>NC_090021.1:12647561-12993394 GCF_037176765.1 Anolis sagrei
GTAGACAAGGCTAAAGACCTTGCAAAACTACAACTCCCAGGATTCCAATACATTGAGCCATGACAGTTGAAGTGGTATCAAAATGCATTCATTTTACAGAGCAGATGCACCCTTAGACTTGGAGAAGCATCCATTTAGGAACTAGATCACAATTTCTCATGGAATTTGTTTGTCTTTCAGTTGAGGAGGCAAAAAACCAGCAACAGTGATCTGTTTGCATCTGTCTTCGTGCCGTAGCAGAAGAGCCACAAATGTGTGTGAGAGCTTCCACAACTCTTCCTGTGACTCACGGGTCTGTGACTCATGGGCGTTGCTCTTGCAAAGTCGCTGGAGGCTAACATGGACGCCGTCCTTGAGGCTGCCCCTGACTCAGCACCTCCTCTCCAAACAAAAGACAATTTTGTATGACTTGAGGACAGATGTGAACTTCTTGGTCTTTGGGGTGATGAAGCCATTTTGACTTTGAGTGCATCTACGCTGTAGAATTAATGCAGTTTGACATCACTTTACCTGCTATGGCTCAGTGCTATGAAATCCTGGGAGCTGTGATTTTATAAGGTCTTTAGCCTTTTCTGGCAAAGAGTAATGTTGGATCAACCAAACGACAAATCCCAAGATATCACGGCACTGTGCAATGGCGTTTGAAGCAGTTTCAACCTGCAGTGCTATCCAAGGTGCTGAATCTTAGATAGGGTTCATCCTCTTCTTTAAAGTTCAGACAAAAACACAGAGCAGAATACATCCTACGGCACTGACATGGAAACCGTCAGCTTCCATTGCCGAAGACGAAAGGCCGAAGCCTGCAACAATTAAATTCTTTTCAACTGCTGGGAAAGTTACATTTCTTTTTAAAGCAATGACTTCTGTAAGCCACCTTGAATTCCAAACAGAAAAAAGGTGGGATATTATTATTATTATTATTATTATTATTATTATTATTATTATTTCTTTAATACTCAACAAGAGTAGTACAAAGCAAACAAGGTCACTATGCTGGTTTTTATATTGGATCACACGTCGGACACTTCCCAAGTGTCTAGGACTATGTCATGTATCAGTGAATAATACGTGCAGATTTGAGGAGGGTGGCCTTTTGCAGCTGACAGATGGTAATTTTGTCAGCGCTGATTGTTTTCAAGTGCTGGCCAAGGTCCTTAGGCACTGCATCCAATGCGCTGATCACCAGTGGGACCATGTTTACTGGCTTGTGCCAGAGTATTTGAAGTTTGATCTTTAAATCTTCATATCATATAAACTTTTATTGTTTACTAGCCATCCCTTGGCATGCATGGCTATAGCACAGTCTGTTTATATGTTTTTTGTGTGTGTATATATGTGGTTGTGAGCATGCGTTGTAATGTATATTTTATTTTTTGGCTTTTTAAGTCCCTTCCACAGTATTTTTCAGTGTTTTTATGAGTGATAGTCACTCTTTGGTCTGTTAGGGGTGTAGTGTCCAAATTTGGTGTTAATTTGTCCAGTGGCTTTTGAGTTATGTTAATTCCACCAACAAACAAACATTACATTTTTATTTATATAGATTATTGTGTAAGCTTTTATTTATCTACTAGCTACCCCCTGCCACATGTTGCTGTGGCCCAGTCTGTGTATATGTGTTGTGTGTGTGTATATATATGTGTATATGTTTGTGTATATGTGTATATGCGTGTGTTTGTATATATATATATGTGGTTTTGTGCATGCATTGTAATGTATTTTTTGTTTTTTTAAGTCTCGTCTGCTGTGTTTTGCAGTATTTTTATGAGTGATGGTCACTCATTGGCCTGATAAGTGTATTGTGTCCAAATTTGGTCTCAATTTGCCCATTGGTTTTTGTGTTACATTAATCCCACAAACGAACATTACATTTTTATTTATATAGATGATGATGATGATGATGACCCTACTATATCCTTCCCTTGCAAGCTTAACCACTAATGATGATGATGATGTTGGAAAAGACCATATAAAGGGCACACAATTCTACTTTCCGTAAACACACAAATAATAACAAAAACAACAATGATGCAATTTATTTGAAAGTGACCATAGGGTAGTAATTAGAGTGTTGGGTTATGGGTGCATCTACAATGTTGAATGAATGTGGTTTGACACCACTTTAAGTTTCATGGCTCTATGTTACTGAATCATGGGAATTACAGTTTTACAAGGTCCTTAATGGAGAGAAAAGTTAAGCCATGCTTCGAACGCTTGCTCCTTGCTCCAAATTGCACCAGCTCAAAAACATCCTCAAAAATCAAGGTGGCCAACTTGTTTCCTATCAGCCCTTGCCAGTATAATCAGCAGGGAAGCATGATGGGAGTTGCAGTCCAACAACACCAGCAGATTCTCGTATCTTCCATTCCTAGCAGATGCAAGTGCTAACCGACTCATTAAGGGTGTTTCCATGTAATGTGTAATTGTGCCCACAAAAACCACACAAAAAAGTAATGTGGTAGGAGTTGGGTGTACAATTAGCCAGATAGATATCGTTGCCTCAAGCAGTTGATTCTGGCACGGAAGAGCAAATACAGCTAATGATCTGAATTGGGAATTGTATTGACTGGTCAAAAGCAAAGGTATTGTTGAAGGCTTTCATGGCTGGAATCACTGGGTTGTTGTAAGTTTTTTGGGCTATATGGCCATGTTGCAGAAGCACTCTTTTCTGACGTTTTGCCTGCATCTATGGCAAGCATCTTCACATCCTCTGAAGATGCTTGCCATAGATGCAGGCAAAACGTCAGAAGGGAATGCTTCTACAACATGGCCATATAGCCTAAAAAACCTACAACAGTCCAGACCACACCTGGAATATTGTGTCCAATTCTGGGAACCACAATTGCAGAGAGATATTGACAAGCTGGAATGTGTCCAGAGGAGGGCGACTAAAATGATCAAGGGTCTGGAGAACAAGCCCTATGAGGAGCGGCTTAAGGAGCTGGGCATGTTTAGCCTAAAGAAGAGAAGGCTGAGAGGAGATATGATAGCCATGTATAAATATGTGAGGGGAAGCCACAGGGAGGAGGGAGCAAGCTTGTTTTCTGCTTCTTTGGAGACTAGGACGTGAAACAATGGCTTCAAACTACAAGAAAGGAGATTCCATCTTAATATGAGGAAGAACTTCCTGACTGTGAGGGCCGTTCAGCAGTGGAACTCTCTGCCCCGGAGTGTGGTGGAGGCTCCTTCTTTGGAAGCTTTTAAACAGAGGTTGGATGGCCATCTGTCAGGGGTGATTTGAATGTAATATTCCTGCTTCTTGGCGGAATGGGGTTGGACTGGATGGCCCATGAGGTCTCTTCCAACTCTTTGATTCTATCATTCTAAGGCTAAAGACATCGAACTATAGCTCCCAGATTCCATAGCATTAAAGTGGTATCGAACTGCATTAACTCAACAGTCTGAACATTGCATCCCTATAGATATTGACTCCACTTACACAAGCCCCAGTAATAAACAGGTATCCCGAAAGGCTACAGACCTTGTAAAACTATAGCTTCCACAACTCCACAGAATTGAGCCATGGCAGTTAAAGTGGTATGAAAACTGCATTAATTTTACAATGCAAAAAGTTGGTCTCTTCCAACTCTTTGATTCTATGATTCTAAGGCTAAAGACATCAAACTATAGCTCCCAGATTCCATAGATTTAAAGTGGCATTGAACTGCATTAACTCAACAGTCTGAACAATGCACCCCTATAGATACCAACTCCACTTACACAAGCCCCAGTAATAAACAGGTATCCCAAAAGGCTATAGACCTTGTAAAACTATAGCTCCTACCACTCCATAGAATTGATCCATAGCAGTTAAAGTGGTATGAAAACTGCATTCATTTTACAATGCAAATACACATCTAGATATTGTGATTTCATGCTAAAAAAAAGTCCCCAAATCATATGCGTTTACTATGCTAACACACACCACACACACATACAAAACGATGCAGGTTGTTCATATGGTTGTTCAGGCTTCCCACAGAAAGGGAACCACGTGATCAAGAGGGAAAGGGTTGTTTTTCTACACCAGCTTCCGGATCTCTTCAAGTTCGAGAGATTCAATGGCAAGCGACTGTCCTGAATTTGCATGTGATGGTATCAGGTCACAAGGCAGCCTGGAGAGGGGTTCTCCCCACCTACCTCCAGCAACCTGATTCTTTCCCGCATGGAAAACCCATGACATCAGCCCCAGCGCGGGGAGGATGTGAAATAGGAAGTTGAAGACCAGATCATGCTCTGCAATGTGAGAAAGTGGAGCACGTTGCGACAGAAGCCTTGCCCTGGCTCGGTTGGGTGCATCTACACTGTCGAATTAATGCAGCTTGGCACTGCCATGGCTCACGATATGGAAGCCTGGGTCTGTCATTTTACAAGGCTTTCTCTGCCTCACAAAACTACAAGTCCCAGCACTGCATAGCATTGAGCCAAGGCAATTAAAGTGGTGTCAAACTGGTGTCAACTTCAAAACTATACAGTAGAAAATGGACGAATTTTGGCCCTTTGAGTGTTTTGGACTTCAACTCTCACAATTCCTAACAGATTTGCACCAAGACGTGACACTTTGCCGCACAACCAGATCATGTGCCAACCAGATGGATGGCTTTCAACACACCAAGCATTGTTTGCTCAGAATGAAAGGCTCATCACACGCATCCAAAAGCCCACACGCTCATTCTCCAAAGATCTGCAGGTTGCCCAACTGACACCTGCTGACAATCCCACGATTAAATTACAAAGAAGAGAGGAAATGGTTCTACCTTATTCGCATAAACGTAGGAACAGATTAGGATATAAGGCAATAATAATAATAATAATAATAATAATAATAATAATAATAGTAATGAGGTGGGACAGAGGACAAATGAAGCTTGCAGGCTGTAGACATCTTCCACATTGCCAATGGAAACTGTCCCAGGGTTCACCGACACCAGACATAGTGAAACTTCAGCCCTCCGGGTGTTTTGGACTTCAGCTCCCATAATTCCTAACAGTGGCTGTTAGGAATTATGGGAGTTGAAGTCCAAAACATCTGGAGGGCCAAAGTTTCACTATGTCTGGTGTCGATGAACCCTGGGACAGTTTCCATTGGACAGTTTCCATCTACAAAGTGCATTTGACAGCACTTTAACTGCCATGGTTCAACACAAATATAGTTGTAGTTGAATGTATTGTCGAAGGTAGAGATATTGACAAGCTGGAATGTGTCCAGAGGAGAGCGACTAAAATGATAAAGGGTCTGGAGAACAAGCCCTATGAGGAGCGGCTTAAGGAGCTGGGCATGTTTAGCCTGAAGAAGAGACGGCTGAGAGGGGATATGACAGCCATGTATAAATATGTGAGAGGAAGCCACAGGGAGGAGGGAGCAAGCTTGTTTTCTGCTTCCCTGGAGACTAGGACGCGGAGCAATGGCTTCAAACTACAAGAAAGGAGATTCCATCTGAACATGAGGAAGAACTTCCTGACTGTGAGAGCCATTCAGCAGTGGAACTCTCTGCCCCGGAGTGTGGTAGAGGCTCCTTCTTTGGAAGCTTTTAAACAGAGGCTGGATGGCCATCTGTCAGGGGTGATTTGAATGCAATATTCCTGCTTCTTGGCAGGGGGTTGGACTCGATGGCCCATGAGGTCTCTTCCAACTCTTTGATTCTATGACATGCAGAGCAGAGAGAGGAATCTTAGGGCGAGTTGAATACGTAAATTCATTTACATTTTCCTCATTGGTCATCTTTGGTTTTTTTTTTTTTTGTAATCTTTGGTAAGTTTTCCTTGAAAGGCATGCTCTTTCAAGCTGTGGTTGATGCTTATTGAATAGCACCATAAGGGACTGTCCCTTGTAACATGACCAAGACCAGCCGATAACTCAGGTCTTCACCCCTAAATGTCAAGGTCTGAGACAGTACAATGGAAACTACAAAGGAAACAACAGTAGTCAAGGACAAGGTCTTAATCTGTCCAATACCAAGATACTGATAGAGACATACGTTTAAGGAATGGAGCCTATATTCAAATGCTACTTCTTTCCACACATCATGAATGGACGTATGGGGGAGAGGAGGAAAAAGGTTTATCATCTCTCTGATGCAGTCTTATCATTACAACCACCACCACCAATTACTTTTCTAGCTAGCTATTTACTTCTCATGCCACATTGTCCGGATGCCTGACCATCATCTCCCAAAGCTGTTGCTCTACTCTGAACTCAAGAATGGAAATGCAATGTTGGCGAGCAGAAGAGATTTAAAGATGGGCTCAAAGCCAACCTTAAAAACTCTGGCATAGACACTGAGAACTGGGAAGCCTTGGCCCGTGAACGCTCCAGCTGGATGTCAGCTGTGACCAGCAGTGCTGTAGAATTTGAAGAGGCACGAATGGAGGGCGAAAGAGAGAAATGTGCCAAGAGGAAGGTGCGTCAAGCCAACCTTGACCGGGTTCACCTTCCACCTGGAAACCAATGCCCTCACTGCGGGAGAAGATGCAGATCAAGAATAGGGCTCCATAATCACCTACGGACCCACCCTGGAAGATCATCCTACTCGGACAACGAGGGATGACCTAAGTAAAGTAAAATCTCATGCTTTCCTCAGAAATGAGACTTTAGTAGTATGCAAGGACGGACAAGACTTCAAGGGCTGAACCGTTTACCAGTATAACCTGCAACTTTAACCTGAAAAACATCTAAAATGTTCACGGTGAACTCCAACAAAACACTATGACCTCTGACTTCAACCAAACAGAGTAACATCTGCTACTTACATCAGCACTCTGCGTTCTGGACCGAATTCGGCTTCGTAGTAACCATTTTCACAGTCTTTTCCAACAAGCCGGTGGGGATGAGGCCGGTATGGCTCGGTCTTGGTTACCAATGTGATCCTGATTTTTATTTTTCCTACATAGTTCAAAATCTGCAAAGGGTTGGGGAGGGAAAAAAGACAAAGAGAGTCAGTATCATCAGCATCTTCTAGCTAGAAAATGAATCATATCATCAAATTCCAGATGCAGAAGACAGGTTTCACATGCAAAATATACCTGGATAATACAGAGCTGCAAAAGACTCCAGGCTCTACTAAATTGGGTGGACAAATGGTCCAACTTGGTATAAAACAGCTTCCAGATACTGCCCCTGGACCTAAATGCACCTTTAACTTGCATAAGCAGATGAAATTACATTTTAACAATTGATTTGACCAGTGGTGACTTGTGATTTTGGTATCACTGGGATGCAATTAAGGTTTCAGTCTGAATTCAAAGGAGCTCTCCAAGGTCCTGCACTCTAAATAGGATCAGCACCCATATTATCACCATTCAAGTTCATCACCTAACATTCATCACCACCATCCCTTGGGACAACATAAAAAGGCATGTGTTGCATGTATATATGAATTGGAGCTTCAAAGCTGTGTCTACTCAGAGCTAATTTCCATTAGATTCATTGGGGCTTGTTCCCAGGTAGCTGAATAAAGCAAGAATGGGAATCACATGGTCTACGGTTGACAAAATGCCCAGCTCTTAGGACACAGAATTACACTCTCAGGCACCATCTTACATCTAGTTACTTCTGAGTCCCTGGTGGTGCAATGGGTTAAATTCTTGTGCCAGCAAGACTGCTGACTGACAGGTCAGCAGTTTGAATCTGGGAAGAGTGGGTTGAGCTCCCTCTGTCAGCTCCAGCTCCCCATGTGGGAACATGAGAAAAGCCTCCCACAAGGATGATAAAAAAAAAAAATCAAATATCCGGGTGTCCCCTGGGCAATGTCCTTGCAGATGGCCAATTCTCTCACACCAGAAGCAACTTGCAGTTTCTCAAGTTGCTCCTGACACGGGGGAAAAAAACAGCTTGTGAGTATACCTCAGCAAACCCCATGAAACTTACTTCCACATACATATAAATAGTGGAGGCACCATAACATTGTAGAAGAGGAATACACAGTTTACAAAAAGACCATTCTAATCTCCCATCCTGTCATTGCCACTTGGTCTTAGTAATGTTTTTAATCCCCTTCTGGCAAAACCCTTATTATTTTCCAATAGGAATAGTAGTACAGATTGAGTCTCCCTTATCTGGAAATCTGAAATACTGCAAAAATCCAAAATTGTTCACATTAGTGAACGGGATAGTGACATATTTGTTTTCTGATGGCACACAAACTTTGTTTCATGTAGAAACCTATTAAACATATTGCCTATTAAACTGCCTTCAGACTATAAGATATATATAAAGCATAAATTAATTTCTTATTTAGACTTGAATCCCATCTCTAAAATACCTATATGCAAATACAAGTATTCCAAAATTTGGGGTCAGAACCCAAAATCCTAAATATTTTGACCCCAAGCATAAGAGATGCTCAACCTATAGTAGAATGTGGATGCCAATAATTATGAGTAACGTTGCTCCTTGTAACAATTTTGATTTTTCAGGTAATGAGGTCATAACCAAGTCACATCTCAAATATAATGCAGTAGAGCGAATTTATTTTATTGATGTATATTGGTTTCAGGTTGCATTTGACAGTTACCATTAGATGGCATTTTTAAGCCATGGTGACAGAAGATGATGGGACTCAGGTCATCTATTATTATTATTATTATTATTATTATTATTATTATTATTTGAAACACAACAAGATGAGTCCATAGTAGACACTCTGCTGGCTATTGTATTGGATCACACGTCGGACACTTCCCAAGTATCTAGGACTGTGTGATGTATCGGCGAATAATGCATGCAGATCCCAATAAGGTAGCCTTCTGCAGCTAGTAGATGGTAATTTTGTCAGCGCCAATTGTGTTTAAGTGCAGGTCAAGGTCTTTAGGCACTGCACCCAGTGTGCCGATCACCACTGGGACCACCTTTACTGGTTTGTGCCAGAGTCTTTGCAGTTCAATTTTTAAATCCTCATATCGTGTCAGCTTTTTCAGTTATTTCTCTGCAATCCTGCTGTCACCTGGGATTGCGTGATCAGCAATCCATACTTTGTTTTTTAACATGATTGTGAGGTCAGGAGTGATGTGCTCCAGAACTCTGTCTGCCTGAATTTGGAAGTCCCAGAGGAGTTTGGCGTGTTCATTCTCTGTAACTTTTTCCGGCTTGTGATCCCACCAGTTCTTTGTCGCGGGCAGATGGTATTTGTGGCACAAGTTCCAATGAATCATCTGAGCAATGGTGTTGTGCCTCTGCTTGTAGTCTGTCTGCGTGATCTTCTTGCAGCAGCTGAGGATGTGATCTATTGTTTCATCTGCTTCCTTGCTGAGTCTACATTTGGGATCTGTTGTCGACTTTTCAATTCTGGCTTTGATGGCATTGGTTCGAATTATTATTATTATTATTATTATTATTACTATTATTATTGTGGTCCATTTCATATAGTTGTATTACCATTGTTTTCAAGTTTTTTATCATTCTCCAAACAATTGTACATATTTTCCCTCTCTGATTCCTCTCTAGAAATTTGTTAGGGCAACTCTAGAGTAACTTCTAGCAGAATGTTTAATATTAATACGGTTTGTTAATATCCACGGTTACCTCTTCTCGTGGTAAGTAAAATAAATTAAGAGTGATGGATATATTCCTTTCCAAGGCTATATTTTTATGAAATAGGCAATACCTGTATAGATGGGAAAGTCCGGTTGATATCCGTTGTGTGTTCTCCTGGGATGCTTCCCGCTGATCTCCCTTCGCATTTGTACCGGAAGCGCATCCCTCTCTGCCTGGGTTGCTCACATATTTCAATATAGGGCTCATGACCACCTTTAGAAGGAACAAAAGAAGAACCTCAGCATTAGAAACAACAACAAACCCTTATCTTATGCCAAAAGGTAAGAACTGAAAAACAACAGTAACATAGGGAAGAATGTAGATTGGGAATGACTGGCGGATCTCTGAAGAGTTTGCAATTTCCAGCACCTGTTTAAAAAGAGCAGCCATAACTTCTTCAATATCACCAAGACTAAATGACTAAAGGAGCTGGGGGTGGTGATGGCCGACAGGGAGCTCTGGCGTGGGCTGGTCCATGAGGTCACGAAGAGTCGGAAACGACTGAACGAATGAACAACAACAACAAACGGATAAACAGAACAGTCCAAGCAACAGTGAGTGAAATGAGTCTCCTGGGGAGATGTTGTTGTTCATTCGTTCAGTCGTCTCTGACTCTTCGCGACCTCATGGACCAGCCCACGCCAGAGCTCCCTGTCGGCCGTTACCACCCCCAGCTCCCTCAAGGTCAGTCCAGTCACTTCAAGGATGCCATCCACCCATCTTGCCCTTGGTCGGCCCCTCTTCCTTTTGCCTTCCACTTTCCCCAGCATAATTGTCTTCTCTAGGCTTTCCTGTCTCCTCATGATGTGGCCAAAGTACTTCAACTTTGTCTCTAGTATCCTTCCCTCCAGTGAGCAGTCGGGCTTTATTTCCTGGAGGATGGACTGGTTGGATCTTCTCGCAGTCCAAGGCACTCTCAGAACTTTCCTCCAACACCACAGCTCAAAAGCATCTATCTTCCTTCGCCCTGGGGAGATAGGGCGGGTTATTATTATTACTAGTTTGGGTACCTGGTGCCTTAAATGCATAAAGTTATGGATGAACTACAACTCACATCATGACAGGTTGAGCCCCTGAAACTCCATGAGTAAAGTTAATCATGTTGGGAAAGTTTGCTTAAATGTATCATTGGTGGAGTTCAGAGTGATCTCTGGCTGAAGGAGATCACACTGAACTCTATGGATTCTGGCTATAGTGGGTCATATAATCTATGGATTCTGGCTATAGTGGGTCAGTCCCCTCAAATACCCCCAGTAGGTTCAGTTGGTCATAGGGGATCTGTGTGCCAAGTTTGGTCCAGATCCATCATCGGTGTCTCTAGATCTAAGAGAACTACAATTTCCAGAAATGAAGGTCAGTTCCCTCCAAACCCCTCCTGTATTTTCAGTCGGTCATTGTGGTTTTCTGTGTCAAGCTAGATCCAAGGCCATTGTTGGTAGGGTCCAGAGTGTTTGACTGCAGGTGAACTATACATCCCAGTACCTACAATGGCTATAAATCCAGGTGAATTCCCCCCAAATTCCTCAAGTATGTTCTGTTGGCAATGGGGGTTCTGTGTGCCAAATGTGGTCCAGGTCCATTGTAAGTGGGAGCCACAGTGCTCCAACTACAACTTCCATCATGTGGAGTCAATTCCCAAACTCCTCCAGTATGTTTGGTTACCAATTAATTCTGCTCTGTTTGTTGTGCAGACAAAGTTGAAAATAGTAGGAAAGGGTTAAGGGAGAGGCAGTGGGTGGGATCATGCAAATTCCACACCAATGGAGACTAGTCGCTCTCATTGCAACAGTGTAGTAATGGTGAGGCCTTGGACCATATTTTAGTTCTTGCAGACCACTGGTGGTCCATTGACAACAGGTTAGGAACCACTACTCTCGAAGTTGCTCATTTCAATACCACTGGAGGTTGCAGTTTCACATTTCCACTGTAAGTCCATGAATGTATTGATGCAGGTCATAATCTTGATATTAAGCTTAATAGGAGTATGTATGCACTGTTCCCAAATTTCCAAGCCTCCAATGCAGAGTCAGTGTAGGATCTGACTGCAAGATTTTTCTACCTGTGATGCTCAGCTTCATGGCAATGTTTGGGTGCCAATCTTAATGAATCAACATACAAAACAGAAGCAAATGCAATATAGAAATTAGGTTCTTGTGGGTTTTTTCGGGCTATAGGGCCATGTTCTAGAGGCATTTCTCCTGACGTTTCGCCTGCATCTATGGCAAGCATCCTCAGAGGTAGTGAGGTCTGTTGGAAATAGGACAATGGGTTTATATATCTGTGAAATGGCTGGGGTGGGGCAAAGAGCTCTTCTCTGCTAGAGCTAGGTGTGAATGTTTCAACTGACCACCTTCATTAGCATTTGAAGGCCTGCCTGAGCCTGGGAAAATCTCCTGTTGAGAGGTGTTAAGATGTGCCTGGTTGTTTCCTCTTTGCTGTTTTGCTGTGGTAATTTTATATAATATAGAAATTTCACGACAAAGAATTCACCTTCCAGTTTCCTTTAATGCCAGTGTTTTATCCAAAGAGAGAAGGGACTGTCCCTGAACTCCAGCTCCTCCTTCACTTTCCCTCTCCTTCTGAATGGAACCAGCAAGTACAATCCCTTCCTTGGGGTTTCCCCATGGGCAATTGTAGAGTTAATGCAGTTTCACACCACTTTAACTGCCACGACTCAGTGCTCTGGAATCCTAGGAGTTGAAGTTCTACAAGGTCTTTAGCCTTCTCTTCCAAAAAGTGCTAGCGCCTCACCAAACTATAAGATTCCATAGCATTGAGCCATGCCAGTTAAAGTGGTGTCAATCTGCATTATTTCTACAGTGTAGAGATGCACCCACTATTCCAGAACGTGGTTGTTCCTCCTTTTTTCGATGTAACCTGTCATTTTTGCCCCAAGTGCTATGAGAATGAGAGAGAGAGAGAGAAAGTTATTTGGTTTCTCAGCCTGGTCACATCATCATCACCCAGCCGTAATGCATACTACGTCAAACAGATCAGCCTCATTTTACAGACTCAGATCTGTGGTTGGAAATAGGCATTAGTGCTCATGAATGAGCTGGGGGCGTGAATGAATGGAAGCAGCAGCAGCATCCAGCAACTCAATACATAATCTTCCTTTTCATATTCTTTTTTAATTAACTGTTTCCTCTCTTGTTCAGGACACCACTGCCAGGGTGCAGCTACACTGTAGAATTAATGCAGTTTGACACCACTTGCACTGGCAAGGCTAAATACTATGGAATCCTGCAAGTGGCAGCTTTACAAAGTCTTTAGTCTTGGGTTGTTGTAGGTTTTTTCAGGCTATATGGCCATGGTCTAGAGGCATTCTCTCCTGACGTTTCGCCTGCATCTATGGCAAGCATCCTCAGAGGTAGTGAGGTCTGTTGGAACTAGGAAAAAGGGTTTATATATCTGTGGAATGACCAGGGTGGGACAAAGGACTCTTGTCTGCTGGAGCTAGGCGTGAATGTTTCAAGTGATCACCTTGATTAGCATTTGATTGCCTGGCAGTGCTTGGAGCAATCTTTTGTTGAGAGGTGATTAGATGTCCTTGTTTGTTTCCTCTCTGTTGTTGTGCTGTTCTAATTTTATAGTTTTTTTTAATACTGGTAGCCAGATTTTGTTCATTTTCATGGTTTCCTCCTTTCTGTTGAAATTGTCCACATGCTTGTGGATTTCAATGGCATCTCTGTGTAGTCTGACATGGTGGTTGTGAGAGTGGTCCAGCATTTCTGTGTTCTCAAATAATCTGCTGTGTCCAGGTTGGTTCATCAGGTGCTCTGCTATGGCTGACTTCTCTGGTTGAAGTAGTCTGCAGTGCCTTTCATGTTCCTTGATTCGTGTTTGGGAGATGCTGCGTTTGGTGGTCCCTATGTAGACTTGTCCACAGCTGCATGGTATACGGTAGACTCTTGCAGAAGCGAGAGAATCCCTCTTGTCCTTTGCTGAACGAAGCATTTGTTGGATTTTCTTGATGGGTCCAACAGACCTCCCTACCTCTGAGGATGCTTGCCATAGATGCAGGCAAAACATCAGGAGAAAATGCCGTTAGAACATGGCCATATAGCCTGAAAAAACCTACAACAATCCAAGACATTCTCACTGATTAGAATTTGGATGCAGATCTGGTAAGTCAAAACTCTCTCTTTCCGACACACAGCCCTAGTTACATCCAAACAAATCAGAAACAAAAAGAAAAATATTTCTGAGACTTCCTCCTCGGTTTCAGTGTAACAACTGCAAAGGGCTGATTAGCTAGAAATATAAATGTGTCTTTTACTAGGAAGTAGAAACTTCCCCTTCTTTTCAGAAAGGAGAGAGAGAAAAAAACCCTCAGGGTTGGTATCAAGTTATAAATATATTAGGTGTAGCTGGTGATCTTGAGTTTTCAATCACCCACACAGTTGTTGATCTAGCAGAGCTTTAAATCACCCACTCAATGGCGCGCATGCAAATCCGACAATCCCGGCGCTCTTCACTTGAGTGAGCAGATTAAACACAGAGCCAGAAACACTTGGTTAAACAAACTCAACACATGCTTGGTGACGTGTTTGAATTTCCTTCGCAATCGAATGCTAATTAATGCCAGGAACCTCAGTACGGATGGAAGCAAAGGCTCAAGGGTAGGGCCAGAATAAATGATTATACAAAGTGTTTGGCAACACCAATTATGAAGGAAATTCAGCTTCCTAATACTAGAGGAACTAATGATTAGAGATGTGAAGGTCCACAAAAAACAAAAACAAAAAATCAGGAAGAAAGTATATTTTTAAAATTAAGTGTCTGGAGGAGATATGCAATACTGTCTTTGAGAATGATGATGAATCAGGATGTTCATTGGCAGGACTGTGAAATCAGGAAGCCCCTCGTCACAGACTGGCACATGGGCGGTGGATATGGACTTAGTCGTTCTACTTCAAGGCCTGAGGCAGTTGAGTAGTCCGGCAGCTGTATCCATGACTGAGCAGCCTTTTTGAGGATCCACTCTGCTCACCCCACACAGGGAAGGGGCTAGAAAAGGTGCCCTAAAGATAGTCTGCCTCTCTTATCCCTGACTGGACTGCCACGTCTAGAGAGGTCACCACCCTGCAGCCAAAAAAGGAAAACGAACTTTGGAAAATCCTGCAAATCTCTTGGGAAGACAGGTGGACAAATGTCAGCATGCTGGAAGAAGCAAAGACCACCAGCATTGAAGCAATGCTCCTCCACCGTCAACTCCGCTGAACTGGCTACGCTGTCCGAATGCCTGATCACCGTCTCCCAAAGCAGTTACTATACTCCCAACTCATTCACTACCACTTTTCCCAGTCAATGGCAATGTTCCAGGATTTCAGGTGGGGTATTTCTCAGCTCGATCTGGAAATGCCAGTGCCTAATATATTATTAGGAGCCCCCGGTGGCGCAGTGGGTTAAAGCACTGAGCTGCTGAGCTTGTTGATCGAAAGGTCGCAGGTTCGATTCCGGGGAGCGGTGTGAGCTTCCGCTGTCAGCCCTAGCTTCTGCCAACCTAGCAGTTTGAAAACATGCAAATGTGAGTAGATCAATAGGTACCGCTCCGGCGGGAAGGTAACGGCGCTCCATGCAGTCATGCCGGCCACATGACCTTGGAGGTGTCTATGGACAACGCTGGCTCTTCGGCTTAGAAATGGAGATGAGCACCACACCCCAGAGTCAGACATGACTAGACTTAATGTCAGGGGACTACCTTTACCTTTACCTTAATATATTATTCCATTGGGACACGAATGAGAATCATGCAACTCTCCAAACACAATCCAAATCTGCTGTTTCGCTTAACTGCATCGAGGAAAAAATTCTGTAAGAATTTCCTTTTTGATTCAATGATACGCTTCTCTCGGTAGATACCCAAGAGGTACCTTGGACCTTGAGTAGTTGGAGGGTGTGAAACCAAACAAAATGTACACATGAAGATCACTAAATTTTGTTTCTATCCAGGGTATGGGGCAGAATCATACAATCACAGATTTTAGCCCTGCTCTGGATAGAAAGAAAATTCCTGATAATCATAACTGAGTTTTGTTTTGGTAGTGGGTAAAGGGAGAAGAAGTGGGATCAGCTCAACCAGTATTGAGAGCAAATATCTGGCTTCTCTAACTACTAGAGAACGAGTCCACGTTAAATCCGGTTTGTCTCCCTCAGAATTCTGGGGTTTGTAGTTTAGGGAGGAGCCTTTAAGAGCCTCACTAAACTACAAACCCCAGAATTCTGCAGGAGGCAGAAACCAGATTTAAAGTGGATTCATTCTCTAGTGTGATGAGGTCCTAAAAGGCAGGAGATGTATTTCCCTTTGCTGACCCAGAGAAGGAACTTTTTGATTATCACTTCAGCAGCAAGTCACAAAATATACTTGACAATGGAATGTGTTTTCAGCTGTTCCTTTTTTTGGTTGTGTAGCAACATCCTATTGATCCAAAAAAGGCAGGACCGAAAGTATGCTAATCGCCACCCACCATCCGAAAATGGAAAGCTTGTTATGGCCTAGGTAAGCGTATCGGTCATTAATGCAAGCTTGGAAGTTTTAGGAAGTTCACTTCCTTTGCAGGCCTTATGACAAAAGATCTCTGGATACGGATACATTTGTTTTCCATTTAACTGGATCTGTATGTTTGAGCCGTGAGCCAAAGCGATACCCTGCCCTTCCACGGCAACCAGCTCAAACTTTTGCCACTAGGCTCCACCACTACACATCTAGGTTTGCATCTGAACTATACAATGGATGCAGCTTGGCACCACTTTAATGCCACTGCTCAAAGCTAAGGAATCATGGGAATTGTAGTTTTCCAAGGCTTTTAGCCTTCTCTACCAAAGAGTGCTGGTGCCTCACCAAACTATAAGGATTCCATGGGAGCTAAAGTGGTGTCAAACTGTATTTATTCTACTGTGTGGATCTACCCTGGATCTTCTTAATGTCAACCAACCCACTCTTGTATTATGTTTACCACTACCACTGATGACTTTGCCATTGCCCACAACAAGCCCCAATCTGGACCTGCTAGGGACTATATACCTCTCACTGCCCCCTGCTCACATTCCCAAGAAAATTTGGCAAACTCTGGCAAAGCCAGGAGATGCCAAGCTCCGATTGCTCGGAAGTTGCATGCGCCGATTTCAAAGCCCATATTCCCGGATCTGTAGGAGTGGGCTCAGGTTGCTCAAGGGCAAAGCCTAGACCTGAACCAACCTGCCCCAGACTAAACCTTGATGCTCCTTGCCTTGTTCGTTCGGCAGACGTGAGAGATAAACCACACCCTTCCCTTTCACCTTAGGTGTATATACAGGGGAGGAAACCACACAGATGTGTATTAAGAAACATTGTGTTTAAGGCAAGCCCTTTTTGCATTTGCTCCGGGGCTCTGTAACTTCCTCACAGAGGCTCAGTTACTTCCTCTATGAGGCCTCGCCTCTTCCTTTGCAATACAGGCTTCACTTGTCTTCAGAATCAGGGAAAGAGAGAGAAATTGAACTTTTACCTCTGCCACCTGTTTTTTGTGCTATAAGCCATATGAAGGGGACTACATTATACTGGCTAATCTTCTCACATCCAAAGGGCATTCATCCCAAAGCCAATGGGATTTTGGCCTGCATCAATAGGAGCATAGTGTCTAGATCTAGGGAAGTCATGTTACCCCTCTATTCTGCTCTGGTTAGACCGCACCTGGAATATTGTGTCCAATTCTGGGCACCACAATTCAAGAGAGATATTGAGAAACTAGAATGTGTCCAGTGGAGGGCGACTAAAACGATCAAGGGTCTAGAGAACAAGCCCCATGAAGAGCGGTTTAAAGAGCTGGGCATGTTTAGCCTGAAGAACAGAAAGCTGAGAGGAGACATGATGTTGTTGTTCATTCGTTCAGTCGTCTCCGACTCTTCGTGACCTCATGGACCAGCCCATGCCAGAGCTCCCTGTCGGCCGTTACCACCCCCAGCTCCTTCAAGGTCAGTCCAGTCACTTCAAGGATGCCATCCATCCATCTTGCCCTTGGTCGGCCCCTCTTCCTTTTGCCTTCCACTTTCCCCAGCATAATTGTCTTCTCTAGGCTTTCCTGTCTCCTCATGATGTGGCCAAAGTACTTCAGCTTTGTCTCTAGTATCTTTCCCTCCAGTGAGCAGTCGGGCTTTATTTCCTGGAGGATGGACTGGTTGGATCTTCTCGCAGTCCAAGGCACTCTCAGAACTTTCCTCCAACACCGATCACCGCCTTGTCGGGGCGCTGGAGCTTGAGCACCTCAATGATGTCATGAGCGAAACCGTGAAGGGACACCCAAGACGGGACGGTTGTGGCAGAGAGGTCAGACCAAGCGTGATCCCTGGGGAAGGCAATGGCAAACCACTCCAGTATCCTTGCCAAGAAAAATAAATGGACCAGTACAACCAGAGATATGTCGGTATGCCATTGGAAGATGGGACTCCCAGGTTGGAAGATGGCCAAAATGCTACTGGGGAGGAGCAGAGGATAAGTTCAACTAGCCCCAGATGTGATGACGCAGCTAGCTCAAAGCCGAAAGGAAGGCTAGCGGCCGGCGGTACTGGAGGTGAACGACGAATCCGATGCTCTAAAGATTAACACACCATAGGAACCTGGAATGTAAGATCTATGAGCCAGGGCAAATTGGATGTTGTTATTGGTGAGATGTCAAGACTAAAGATAGACATTCTGGGGGTCAGCGAACTGAGGAGACATGATAGCCATGTATAAATATGTGAGAGGAAGCCACAAGGAGGAGGGAGCAAGCTTGTTTTCCGCTTCCCTGGAGACTGGGACGCGGAACAATGGCTTCAAACTACAAGAAAGGAGATTCCATATGAATATGAGGAAGAACTTCCTGATTATGAGAGCTGTTCAGCAGTGGAACTCTCTGCCCCGGAGTGTGATGGAGAGTTCCTTAAGCCGCTCCTCATATTCCAGCCATGAAAGCCTTCGACAAAACAAAGTTTGGGTATTTTGAGCCATCCCATTATCTCAGCCACCCCTGTGGACAAGTTTAGATTTTGGAGTATTTTGCATTTTGGATTGCGCACCCAACCTGTACCAGTTACTCCCATGGATTCAGTGGGTCAAATGGGATAATCACTTGGTTTTAACCTAATAAAATACCAATTGCAATAATTGCCTCCTGTCTCTTTCACAATCAGCACTGTGGAAGCAATGGCTTCTTACCTGGTTGCCTGATAAGCAATGTCTGCTGAAATTGCCTTTTTTCTATACACCATTAAAGCAGTGGTTCTCAACATGTAGGTCTCCAGGTGTTTTGGACTACAACTACCAGAAATCCCAGCAGGTTTACCAGCTGTAAGGATGTCTGGGAGTTGGAAGGACAAAACATCTGGGGACCCACAGGTCGAGAACTACTGCATTAAAAGGACAGGATCGCTTTCCATTATTAAACCATTGGACATGCTGGCTGGGATTGAAGAAATTTGCAGACAAAAGCATCCAAAGGGCACAAAACCCCTTTGCTACTGCTTTATGGTAAACTATGAATTCTGGTTTAGAAAACCATGTTTGCCTCCAGATGTTGTTGGAGGAGCTCCCAGTGGCACAGAGGATTATACCGCTGAGCTGCTGAACTTGTTGACATGTTTCGGGGAGTGATTTGAGCTCCCACTGTGAGTCCCAGCTTCTGCCAACCTAGCAATTCAAAAACTTGTTAATGTGATTAGATCAATGGGTACCGCTCCAGGAGGAATGTAATGGTGCTCCATGCAGTCATGCTGGCCACATGACCTTGGAGATGTCTACAGACAACATTGGCTCTTCGACTTAGAAATGGAGATGAGCACCAGCGGGAGCTGGTGCTCATCTCCATTTCTAAGTCAAAGAGCCAACGTTGACCGCTCCAGCTGGAGGTCAGCTGTGACCAGCAGTGCTGCAGAATTCAAGGAGACACAAGTGGAGGGTGAAAGAGAGAAACGTGCCAGGAGGAAGGCGCGTCAAGCCAACCCCGACCGGGACCGCCTTCCACCTGGAAACCAATGCCTTCACTGTGGGAGAACATGCGGGTCAAGAATAGGGCTCCACAGCCACCTACAAACCCACAAAAATAGTCATCAAGGAAGACCATCTTACTCGTCCAACGAGGGATCGCCTAAGTAAGTAAGTCCCACCCCCTGCTTTAGATATTCTAACTTTAGCTGCTGCAACGATTAGAAAACACAAACTTTGAAATAAACAGGCAAATTTGTAGACTGGACTGAAATCTTTCAGGCGGATTTTGCATTTGTTTTTCAGCCTTACTCTTACATAAATCAGCTGACATCCCAACTTTCCTAAAGTAGAAGTATATTCCTTGAAATGTGTGATATGTCTGTAGACAACAGAGGGGAATCCCCTCTCCCCTCATGTTATCATAATGTGGGGAAGTCCTTTGACGATTTCATAAATAAGAACAGAGGAGAACCCTTTCAGGGGAATCAAAGGGTAATCCCAAAAGGCCTCAACGGGATGGAGATCTATTTCCAATTTCCATATTTAAACACACGCCGAGATTTACGAAGGTCTTCCCCTTTTGGTTTAGTTTAATCACTACTTCATGGACTACAACAGCAGTAATGCCATACTACAAGGGTCCCTTGGTATCCCTTAAGGCTGGTTTTTAGGACCTTTGGCGTTCTATTAAATACAATCTATATACGGTAAATAAAAATATAATGTTCGTTTGTGGGATTAACATAACTCAAAAACCACTGAACGAATTGACACCAAATTTGGACACCTAACAACCCAATGTATGTCCTTCACTAAAAAAAAATTGATTTTGCCATTTGGGAGTTGTAGTTGCTGGGATTTATAGTTCACCTACAATCAAAGAGCACTCTGAACTCCACCAATTATGGAATTGAACCAAACGTGGCACACAGGACTCCAATGACCAACAGAAAACACCTGAAGGGTTTGGTGGGCATTGACCTTGAGTTTGGGCGTTGTAGTTCACCTACATCCAGAGAGCACTGTGGACACAAACAATGATGGATCTGGACCAAACTTGGCACGAATATTCCATATGCCCAAATATGAACACAGATGGAGTTTGGGGGAAATAGACCTTGACATTTGGGATTTGTAGTTGCTGGGATTTATAGTTCTCCTACAATCAAAGGGAATTCTGAACTCCACCAATTATGGAATTGAACCAAACGTGGCACACAGGACTCCAATGACCAAAAGAAAACACTAGAAGGATTTGGTGGGTACTGACCTTGAGTTTGGGAGTTGTAGTTAACCTACATCCAGAGAGCACTGTGGACTCAAACAATGATGGATCTGGACCAAACTTGGCACAAATATTCTATATGCCCAAATATGAACACAGATGGAGTTTGGGGGAAATACACCTTGGGATTTAAGAGTTGTATTTGTTAGGATTTATAGTTCACCTACAATCAAAGAGCATTCTGAACCCCACAAACAACAGAACTGGGGCAAACTTCCCACACAGAACCCCCAGAAAATACTTAAGTCATCCAGTCCAACTCCCTGCACCAGGACAAGAAAACGTAATCAAAGCCCTCCTGACAAAGAGCCATCCAGCCATATATACAGATAAGATATTATTCACACACAAAGAGATATAGTATCATAGATTTGAAAGGTATCCCTAAAGAAAGACAATTATATGTGGCATGTTCCAGAGTGGGCAAACCAGACACTCTCCACATCAACGCTGACAAAGAAACAGCAAGAAATACTGTTCACCCACAAGCATAAAGAAATTACATATATTAGAAACCAACACTTTCTCATTACTTTATTTTCCAGATCACCAGACTGGCCACAGCAACGCCTGGCAGGGGACGTTTAGTGTAATATAAAACCAGTGATTAAAACAACCCAAAGAGTTACATAAATGCTCCATGGCACGAGTTCATGTCATGGTTAAATGCAATGGAATCCTGGGAGTTGTAGTTTTACCAAGTCTTTGGCCTTTCCTGCCATAGAGTTCCAGTGGCTGACCATACTACAAATTCCATAGCATTCAGCCATGCCTTTTGAAGTGGCATCAAAAATCCTAAAGCAGAGTTTCTCACATTGTGCTCCTCCAGATGTTTTGGACTTCAGCTCCCACAATTCCTAACAGATAGTAAGCTAGCTGGGATTTCTGGGAGCTGAAGTCCAAAACACCTGGAGGAGCACAATTTGAGAAACTCTGCTTTAGGAATTTTGATGCCACTTCAAAAGTATACTGTATATACTTATATAAATCCCAAGCAGAGATGCAAGTGGTGAAGTTTCCTCCTGCTTCACGAAAGGCAAAGCTGCCGACCGAGTCGAAAATGTGGCAACCCCAAACCACCACGTTTATAGCCAGCAGCTGCTCTGAATATGTCATCCTCCCGCTACTATGAATGGTATTACTTTCCCTCTTAACACTCCCTGCCCCCAATGAGTCAGGTTGAAGTGACTGCAAAACAGGTGAACAGAAAGGATAGGATTACGGCCTGAAGTCCTTGAGTCATCCCTTATGTCAGCCTCTGCTTGCCGGCCCAGTATTATTTATCTTGGCTACCATCTCAGAGTGGCAACAGACAACAGGAAATCACAGCAACATAAGAATCCTGTTGCAGCTTGAAAGTGGTCTGGTTATATTTGGCAAAGAGTGCATCTAAAATGTAGAACTAATGCGGTGTCATACCACTTGAAATGCCATGGCATCCTGGCATCTCTGATCATAGAATCATAGAATCAAAGAGTTGGAAGAGACCTCATGGGCCATCCAGTCCAACCCCCTGCCAAGAAGCAGGAATGTTGCATTCAAATCACCCCTGACAGATGGCCATCCAGCCTCTGTTTAAAAGCTTCCAAAGAAGGAGCCTCCACCACACTCCCGGGCAGAGAGTTCCACTGCTGAACGGCTCTCACAGTCATGTTCAGGTGGAATCTCCTCTCTTGTAGTTTGAAGCCATTGTTCCGTGTCTTAGTCTCCAGGGAAGCAGAAAACAAGCTTGCCCTCTCCTCCCTGTGGCTTCCTCTCACATATTTATACATGGCTATCATATCTCCTCTCAGCCTTCTCTTCTTCAGGCTAAACATGCCCAGCTCCCTAAGCCGCTCCTCATAGGGCTTGTTCTCCAGACCCTTGATCATTTTAGTCGCCCTCCTCTGGACACATTCCAGCTTGTCAATATCTCTCTTGAATAGTGGTGCCCAGAATTGGACACAATATTCCAGGGGTGGTCTAACCAAAGCGGAATAGAGGGGTAACATTACTTCCCTAGATCTAGACACTATGCTCCTATTGATGCAGGCCAAAATCCCATGGGTTCTAACTATATTGTGCCCTGCATTGAGCCATGAGAAGGGGCAGGTATATAATCCTAGAATCATACAATGCAGAGTTGGAAGAGACCCACATGGGCCATCTTGTCCAACCTGCTGCCAGGCAGGAAAAGCACAATCAAAGTACCCCTCAACAGATGGCCATCCAATTTCTGTTTAATAGCTTCCAAGGAAGGAGCTTAGACTACACTCCAAGGAAGAGAGTTCCACTGCTGAACCGCTCTTACAGTCAGGAAGTTTTCCCTAATGTTCAGGTAGAATCTCCTTTCCTGTCATTTGAACCTGTTGCTCCGAGTACTAGTTTTCAGGGAAGCAGAAAACAAGCTTTCTCTCTCTTCCACATGACACCCTTTCACATATTTATACATGGCTCTCATGTCTCATCTCAGCCTTCTCTTCTGCAGAGTAACCATCCCCAGACACTCCTTGGAGAGATTCATGGTTTCCAGACCTTTGATCATTATAGTCACTTTTCTCTGGACATCCTCCAGAAGGGGCCTGACCAAAGCAGAAGAGGGGGGGGGGCACCATGACTTCCCTTTGATACTATTCTCAATCTGTCACTCCTTCCCACCTGCTACTAAGGAGGCCGTCGAAGTCCTGAACCGGTGCCTGGCCGCTGTGACGGTCTGGATGAGGGCGAACAAACTGAAATTAAATCCAGACAAGACAGAGGTACTCCTGGTCAGTCGCAAGGCCGAACAGGGTATAGGGTTACAGCCTGTGCTGGACGGGGTCGCACTCCCCTTGAAGGCGCAGGTTCGCAGCTTGGGTGTGACCCTGGACTCATCGCTGAGCCTGGATCCCCAGGTTTCAGCGGTGACCAGGGGAGCATTTGCACAGCTTCGGCTCGTGCGCCAGCTGCGCCCGTATCTTGGGAAGTCTGACTTGGCCACGGTGGTACACGCTTTGGTCACATCCCGCCTCGACTACTGCAACGCTCTCTACGTGGGGCTGCCCTTGAAGACGGACCGGAAGCTCCAGCTAGTCCAGCGCGCGGCAGCCATGTTGTTAACTGGAGCGGGTCGCAGGGAGCGCACAACGCCCTTGCTGTCCCAGCTCCACTGGCTGCCGATCAGCTACCGGGCCCAATTCAAGGTGCTGGTGCTAACCTACAAAGCCCTAAACGGTTCCGGCCCAAAATACCTTGAGTACCGCATCTCGGCCTACGAGCCCACGAGGACCTTGAGATCATCCGGGGAGGCCCTTCTCGCGGTCCCGCCTGCCTCACAGGCACGCTTGGCGGGTACTAGAGAGCGGGCCTTCTCGGTGGTGGCCCCCCGGCTGTGGAACTCCCTCCCCGCTGAAATTAGACAGGCGCCTTCCCTCATGGCCTTCCGCAAGGGCCTGAAAACCTGGCTCTTTGAAAAGGCCTTCAATTAAGTGCTATGCTTTGGAATGACCACCGGAATGGACTATGACTACGAGACTGATTATGACCCAAACAAGACGAAGCGGATTTTTAGCTTAATTATCTGTGTGTTAGTAAGATGTGTGTTATGACCCTGAATTTACTGTAACTGTTGTCTTTATGTTCTATGTTCTGTACACCGCCACGAGTCGCCTTCGGGCTGAGAGTGGCGGTTAACAAATGCAAATAATAAATAATAAATAAATAAATAAATAAATAAATAATCTAATACAGTCCAAAATCCCATTGGCTTTTTAAGCTGCTGCATCCATCCCCTTGTTGGCCCAAGTTCAAATTGTGGTCTACTAAAACTCCAAGATCTTTAGCCTTCTCCGCCCATAATTAATAATAATAAAAATAATAATAATAATAATACAGACTGTGCAAGGAAGCTGATGAAACCATTGATCATATCCTCAGCTGCTGCAAGAAAATTGCACAAACGGATTACAAACAGAGGCACAACTCTGTGGCCCAAAGGATTCATTGGAACTTATGTCACAAGTACCACCTGTGCAACTTTCGAATCCAGACTGTGCAACTTTCAAATCCAGACTGACAAAGTTTTGTAACACAATACACCAGACATCACGATTGTGGAAAAGAAAAAAGTTTGGATTATTGATGTCGCTATACCAGGTGACAGCCACATTGAGGAAAAACAACAGGAAAACTCAGCCATTATCAAGACCTCAAAATCAACCTGCAATGGCTCTGGCATAAACCAGTACAGGTGGTCCCAGTGGTCATCGGCACACTGGGTGCCATGCCCAAAGAGCTCAGCTGGCATTTCGAAACAAGGAATATTGACAAAATCATGATCTGTCAACTGCAAAAGGCCACCTTACTTGGATCTGCATGTATTATTCGAAAATACATCACACAGTCCTAAATGCTTGGGAAGTGTTCAACTTGTGATTTTGTGATACAAAATCCAGGTGGTCCCAGTGGTGATCGGCACACTGGGTGCAGTGCCTAAAGACCTTGGCCTGCACTCAAAAACAATCAGTGTTGACAAAATTACCGTCTGCCAACTGCAAAAGGCCACCCTACTCAGATCTGCACACATTATTTGCCAATACATCACACAGTCCTAGACACTTGGGAAGTGTCCGACGTGCGATCCAATACAACAGCCAGCATAGTGATCTTGTTTGCTGTGTACTAATCTTGTTACATATCTTATAATAATAATAATAATAATAATAATAATAATAATAATACACTAGAGTTTTGCTTATCCAACCTTTGCTCATCCAACATTCTGTATTATGCAATGCAGCCTGCCTCCCACCCGGATCCACAGCTGTTACAATACATTGTGATGTTTTGGTGCTAACTTCGTAAATACAGTTATTACTACATAACATTACCATGTATTGAACTGCTTTTTCTGTCAATTTGTTGTAAAACATAATGTTTTGGTGCTTAATTTGTAAAATCATAGCATAAGTTGATGTTTAATAGGCTTTTCCTTAATCCCTCCTTATTATCCAACATTTTCGCTTATCCAAAGTTCTGCCGGCCCGTTTATGTTGGATAAGCCAGACTCTACTGTAACAACAACAACGACACTATGTAACAAAAGTTGAAAAAGTTTCTGTTCCTGGTTTGAAAGTGTTATTTCCTGTTTCGTTGTGCAGCACTAACTTTGAAAGTAGTTGCTATACTCCAGAAACTTGGTTTTTGTGGCTGCCACAAAGTATGTTGAATTGGTTGAGACTCAATGAAGATACTAATTGAAAAACTAGAGAAAAATGAGCTATTGCAGGATGTCCCTCCCACAAAAACAAACTTTAAGAATCTTTCCCCATCTTTTTATGATAGAACCAATTAGGAAACAATATTGATAACCCAGGAACAAGATATCATGTTGCATATAATAATAATAATAATAATAATAATTATTATTATTATTATTATTGGGTTGTTGTGAGTTTTCTGGGCTGCATGGCCATGTTCCAGAAGCATTCTCTCCTGATGTTTTGCCTGCATCTATGGCAGGCAGATATATATAAACCCCACTTTCCTAGTTTCCATGAGACATCACAACCTCTGAGGGTATATATATGGCAGATATATATAAACCTCACGTTCCTAATTCCAACAGAACTCGCAACCCCTTAGGGTGTGTGTGTGTGTGTGTATGGCAGATACATAAGCCCCACTTTCCTAGTTTCCAATAGACCTCACAACCTCTGAGGATGCCTGCCATAGATGCAGGCAAAATGTCAGGAGAGAATGCTTCTGTAACATAGCCATACAGCCTAGAAAACTCACAACAATCCAGTGATTCCAGCCATGCAAGCCTTCGACAACATACTAGTATTATTATACTACGTAACACATTTTTTGTTCCTGGATTATCAATATCATTTCCGAATTGGTCATTACAGTTAATTGGTTAATAATAGTTATTATTATTATTATTATTGTTGTTGTTGTTGTTGTTATTGGAGCCACAGGTGGCGCAGTGGGTTAAAGCACTGAGCTGCTGAACTTGTTGGCCAAAAGGTCACAGGTTCGAATCCAGGGAGCAGAGTGAGCTCCCGTTGTCAGCCACAGCTTCTGCCAACCTAGCAGTTCACATGCAAATGTGAATAGATCAATAGATACCATTCTGGCAGGAAGGTAACGGCGCTCCATGCAGCCATATCGGCCACATGACCTTGGAGGTGTCTACGGACAATGCCGGCTCTTTGGCTTAGAAATGGGGGTGAGCACCAACCCTCAGAGTCAGATGCAACTGGACTTAATATCATGGAAAAACCTATTATTATTGTATTGTCGAAGGCTATTATTGTATGGCCGGAATCATTGGGTTGTTGTAGGTTTTTCAGGTTGTATAGCCATGTTCTAGAAGCAGTCTCTCCTGACATTTTGCCTGCATCTATGGCAGGCATCCTCAGAGGTTGTGAGGTCTGTTTGAAACTAGGAAAGTTGGGTTTATGTATCTGCCATATATATATCCTCAGAGGTTGTGAGGTCTGTTGGAACTAGGAAAGTGAGGTTTATATATCTGTCATATATATATTCACAGAGGTTATATATTCTCAAGAGGTTGTGAGGTCTGCTGGGAACTAGGAAAGTGGGGTTTATATATCTGCCTGCCATACATGCAGGCAAAACGTCAGGAGAGAATGCTTCTGGAACAAGGCCATACATTCCAGAAAACTCACAACAACCCAATAACAACTATAATTACGTCTTGTTCCTGGGTTATCACTGTTGTTTCCTAATTGGTTCTTTCATAAAAACATGGGGGAAGTTTCTTAAAGTTTGTTTTTGCAAGAGGTGCCATCCTGCCATAGCTCATTTTTCTCTAGTTTTTCAATTAGGGTGCTTGCCATAGATGCAGGCAAAACATCAGGAGATAATGCTTCTAGAACATGGCCGTACAGCCCGAAAAACCTACAACAACCCTATTATTATTATTTGAAACACAACAAGATGAGTCCACAGCAGACACTCTGCTGGCTGTTGTATTGGATCACACGTCGGACGCTTCCCAAGTGTCTAGGACTGTGTGATGTATCGGCAAATAATGTGTGCAGATCCCAGTAAGGTGGCCTTTTGCAGCTGGCAGATGGTAATTTTGTCAGTGCCGATTGTGTTTAAGTGCAGGCCAAGGTCATTAGGCACTGCACCCAGTGTGCCGATCACCACTGGGACCACCTTGACTGGCTTGTGCCAGAGTCTTTGCAGTTCATTATTATTATTATTATTATAACTAGGGAAGTCTAATTTAGAGAAATTAGGGAAGTCTAAAGACCTTTGGAAATTAATCTTCCATGACTCCATAGATCAGGAATGGGCAAACTCTGGTCCTCCAAGTGTTTTGGATTTCAACTCAGTATAGATCAGGCCTGGGCAAAGTTCTGCCCTTCCAGGTGATTTGGACTTCAACTCCCACAATTCCTAACAGCCTACCGGCTGTTAGGAATTGTGGGAGTTGAAGTCCAAACACCTGGAAGGGCAGAAGTTTGCCCAGACCTGCCATAGATAGTGTCACTGTGTTGGGACCTCCAAGAGAGAAGATTCCAACCTGGGAGGACCTTTACCTTTGGATTCCTATGAGTTTGGATGCAGTTCCCTCCACTGGGTAAGACTAGATCTCCCTCCTGCTTACCTGCCATGGTGGCTTGTCCTCCCTGGACCCGGTGGAGAAGGGGAAGAGCTCTTTGCCCGGCTTGGGGTGCCTCTCCTGGGATCCAGCTGGTCCTTCTGAGTGTCTTCCTTCCTGGGCAAGAGTGCCTCCTGGTTGGGGCAGGTTTTGAGGCTCCCTCCTTGGGAGGCGGCGCTGGCTGGAGACCTCCCTCCTCCTCGAAGCCTCCGCCCCGCTCCCCCTACAATCCGGCGGGGAATTTCCACCCTGTGACGTCCTCCTCGTGACGTCTTCTTCGTGGGTCTCCCCTCCCACCTCCCACCACCAAAACCCCGGTGCGCCAAGGAGGAGATAAGGCGCACAGAGAGAGAGAGGCAAGAGAGGAGTAGGAGGGGCTGAGAGAGCGTGACTCCCCGTCACACCAAGCCACACTCCCCTCCAAAAAAAGGGGGGGAGGGCATTCTAACCTTTGAGGGTTTAAGGTCAGGTTTGGGGAGCCCCCTCTTCAAAGGCGCGCCCACCACTCTCCCACCTTCTCAAACTTCACCCAACTTCTTTTCTTTTGGTGCATCTCCACTCGAGAAAGGATTCAGCTCCAGACCACTTGCATTTGCCAGTTGCTTGCTGCTGTGGGAGGCTGGGAGTTATAGTTTTACCATAGTCTTCTTGAGCCTCTCAACAAAGGATTCCCCCAGGCAGTAAGAAACTGCAAGGCCATTGAATGCTAATCAAGGTGGCCAATTGAAACATTCACACCTATCTTCAATAGACAAAGAGTTAGGTTCTTGTGGGGTTTTTTGGGCTATAGGGCCATGTTCTAGAGACATTTCTCCTGACGTTTCACCTGCATCTATGGCAAGCATCCTCAGAGGTAGTGAGGTCTGTTGGAAATAGGACAATGGGTTTATATATCTGTGGAATGGCTGGGGTGGGGCAAAGAGCTCTTCTCTGCTAGAGCTAGGTGTGAATGTTTCAACTGACCACCTTCATTAGCATTTGAAGGCCTGCCTGGGCCTGGGAAAATCTTTCGTTGAGAGGTGTTAAGATGTGCCTGGTTGACAAAGAGTTCTCCCAAATGCCTCACCAAATTGCAACTTCCAGGATTCCATAATAATGCCTCTCAACAAAGGATTCCCCCAGGCAGTAAGAAACTGCAAGGCCATTGAATGCTAATCAAGGTGGCCAATTGAAACATTCACGCCTATCTCCAACAGACAAAGAGTTCTTTCTCCCAAATGCCCCACCAAATTGCAACTTCCAGGATTCTGTAATAATGCCTCTCAACAAAGGATTCCTCCAGGCAGTAAGAAGCCAGACCCTGAAACTGCAAGGCCATTAAATGCTGATCATGGTGGCCAATTGAAACATTCACACCTACCTCCAACAGACAAAGAGTTCCTCCAAATACCTCACCAAACTGCAACTTCCAGTATTCCGTAATAACAGTAAGAGAGCTCATCGCCTCTCAACGAAGGATTCCCCCAGGCAGTAAGAAGCCAGATCTTGAAGCTGCAAGGCCATTAAGTGCTAATTAAGGTAGCCAGTTGAAACATTCAGACCTACCTCCAACAAACAAAGAGTTCTCCCAAATGCCTCACCAAACTGCAACTTCCAGGATTCCGTAATAACACCTCTCAACAAAGGATTCTCCCGGGCAGTAAGAAGCCAGACCTTGAAGCTACAATGCCATTAAGTGCTAATCAAGATGGCCAATTGAAACATTCACACCTACCTCCAACAGACAAGAGTTCTCCAAAATGCCTCGCCAAACTGCAACTTCCAGGGTTCCGTAATAACAATAAGACAGCACATCGCCTCTCAACGAAGGATTCCTCCAGGCTGTAAGAAGCCAGACCCTGAAACTGCAAGGCCATTAAATGCTAATCAAGGTGGCCAGTTGAAATATTCACACCTACCTCCAACAGACAAGAGTTCTTTCTCCCAAATGCCTCACCAAACTGCAACTTCCAGGATTCCATAATAACGCCTCTCAACAAAGGATTCCCCCAGGCAGTAAGAAGCCAGGCCTCGAAGCTGCAAGGCCATTAAATGCTAACCAAGGTGGCCAATTGAAACATTCACACCTACCTCCAACAGAAAAAGAGTTCCCCCAAATACCTCACCAAACTGCAACTTCCAGGATTCCGTAATAACAATAAGAGAGTTCATCACCTCTCAACAAAGGATTCCCCCAGGCAGTAAGAGCCAGACCTTGAAGCTGCAAGGCTATTAAATGATAATCAAGACAGCCAATTGCAACATTCACACCTACCTCAAACAGACAAGAGTTTTTTTTCCCACCCTGGACATCATTCCACAAATATATAAACCCCATTTTCCTAGTTTCCAACAGACCTCACAACCTCTGAGGATGCCTGCCATTGATGCAGGCGAAACATCAGGAGGGAATGCTTCTGGAATTATGGCCATACAGCCCAGAAAATACACAACAACTCATTGATTCCGGCCATGAAAGTCTTTGCCCATAATGCTTAATAAGGCAAAAATTCAATGCCAAAACAAGCTAATAATAATAATAATAACAACAACAACAACAACAATAATATGAGGATTTAAAGATTGAACTGTAACGACACTGGCCCAAGCCAATCAAGGTGTTCCCAGTGGTGATCGCCACACTGGGTGCAGTGCCTAAAGACCTTGGCCAGCACTTGAAGACAATAGGTGCTGACAAAATTACCATCTATCATCTGCAAGAGGCCATCCTACTTGGATCTGAACGCATTATTCGCCTATACATCACACAGTCCTAGACATTTGGGAAGTGTTGGACGTGTGATCAAATACAAAAGCCAACATAGTGATCTTGTTTGCTGTGTACTAATATTGTTATGTATCAAATAATTAATAATAATAATAATAATAATAATAATAATAATAATACTGTATTTATAACACTCCCTATCTCAGAGCGGTTTCCAGCAAAGTAACAAAACGGCAAACATCCAGTGCCGAAAACAAACACAAAGCAAATCAAACAATAGATAAAATAATCTCCACACTAAATGACAAAACAACCAAAAAAATAACCAAAATTTGAACTTAAATAAATACGGGGGTGGGTCAAAATGTTTTGCCTCTTGTGTCAAAAACGTTATAAATGGACATATGGTTCTTCACCCAATGCCGCACATTGCTGATGTCCATTACAGTGTCCTCATAAACATTCTTCAAGCAATTATGGATTTCACAATTTGCCTTTGCCTGAAATTCAAGGGTGACTCTGTCTTTTAGCTTCAGATTCATAGTTCTATTCAGTCAATCGGAAAAAGGAAATATATGGACTACCGCGATGCTCTCTATGTGGGATTGCCTTTAAAGACTGTTCGGAAGCTTCAATTGGTCCAACGGCCAGCAGCCAGATTACTCACTGGTTACGTCGGCTCCACTGGCTGCCAGTTTTGGCTTTAGCCTACAAAGCCCTAAAGCAGGGTTTCTCAACCTTCATAACGCCATGACACTGGAGGGTGGTGCTCATCTCCATTTCTAAGCCAAAGAGCTGGCGTTGTCCATAGACGTCTCCAAGGTCATGTTGATGAGGATTGGAGACTATAAAAGGGCAGTCCGCACCTTGATCGGGGCTCTGGGTTTTACTTTTGGGACATGAGTCCATACCAGAGTCACCAGCTGGAAATAAAGTCGTTCTTTTCTATCTCCAGAAAGGATGTCTCTTGGTAATTATCTCTCCTTTCCTCAAAACCTGTTTCCCTGCCATTTCAATGTCGCCGGCATGACTGCATGGAACGCCATTACTTTCCTGCCGGAGAGGTACCTATTAATCTATTCATAGTTGGGAGTATTAATCTACTCACATTTGCATGTTTTCGAACTGTTAGGTTGCAGGAGCTGAGGCTAACAGCAGGAGCTCACCCCACCCATGGACTTGAACTGCCAACCTTCTGGACAACAAGTTCAGCAGCTCAATTATTTAACCCATTGCACCATCGTGGCCCCTGTCATTAAATATTACATAGAGTAAAAATACAATAAATAAGACAACCTTGAAATAAACTTACAAGACTATTTAAGACTAACCAAAATATAACAAAAATTAAGACGCAGATAAAACGTAACATAACATATCACACTTATGATAAAATAGAGTGAATTAAACCAAGAAGGCACTAAAACATAAGAGTGTTTTACAACATCCAAAGGGCTGAGGTAGCATTTAATAACACAATTTTTGTTCCTGGGTTATCAATGTCATTTCCTAATTGGCTCTATCATAAAAACATGGGAAAAGTTTTTCAAACTGCAAAAACTTTGTTTTGATGGCACATCCTATATGTAACATGTTTTGTTATAGTTTTTCAATGAATATCTCATCTAATCTCGACCCATTCAACCTAGCTTGTGGCAGCCACAAAAATGAAGTTTCTGAAGTAATAATAATAATAATAATAATAATAATAATAATATTAATAATATATTTATAACCCACCCTATCTCCCTGGGAGGACTCAAGGTGGTTTCCAACAAAAGATGGCAAACATTCAGTGTCATAAAGCAGTAGAACAACTACTTTCAAAGTAGTTTTTGTCTTAGGCTCCTTCCACACAGCTGAATAAAATCCCACATGATTTGCTTTGAACTGGAATATATGCCAGTGTGGACTCAGATAACCCAGTTCAAAGCAGATATTGTGAGTTATTCTGCCTTGATATTCTGGGTTATATGTCTGTGTATAAGAGCCCCTAGGAACCTTCCAGACAGGCCCTATATCCCTGGATCTGATCCCAGGTTTTCTGCTTTAAACTAGATCATATGAGTCTGCACTGCCAGATAATCTGGGATAAACAGGAAACCTGGGTTTTGGAATTATGCTAAATGTCCTTTGACCAGAAGTTGGCCACTTGGAGTGCCTCTGGTGTTGCTGTAAGGAGGTCTTCCATTGTAGTAGGTGGTGTGTGGTTTGCTCTTCTCCAGCCTCACATGTCATGGACTCCACTTTGTGGTCCTATTTCTTACGATAGGCTCTATATCTTGTGGTGCCAGAGCGCAGTCTGTTCTGCACCTTCAAAGTCACCCAGACTTCTGTGTGCCCAGGAGGGAGTCTCTCATTTCGTATCAGCCATGGATTGAGGTGCTGGGTTTTAGCCTGCCACTTTTGGACTCTCTCTTGCTGAGGCTTTCCTGTGAGTATTTCTGTAGATCTTAGAAAACTATTTCTTGATTAAGGCGTTGGCATGCTGGCCGATATCTGAACAGTGGATGGGCTGCAGATGGCACTACCTTTCATTGTTGTCTGCTACTGCCCGGCAAATGTCAGGTGGTGCAATACCGGCTTAACAGTATAATTTTTCCAGTGTTGTAGGATGTAGATATCCTGTGATAATGTGGCATGGGATCAGATCCTGAGATATAGAACCTGTCTGGAAGGGCCCTAATTAAACAGGAAATAACACTTCCAAACCAAGAACAGAACATTTTTTTCAAATGTTGTTACATAGTGTTATTCAAGTGGTGTCAACTTGTATTCATTCTACACCGTAAATGATGATGATGATGATGATTATTACTATTATTATTCTGACACAAAAACACAGTACGACGCAGCAAACAAGATATCTATTCTGGATTTTGTATCACAAAATCACAAGTCGAACACTTCCCAAGCATTTAGGACTGTGTGATGTATTTTCAAGTGATGCATGCAGATCCAAATAGGTGGCCTTTTGCAGTTGACAGATTGTGATTTTTGTCAAATTTTTTTTCAAATGCCAGCTGAGCTCTTTGGGCATGGCACCCAGTGTGCCGATGACCACTGGGAACACCTGTACTGGTTTATGCCAGAGCCTTTGCAGTTCAATTTTGAGGTCCTGAAAACGGCTGCGTTTTTCCTGTTGTTTTTCCTCAATGTGGCTGTCATCCGGTATGGCGACATCAATAATCCAAACATTTTTCTTTTCCACAATTGTGATGTCTGGTGTATTGTGTTCCAGAACTTTGTCAGTTTCATAGAATCATAGAATCAAAGAGTTGGAAGAGACCTCATGGGGCATCCAGTCCAACCCCCTGCCAAGAAGCAGGAATATTGCATTCAAATCACCCCTGACAGATGGCCATCCAGCCTCTGCTTAAAAGCTTCCAAAGAAGGAGCCTCCACCACACTCCGGGGCAGAGAGTTCCACTGCTGAACGGCTCTCACAGTCAGGAAGTTCTTCCTAATGTTCAGATGGAATCTCCTCTCCTGTAGTTTGAAGCCATTGTTCCGCGTCCTAGTCTCCAAGGAAGCAGAAAACAACCTTGCTCCCTCCTCCCTGTGGCTTCCTTTCACATATTTATACATGGCTATCATATCTCCTCTCAGCCTTCTCTTCTTCAGGCTAAACATGCCCAGTTCCCTAAGCCGCTCCTCATAGGGCTTGTTCTCCAGACCCTTGATCATTTTAGTCGCCCTCCTCTGGACACAGTTTGGATTCGAAAGACCCACAGTATTTTTGTGTCTTCATTTTCCACTACTTTTGCAGATTTATGATCGCACCTGTTCTTTACTACTGGCAGGTGGTACTTGTAGCATAACTTCCAATTGATCATTTGGGCCACAGAGTTGTGCCTCTGTTTGTACTCTGTCTGTGTGATTTTCTTGAAGCAGCTGAGGATATGATTAATGGTTTCATCAGCTTCCTTGCACAGTCTGCATTTTGGGTCATCAGCTGATTTTTCAATCCTGGCCTTAATGGCATTGGTTCTGATGGTTTGCTCCTGGGCTGCAAGAATCAGGCCTTCTGTCTCCTTCTTCAGGGTTCCATTCATGAGCCATAACCAGGTCTTCTCCTTATGCACTTTCCCTTCAATTTTGTCAAGGAAATGCCCATGCAATGCTTCATGGTGCCAGTTGTCCGCTCTCGTTTGTAGTGCAGTTTTCTTGTACCAATTCTTTGTCTGCTGTGCTTTGAGAAGTTTCTGATTATTGATTTCAATTAAAGTAGGTTCTTCACTTTCTTTTACATATTCTGCCAGGGCATCATGTTTTTCTTCTTCGACTGCTTGCTTTACTTGTAAGAGTCCTCTGCCAAGGATGCAATGAATTATGAATGGTCATGAGTTTTCTTGTTTTACTGTCCAAACTGCATCCAGTTTATAATGACAGCAGTATATCTTATGACAAGTATGGCCCAGGTATTTATGGCCTTGATGGTATTGCTTCCATTGAGCTTGCTTTTGAGAATTTTTCTGACCCTTTGAATGTATTATTTGCTGACCACAGTTTTCACATGTTCATGTTTGATGTTGTCCAGCTGTAGTATGCCCAGATATTTATAGGCCTCTATCTGGTGACACTTTATTGCTTGGCCATTAAGTATATTTATGCCCTCACGTTCAATGATTTTCACTTCTTCAGTGCCACTGTCAAACATTTGTCCAAACCAAATTCCATGCTGATATCAGTGCTAAAGATTCGGACAGTGTTAGTCAGAGACTGGATTTCAGTTTCGGTTTTCCCATACAGCTTCAGGTCATCCATGTACAGCAAATGTGAAATCTGATTATTATTTACCTGATTGTTGTTGTTGTTGTTGTTGTTGTTGTTGTTGTTAGTAGTAGTAGTAGTAGCAGTAGCAGTAGTGGTAGTATTGTTTATACTCTGCATTATCTCTCTCTCTCTCAAAGTGGCTTAACATAAAAGCATCAGCATACAATTTGAAATATATCAGTATGCAAACATGAAAACAGATTTCAACATAAACGGTATGAAAATGCCCTCTTTGACACCACCATAGTTGCAAACCCCACATGAGTATGCTTTGTACATGCTTAGTGGAACATTTATTTACTTTGTTTTTTGGCTCACCTTCATTATTGTTTGGAAGTAAGGTGACTCAGCCACAAGAAAAGAAAAAAAGTTATGTTGGAAAAGGGGCTTTAAAAAAATTACAATAAATTGCAACATTGACCTTTAATTTTGTTGTTGGTGGAACCACAGTACAGAATTATAGCAGTTTGGCACCGCTTGGATGGCATCTATACTGTGGGATGAATGCAGTTCGACACCACTTTAACCACCATGGTTCAATGTGATGGCATCCCGGGAGATGACGTTTGCTTGATCTGTCAAAAAGTTCTGGTGCCAAATTTCAATTACAAGGATCCCATCATTTTGAGCCATGGCAATCAAAGCGGTGTCAAAACTGCACTCATTCTGCAATGTAGATACAACCTTGGATCGCCATCGCACAATGGTGAAGAATCCTGGAATTTGTAGTTTGTTTAAGGCAACAAGCTGAAAACCATGTTGTGTATTTGGATGGATTAGGCATTAACTACAGAGGTTGGATGATATGAAGAATTTAGTGTGTAATGGTGGGTGATAGTTGACAGGTAGACTGTTTATTTCATAAATAGTGTTTTACATTCATTTTTTCCAATTATAATTATATAATTATAATATATTTTAAATTAAGAGCCTGCTCTTTAATGTTGTTGGTGTCACCACATTGCAGAAATATAGAAGTTTGGCACCCCATAAAACTGCCATGGCTCAATGCTATACAATCCTGGGATTTTTAGTTTGCAGTGGTAGAGAAGGTTCAATATCTCAGAAAACTATAAATCCCAGGATTCTGTGGCATCGGATCATGGCAGTTAAAGGGGTGCCAATACACCATAATTCTGCAGTGTGGCTCCACCTAAAGTGCTCCTTCCAGATCATGTTGGATCGCAACTCCCAGCATTCCTCACTACAGGCTGCGGCTGATGGGAACTGTAGTCTGACATAACTGGACAGCATCACAATTTGCACCCAACACCCAATTCAACTTGAAGTGAGCTAAGAGTAGCCCTTTAGATGTTGGACTTACTCCCAGAATTCCTTACTATTGGCTGTGCAGGGTAAGGATGATGGGAACCGATGTCCAACAACCTGTCCACATTTTTTCCTATCACATTGTGGATTTAATTAAAATAACAAATCCACATACCAGGACAAACCACATCAGATTAAAACAAATGTAAAAGTCCAGTTTCAAATATCGGTTTGGAAATGGCCTTATTTCGCCATGTGCCTCTGAACATATGCAAAGTATTTTTAATCACACCTTGAGCTCTGCTCATGCAACAATAGCTGGCATGTTTGTGAAGATTTGGCACCAAAATCGAAAGGGAATTTCTTCCAAGAAAACTGATCAAACTGGTGGAGCCATTGATTTCCAAATTCTGGCACAATAAATTGGTTAATCTTTGCGGTTAACCACTTCAGTAGGTTTTAAGTGCTTTTTACTGTTTCTTAATGGTGCTCAATAATTAGAAATAATGAAATGAAGGAATGGTTCAAGCTCTGGACTATGATTTTGGAGACTCAGGTTCGAATCTCTGCTCAGCCATGAAACTCACCAGATGGCCTTGGGCAAGCCACACTCTCTCAGCCTCAGAGGAAAACAACCTCATCTGAACACAAATCACCGAGACAACCCTGTGATAGTGTCACCATAGGTCAGAAATGACTTGAAGGCACACAATAATAACTGATTGAATTTGTTGTGATGCTAATGATAATAATTATTATGATGTTTACTAGCCGTCCCTTGCCACGCGTTGCTGTGGCTCACATGGGGGTTCTGTGTGGGAGGTTTGGCCCAATTCTATCATTGGTAGGGTTCAGAATGCTCTGTGATTGTAGGTGAACTATAAATCCCAGCAACTACAACTCCCAAATGTCAAGATTCTTTTCCCCCCAAACTCCGCCAGTGTTCACATTTGGGCATATTGAGTCTTCGTGTAGAGTTTGGTCCAGACCCATCATTGTTTGATTGCCAAGTGTGGTTTAGATCCTTCATTTTTTGAGTCCACAGTGCTCTCTTGATGTAGGTGAACTACAACTCCAAAACCAAAGAACACTGCCCACCAAACCCTTCCAGTATTTTCTGTTGGTCATGGGAGAACTGTGTGCCAAGTTTGGTTCAATTCCATCATTGGTGAGGTTCAGAATGCTCTTTGATTGTAGGTGAACTATAAATCCCAGCAACTACAACTCCCAAATGACAAAATCATTTTTTTTAGTGAAGGACATACATTGGGTTGTTAGGTGTCTTGAGTCCAAATTTGGTGTCATTTTGTCCAGTGGTTTTTGAGTTCTGTTAATCCCACAAACGAACATTACATTTTTATTTATATAGATTTGGCACCACTTTATTAAGTTGCCATGGGATCTTGGGAGTTGTAGTTTTACCAAGTCTTTAGTCTTCTCTGCCAAAGTGAAAAATTTCTGTCGATTTTCATGAATTTGCTCAAACTAGATCTCATACTTTTGTTCCCAGCATCGATAAGGTCGCCAACTGATCAGCCGCTGACTCTTACATGACATTGCTGTACCTTAAACCTTTTTGCATTGTGGTTTGCAGATGTCAGCTGACAAAGTTTTGCATACTAGAACGAGAAGCAAACCTCATCTGCCTTTACTATGAGAATGATGCAAGCTGCTAATATAGGAGCACAGGAGCCGCAGCTGATTGAGGGAGTTGGCAACTTCATCTTCCCAATTGGCCACAAAACCTCAATCCTTTGAGGTGTGAGTGACCTTAAAAAAAAGAAGACCAGAGAAGAGAAGGAGTAACTTGACACATTTGGAGAGGCTAAATGTCACCGATGACGTTACTGCAGTTCAAGATCTTTTTTTTGTTTTTGAAGCAGCAAATCACAAGCGAAATCGTCCTTTGTATATCTGTGGCTGAAAGCACAGAAATGAAACTGAGACATGATTACCTGCAAATGGAAGTCAGAGATGTGGTGTTAAAATACCAGTTGGAACCTCAAAGAAGTTTATGCCACTGTAGTTCAATTGTCCTCCATGGGATTGCTTCTATATAAAGTGTGCCTAGATAACAACCTTGTATACAATTAAGGAAATAGATATCTTCTTGAGTACAATATTTTATTATTAATAACTTTAATAACTTTGATAGAATCATAGAATCACAGAGCTGGAAGAGACCTCATGGGTCATCCAGTCCAACCCCCTGTCAAGAAGCAGGAAAATCGCATTCAAAGCACCCCTGACAGATGGCCATCCAGCTTCTGTTTCAAAGCCTCCATAGAAGGAGCCTCCACCACACTTGGGGGCAGAGAGTTCCCCTGCTGAACAGCTTTCACAGTCAAAAAGGTGGAATTTCCTTTCCTGTAGTTTGAAGCCATTGTTCTGCATCCTAGTCTCCAGGGCAGCAGAAAACAAGCTTGCTCCCTCCTCCCTATGACTTCCCCTCACATCTTTATACATGGCTCTCATCATGTCTCCTCTCAGCCTTCTCTTCTGCAGGCTAAACATGCTCAGTTCTTTTAGCCACTCCTCATAGGGTTTGTTCTCCAGACCCTCAATCACTTTAGTTGTCCTCTGGTAACATTCCAGCTTGTCAACATCTCCCTTCAATTGCGGTGCCAGAACTGGACACAGTGTGAATCCAGGTGTGGTCTGACCAGGACAGAATAGAAGGGTAGCATGACTTCCCTGGTTCTAGACCAGGGTTCCTCAAACTAAGGCCCGGGGGCCGGATACGGCCCTCCAAGGTTATTTACCCGGCCCTTGCTCAGAGTCAAGTCTGAAATGACTTGAAAGCACACAACAACAACAATCCTATCTCATCAGCCAAAAGCAGGCTCATACTTCCCATTGAAATACTAATAAGTTTATATTTGTTTAAATTGTTCCTCATTTTAATTATTGTATTGTTTTAAAGTGTTTTTTGCACTACAAATAAGATATGTGCAGTGTGCCTAGGAATCCATTCATGCTTTTTTCAAATTATAATCTGTCCCTCTAACAGTTTGAGGGACTGTGACCTGGCCTCTGTTTAAAAAGTTTGAGGACCCCTGATCTAGACATTATACTCCTATTTATGCAGGCCAGAACCCCATTTGCTTTTTTAGCCCCACATCACATTTGCATATCCTTGCTCTAACATGAGTACAGCTGAAGCATTTTCTTCAGAGGCGACTGTTGCATGTTGTTGCTAACAGATCTGTCCAAACTGATTGCGTTCAGCAACCTTTTGCTGTTGCCAAATTGTTCCTGACCCCAACACTGAGCTAAGGGGACTTCATTTGGAGTTGGTACCCACAGTTTAAGAAGCCAAGTTCTAGAGCAGGAAAAAAACAAGCTTGCCTTCTTCTCAATGTGCCATCCTCTCTAAAAATGGCACTTATCATAGAGCAGTGTTTCTCAACCTGGGGGCTGGGACCCCTGTGGGGGTCGTGAGGGTGTCAGAGGGGTCACCAAAGACCATCAGAAAACATAGTATTTTCTGTTGGCCATGGGGTTTCTGTGTGGAAAGTTTTGTCCAATTCTATCTGTGGGGTTCAGAATGCTATTTCATTGTGGGTGAATTATAAATCCCAACAACTACAACTCCCAAATGGCAAGATCTATTTTCTCCAAACTCTACCAGTGTTCACACTTGGGCATATTAAGTATTTGTGCCAAGTTTGATCCAGATCCATCATTGCTCAAACCCACAGTATTCTCTGGATGTAGGTGAACTACAACTCCAAAAACTCAAGGTCAATGTCCACCAGACCTTCCCAGTATTTTCTCTTGGTCATGGGAATTTGTGTGCCAAGTTTGATTCAATTCCATCATTGGTGGAGTTCAGAAGGCTCTTTGATTGTAGGTGAACTATAAATCCCAGCAACTCCAGCATTACCAAATGACAAAATCAATCACCCCTAACCCCACCAGTATTCAAATTTGGGCGTATCAGGTATTTGTGCCAAATTTGGTCCAGTGACTGAAAATACATCCTGCATATCAGATATTTACATTACAATCCATAACAGTAGCAAAATATATATAATAATATAATAAACTTTATTTGCACCCCGCCACCATCTCCCGGCTTACATGAGGCCAAGCCCAAACAATAATTACATAAAATAAAACCGCAAACGCAAATAATAAACAATAACAATGTAATTACATAAAACAAAGGAAAACATAACAATATAAAATTACAATAGGCACAATCACAATAACCATGGGCGAGCTACATGTAATGGATATGACAGTAATGAAGTAGGAATGAAAAGAATGTTATGGTTGGGGGTCACCACAATATGAGGACCTGTACTAAGGGGTCGCGGCATTAGGAAGCTTCAAACTACAAGAGAGGAGATTCCATCTGAACACGAGGAAGAACTTCCTGACTGTGAGAGCTGTTCAGCAGTGGAACTCCCTGCCCCGGAGTGTGGTGAAGGCTCCTTCTTTGGAAGCTTTTAAACAGAGGCTGGATGGCCATCTGTTAGGGGTGATTTGAATGCATCGTTCCTGCTTCTTGGCAAGGGGTTGGACTGGATGGCCCATGAGGTCTCTTCCAACTCTTTGATTCTATGATTCTAAGAAGGTTGAGAATCACTGTCAAAGAGTTTGGCTTCCAAACCTTTGACTATTTTGATCACCCTTCTCTGGTCACCTTCCATCTCCTTGAATTGTTCTTGAAATGGACACAGGAATATTCCAGATAAGTTCTGATCAAAGGAGAATAGAGACTATTGCTTTCCTCAGTCTATACACTATATTCCTATTGATGCAGTCTAGAATCGCATGAGGTTTTTTAGCTGCTGCATCACACTCTTGACTCATGTTTACCTTGTGGTCTGCTAAGACTCCTAGATCCCTTTCACACATACTGTTTTCAAGCTAGGTGTGTCACCCATATTGTATTTGTGAATTTCATCTTTTCTACTTTGGTGTAGAATTTACCTTTCTTCTCCTTGTTGAGATACCTTTTATTAGTTCTAGCCCAGATCTCTAATCTGCTAAAGTCATTTTGGATTTTGATCCTGTCCTCTGGGGTATCCCTCCTAATTTGGCATCATCCTCAAAACGGAAACCATAAGAAAAGTGGAGAATGAAAAAATATTAGTAGTTTTGAATGAAAGGTTTGCTGAAAAATGTTGAACTGTTTTTTGGTTTTTTTATGATGTTCAGGAACCTATCCCCATTCCTTCCATGCTATTTCTACCTCTGGTACCAAACTATCTATTAAACATCTACATGAAACCGCTGGGTGAGGTCATCCGGAGTTTTGGAGTTGGGTGTCACCTCTACGTAGATGACATGCAACTCTACTACTCTTTTCCACCCTATTCCAAGGAAGCTCCCCGGATCCTGGACCAGTGCCTGGCAGTTGTGACGGACTGGATGAGGGCCAACAAGTCCCCTTGAGGACACAGGTCCATAGTCTGAGGGTCCTCATGATTCAGCACTGATGTTTGAGGCTCAAGTGTTGGCCTTCACACAGTTAAAACTGGTGCACCAGCTGTAACCATATCTCAAAAAGCCTGACTTGGCTACAGTGGTCCATGCCTTAGTTTGGTGGTCCACACAGTTCTTCATGTTGTGGTCAGGCATGTAACCGGGGGGGGGGGGGGGGGTGCCTCGGGGGGCTTTAGCCCCCCCCCCCCAAATTCTCATGGTGGTTCGCGAAAAGGCCTTACTGGTGCATTATTTAAACTGTTATGTTTATTCATATCATGATCTGATACCATACTCAATATATCCCATATGCATGGGAGTATTGGGGTAACGATACAAAAGGTTTGCTAGGCTAGACCCTCTTTCACTCAGACTCAGCCCCCCTGAAACTCAGCCCCCCCGAACCCCCCCCCCCCGAAAAAATTCAGCCCCCCCCCGAAACGAAATCCTGGCTATGGGCCTGGTTGTGGTGATCCCAAACCATAACATTATTTTTATTGCTGCTTCAGAACTGTAATTTTGCTACTGTTATGAATTGTAATGTAAATATCAGATATGCAGAATGTATTTTCATTTACTGGACCAAATTTGGTACAAATACCTGATACACACAAATTTGAATACTGGTGAGTTTGAGGGATGGGATTGATTTTGTCATTTTGGTGTTGTAGTTGCTGGGATTTATAGTTAACCTACAATCAATGAGCATTCTGAACTCCACCAACAATGGAATTGAACCAAACTTGGCACAGAGAACTCCCACAACCAACAGAAAATACTGGAATGGTTTGTTGGGCACTGACCTTGAGTTTTGGAGTTGTAGTTCACCTATATCCAGAAAGCACTGTGGACTCAAACAATGATGGATCTGGCCCAAACGTGGCAAGAATACTCAATATGCCCACATGTGAACACTGGTGGAGTTTAGGGAAAATAGAATGGACATTTGGGAGCTGTAGTTGCTGGGATTTATAGTTCACCTACAATGAAAGAGCACTCTGGACCCCACCAGCGACAGAATTGGACCAAACTTCCCACACAGATACCCCCATGACCAACTGTGGTTTCCGATCATCTTTGGTGACCCCCTGACACCCCCTTGCGACCCCCCAGGGGTCCTGACCTGCTTTGAACTGGATTATATGAGTCTACACTGCCATATAATCCTGTTCAAAGCAAATAATCTGGAATTTATATGGCAGTGTACAAGGAGCCCCAGCTGTCACAAACAGGCTGATCTCACCAGTTTATTTAGGTAGGATTTCATTGCTTCTGTGCTATGAGGAACAAGGAAAAAGGCCTTTATGACTCCAAGACTTCCTGCTAATTGGGGTTCTCCCTTTTTTCTTCTCAAACCTGTTTTTTATGCCTTCTTGTGCTCCATCTTACTTAATGAGGGACTGCATGTCTTCTTATAAGATCAGCGAGATTCTGGTGTGTTTTTGCAGACACCATATACAACAATTTAACACTTTTCAAAGAGACAGCTGTGTTAGTCCTCTTAGGATAGGGAAAGAATCTGGGAACACCTGATTTATTTCAGAATGAGCTTTCGTGAGTTTTCCTTCTATTTTTTCAGAACCACCGATGAAAGGTGCATCTATCCTGTAGAATTAATGCAGTTTACAGTACTCTTAACTCCTTTTGCTCAATGCTTTGACATCCTGGGAGTTGTAGTTTTGGTAGGCACCAGCAATGTTGGGAAGAGAATTCTATGATGTAGATGCACTCTATATTTTGGTGATAACATTGACAATGAAGACAATGATAATACTATTACTACTACTAATCTTATTTCTTACCCATCTCTCCTTGTGTCTCAAAGCAGGTTACAACATTGCTAAAAACATGTAATAATTTAAACATCCTATAACAGTGGTTCTCAACCTTCCTAATGCCACAGCACCTTAATACAGTTCCTCATGTTGTGGTAACCCCCCAACCATAACATTTTTGTTGCTCCTTCATAACTTTGCGACTGTATTAATTGTAATGTAAATATCCGATATGCACGATGTATTTTCATTCACTGGACCAAATTTGGCACAAATACCCAATACGTCCAAATTTGAATACTGGTGGGGTTGGGGAGGCAGGCCCGTAGCGAGGGGGGTTTTTAGGGGTTCAACCCCCCCCCAAAATGTTTCAGATTTTTTTAAAAAAAACCCTGGTTTACTCATGAATTTTAACTGGTTAACCAAATCTCCATGCTAAGTCTATGAGATGCAAAAAATCAAGAGTCCCTCCAGAACTGCAAGCGCTGTCTCAAGCAAATATTAGCAGTTTATTCACACTGTCATTACTTGCAGCAATAGCCGATGTAGTTGTTCTGGTACAGCTGTACCAGGAGCTCCAACTTTATTTGCTTTGTATTAAATGTTTGCTTGCAGTCCTAGGTTTCAGGGACTCTGCAGATAGGTGGCTTCTTTGGTTGCAGTCATAGGGCAAGTCACCTGTCCATCATAGACCAAAGAACTCCAGCTGGAGAACATCTATTGCCTTACTGGTAGGTCCACTCGGCGTTCGAGACGCAGTTCAACCCGGTAGCGGAGCCCACATCAGTAAGGGTTAGATTACAGTCAGCCTGGGAGAAGTTAAAAAGGGGATTTTCCTTTAAAGAAGAAGTTATTGAAGACAGTTGCCTGTCCTTCGTGGGCAAGATTAGGAATTCACCAGTTGCCTAAAAGCTTGGAATCATTGGCTTAACTTTACTGAAGACAAGAGAAGTTTCTGTTTGATTGTTCATTAATAAAAGACTTTGTTGTACTTCTCAAGCTATCTAAAGACTGTTTGTGGTGGAAACCTCTGAGAACTTCTCTTTAGGCCCCCTGGCTTCCCGCTGGGCAAAGGTTGCACATCCTGTTCTAAAGACAATTATTTACAGGCCCAGTGCGCGACAGAACAGTAGTGATGCAACCAAGTTTGGGGGGGGGGGATGTTGAATGCTCTCATTAAGGAGGCCAGACTTGATGGAGGCGGTTGACAAGGGCGGAGCTGCAGGCTATTGAAGGCTGCTCTGCCCCCTGCTGTGCTCTTTGCTTCAGCATGAGCTAGGAGGCAGGTTTCACCCCCCCGTGAAATTTTCAAACCCCCCCCCCCCCGAAAATTTCAACCCCTCCCGAAATTTTTTTCTGGCTACGGCCCTGTGGGGAGGGATTGATTTTGTCATTTGGGAATTGTAGTTGCTGGGATTTATAGTTCACCTACAATCAAAGAGCATTCTGAATGGTACCAACAATGGAATTGAACCAAACTTGACACACAGAACTCCCATAAGCAACAGAAAATACTGGAAGGGTTTGTTGGGCATTGACATTGAGTTTTGGAGTTGTAGTTTACTTACCTCCAGAGAGCACTGTGAACTCAAACAATGATAGACCTGGACCAAACTTGGCAGGAACACTCAATATGCCCAAATGTGAACACTGGTGGAGTTTGGGGAAAATAGACCTTGACATTTGGGAATTGTAGTTGCTGGGATTTATAGTTCACCAACAATCAAAGAGCATTCCGAACTTTACCAACAATGGAATTGAACCAAACTTGGCACACAGAACTCCCATAACCAACAGAAAATACTGGAAGGGTTCGGTGGGAATTAACCTTGAGTTTTGGAGTTGTAGTTCACCTACATCCAGAGAGCACTGTGGACTCAAACAATGATGGATCTGGACCAAACTACACGAATACTCAATATGCCCAAATGTGAACACTGGAGGATTTGGGGGGAGACTGTACTATACACTATCCTAGAATACTTGTAGGGTGTCAAAATACACAAAATAATCCATGTATTTTTTTTCCTGACATAGATTATTTTGTGTATTTTGAAAAAAAAGACCTTGACATTTGGGAATTGTAGTTGCTGGGATTTATAGTTCACCTACAATCAAAGAACATTCTGAACCCCACCAACAATAGAATTGGGCCAAACTTCCCAGAGAGAACCCCCATGACCAACAGAAAATATTGTGTTTCTTTTTTAAAATAAAATTTTATTAAACACAAAAAAATTATTTACATAAAAAAGGTGGAACAATAAGGTTATAGGAAAGTAGGAAAAACAGATTTGATAAACAAGGGTAGAAAGAAAAATGGTAAGATAAAAAAGAAAAAAATATTGTGTTTTCTGATGGTCTTTGGTGACATTTCTGACACCCCCTCTCACGTCCCCCACGGTCCCGAGTGTCAGGTTGAGAAACGCTGATCTATCAAATACACATATTAAAACATAATATATACAAAATATCTATTAAAATACACAGAACAAACACTAAACATAAGACAAATGTTCAAAATTTGTGATTAAAACTGGCTGGTTGATGATTACCAACAAGAACAACTTTGGGTTGTTGTAGGTTTTTCCGGGCTATATGGCCATGTTCTAGAGGCATTTTCTCCTGATGTTTTGCCTGCATCTATGGCAAGCACCCTCAGAGATAGTGAGGTCTGTTGGAAGTAGGAAAATTGTTTACACATCTGTGGAATGACCCAGGTGGGGCAAAGGACTCTTGTCTGCTGGAGCTAAGTGTGAATGTTTCAACTGACCACCTAAATTAGCATTTGATGGCTTAGCAGTGCCTGGGGGAATCTTTTGTTGAGAGGTGATGAGATTCCCCCAGGCGCTGCCAAGCCATCAAATGCTAATTAAGGTGGTCAGTTGAAACATTCACCCCCTAGCTCCAGCAGACAAGAGTCCTTTGCCCCACTTGGGTCATTCCACAGATATATATAGATATATAAACCCATTTTCCTACTTCCAACAGACCTCACTACCTCTGAGGATGCTTGCCACAGATGCAGGCGAAACATCAGGAGAAAATGATTCTAGAACATGGCCATATAGCCCAGAAAAACCTACAACAACCCAGTGAATTCGGCCATGAAAGCCTTCAACAATACAAAGAACAACTTTACTTATACCTCAATAACAATTGGGACTTTGAAGCGTGGTTTTCAAAATAAAAGATACAGAGGGAAATTAACATTCAACTTAAGTATTGGCAGTATTGAAACAATTTCAAACATGTACAGTTAAAAAGGATAGAAAGAAGTTGGCAGGAAAAACGAAATGCAAAGATACAGAATGAGTGACGCCTGGCTCGAGAGCAGTACGTGTGAAAAAGATCTTGGAGTCCTCGTGGACAACAAGTTAAACATGAGCCAACAATGTGATGTGGCAGCAAAAAAAGCCAATGGGATTTTGGCCTACATCAATAGGAGCATAGTGTCTAGATCCAGGGAAGTCCTGCTCCCCATGCTCTATTCCGCTTTGGTTAGACCACACCTGGAATATTGTGTCCAATTCTGGGCACCACAATTCAAGAGAGATATTGACAAGCTGGAATGTGTCCAGAGGAGGGCGACTAAAATGATCAAGGGTTGGAGAACAAGCCCTATGAGGAGCGGCTTAAGGAGCTGGGCATGTTTAGCCTGAAGAAGAGAAGGCTGAGAGGAAATATAGCCATGTATAAATATGTGAGAGGAAGCCACAGGGAGGAGGGAGCAATCTTGTTTTCTGCTTCTCTGGAGACTAGGACGCGGAACAATGGCTTCAAACTACAAGAGAGGAGATTCCATCTGAACATTAGGAAGAACTTCCTGACTGTGTGAGCCGTTCAGCAGTGGAACTCTCTGCCCCGGAGTGTGGTGGAGGCTCCTTCTTTGGAAGCTTTTAAACAGAGGCTGGATGGGCATCTGTCAGGAGTGATTTGAATGCAATATTCCTGCTTCTTGGCAGGGGGTTGGACTGGATGGCCCATGAGGTCTCTTCCAACTCTTTGATTCTATGATTCTATGATTCTAAGTTAAAACAGTACGATTTGAAAGACTACAACAGCCTCTTATAAGCCTTTGCTTACAACAGGAAGCTGAGACCGACCATCGCGGGCAAAGAACAATGAGGTAAGTGAAATAAATGACAGCAGTTGTAATACTGATGCAGCCAATCCCAAGTGAGCTGGATAAAAATCTGAGCATATTGACATTTTGACGTTTCTGACAGTGACATTTAATCAGCCAGGACCGTCCACCCCCAGACTGCAGCGAAAGAGCATTGCTGCTGCCTCACTCGCTGCCTGGCTCTGATGTGGGTGAGTGTGTGGGTGGGATCCACATCAGTACAGGGTGAAAGAGGTATCCAAACCAGTAGCCTCAAAAGGCAAAAGGACACGAGCACAAGAGGGAAGTCACTGAGAGACACTTTTACCTTGTGTCCCTGCTCTGTAGTGTAAACCCCCGCCGCCCAAGAGATACTTTAGTTAAACAAGACTCTGACAAAGAAGCTCCTTTTGGCAAAGGGTGCATCTACACTACCGAATCAATGTACTTGAACTGCCATGGCTCAATGCTGTGCAATCCTGGGAGTTGTGCTTTGGCGAGACAAGAGCACTCTTCAACAAATTTATTTATCGTGTCATCAGCAACCATACCATTGTATTACATTTCTAACAGAACAAAACAAACAAACAGATAAAAAACCCCACAAATTTTGCAAACTTGTTAGTTGGTTAAATGTCCTTTGACCAGTATCTGGCCACTTGGAGTGCCTCTGGTGTTGCCGCAAGGAGGTCCTCCATTGTGCATGTGGCAGGGCTCAGGTTGCATTGCAGCAGGTGGTCAGTGGTTTGCTCTTCTCCACACTCGCATGTCGTGGATTCAACTTTGTTGCCCCATTTCTTAAGGTTGGCTCTGCATCTCGTGGTGCCAGAGTGCAGTCTGTTCAGCGCCTTCCAAGTTGCCCAGTCTTCTGTGTGCCCAGGGGGGAGTCTCTCATCTGGTATCACCCACGGATTGAGGTTCTGGGTTTGAGCCTGCCACTTTTGGACTCTCGCTTGCTGAGGTGTTCCGGCGAGTGTCTCTGTAGATCTTAGAAAATTATTTCTTGATTTAAGTCGTTGACATGCTGGCTGATACCCAAACAGGGGATGAGCTGGAGATGTCTCTGCCTTGGTCCTTTTACTATTGGCTGCTACTTCCTGGTGGATGTCAGGTGGTGCAATACTGGCTAAGCAGTGTAATTTCTCCAGTTGTGTAGGACGCAGGCAACCCGTGATAATGCGGCATGTCTCATTAAGAGCCACATGCACTGTTTTAGTGTGGTGAGATGTGTTCCACACTGGGCATGCGTACTCAGCAGCAGAGTAGTCCTTTCAGTATAGGTTGCTACTTTGCGACGAATGTGAGGTGGTGCAGTACCAGCTAGACAGTGCAATTTCTCCAGTGATGTAGGGCGCAAACTTCCTGTGATAATGTGGCATGTCTGATTAAGAGCCACATCCATTGTTTTAGCATGGTGAGATGTGTTCCACACTGGGCATGTGTACTCAGCAGCAGAGTAGCAAAGTGCAAGGGCAGATGTTGGTAGGCTGTTAGGAATAGTGGGAGTTGAAGTCCAAAACATCTGAAGGGGCGAAATTTGCTCATGCCTGGCCTAACCTAATGTACTGCAGGAATGAACTAGAATGTGAGACCGATTGTACAGTGCACTGAATGTCATCATTAGCTTTCTTGGGGTGCAGTAATTACCAGTTGGTCTTTAGTATTCCCACTCTTGTGCAAGGTGATGGATATGTGCTTTGGAAAGTGAGACTGACCTGAATTTGGAAGTGTTTGGTAAGGATGATGTGGACGCAACCCTGTTAAATTCTCCTGGACTACAAGTAGAGAGAGAGAATCAAGAATGTATTCTTGCCTAATGTTGTTCCTTCTTATTAATCTGGAGCCATCTTTATTTTGATCAAAGTGTGTAATGTTACCTAATTCATAATACTTTCCACCTGGAAACAGATGTCGTCACTCCCAAAGACCATGCGAATCCAGAATAGGTCACTTACGGACCCATCGCCAAGACTCTGCTTCGGGAAGACAATCATATTCAACCATAAGGGATCACCTATGATGATGATATAGTACTTAAACAGTCAGTTGGGGTTAGGGGCACAGGACCATCACCTGTGAAAGTAAAAAGCAATTGGGTTTTTGTAGGTTTTTTCGGGCTATATGGCCATGTTCTAGAGGCATTCTCTCCTGATGTTTCACCTGCATCTATGGCAAGCATCCTCAGAGGTAGTGAGGTGACTTCACTACCTCTGAGGATGCTTGCCATAGATACAGGTGAAACTTCAGGAGAGAATGCCTCTAGAACATGGCCATATAGCCCGAAAAAACCTACAGCAACCCAGTGATTCCGGCCATGAAAGCCTTCGACAATACATTAAAAAGCAATTAATAAATAAATTGTCCTTTTTTACTTGAGAGAATACCTCTAAAGTAGGAGTTTCCAAACCTTTTCAACCTCTGAGCCCTTTTTGAAGCAAACGTTTCTCATGGGGCCCCAAGAAATATGTGTGTGTGTGTATTAAAAAGGACTCATGGTGGTGGCAGCTGGAAGAAAAGGAAGAAAAGGAAGGGAAGAGAAGGAAGGGGGCAAAAGGGAGGAAAGGAAAGGTCTACTAGAGAGCTGATTTTTCAATTAAATGCCACTTTTCACACACATTCTTTTTTCTTTGCATAACAAAAACATTTTTATTCAGTCGACATAAAAATTAAGGTATATTCACTCCTATTTTCTTATACATCTATATTACCTTCTATACTATGTTTGTAAAATGGTGACTGTTTTTCAAGTCCTGTACTGAAGTGATTTGGTACATTTTAGTGGTTCTGATCAGTACACAACATTCGATCCCTATCCAACAATAACTTGTTTTTCCTTTCTTAAATGTGTTACTTCTTTGGAAACAAAGGAAGGTATGATTGTTGTTCATTCGTTCAGTTGTTTCCGACTCTTCGTGACCTCATGGACCAGTCCGCGCCAGAGCTCCCTGTCGGCCATCACCAGCCCCAGCTCCTTCAAGGTCAATCCAGTCACTTCAAGGATGCCATCCATCCATCTTGCCCTTGGTCGGCCCCTCTTCCTTTTTCCTTCCATTTTCCCCCAGCATCATTGTCTTCTCTAAGCTGTCCTGTCTTCTCATGATGTGGCCAAAGTACTTCATCTTTGCCTCTATGATCCTTCCCTCCAGTGAAGTATGGTTGGAAGATATGATAGTGGGATGATAATCAATTTTGCATTTCATATGTCTGGGTTGGAAGGCAGGAATTCAGTTTGATTGATTGATTTCAAACTAGTTGGGGGAGGAGTAGGTTTTCAAGGGTATTTAAAAATGTGCGCCCCCGGTGGTGCAGTGGGTTAAAGCATTGATCTGCTGAGCTTGTTGACCAAAAGATCGCAGGTTCGATTCCAGGGAGCGGCGTGAGCTTCCACTTTCAGGCCTAGCTTCTGCCAACCTAGCAGTTCGAAAACATGCATATGTAAGTAGACCAATAGGTACTGCTCCGGCGGGAAGGTAACATCGCTCCATGCGGTCATGCTGGCCACATGACCTTGGAAGTGTCTATGGACAACCTGGCTCTTCGGCTTAGAAACGGAGATGAGCACCACACCCCAGAGTCGGACATGACTGGACTTAATGTCAGGGGACAACCTGTACCTGTAAGCAAGATTAGACATAAGCAGAAAATGACAATTGATACTATGTGTAACATGGAGCTTATACTTGCAAAAAAATTATAGTAGCAACAAAACAGAAATAAAAAATGCAACCTTGATTTTAGTATTAAGTTTTTAATATATATATTTACACTTCGAAATTTTGTCAAGTTCTTTCTTCGTTGCTGAGAAACTGAGATACCTGGAAAGGAGCGGGGGGAAATGAGATGACAGAAGTTTATCTGGACTTTCCATAGTTGGCATGAACCTTGGATTAATCTTCCTTCTGAGGACTACTTTCCCAGCTTGGACTGACCTCTCGGGAGCCCAGTTCTGCTTTTGACGGACTCTTTTGTGTGGACCAGCTGAGAGTCTGGCGAGGGGGGCCTGGCTTGAGCCGTAGGCTCCCTGTGACGCGTCCTTCTCCTGGACCTCTGGGAGGCAGATGGGGCAACGGATGAAGGACGTTCTCTTTTGGGGGAAGGTGGTTTCTGGGGAGGAGCTCCAGGGACCTGCTTGTTGGGGGCTATCTTCCCTCTATTATCAGTGCAGGTTTTCTTCAGGCAGGACACCAGCCAGTCCAGAAGTTTGGGGAGCTTCTTGGGGGGCTCTTGCTGGACTGGACCTGCTTTTGAGGGTGCTGACTTTTTAGATGGTGGTTGTTGCCGTCTTTTTGATGATTTTGCAGGTGATTTGGATGGTTTTGGGGATGCTTCCTTACTGGCTGCAAAGCTAACTCTCTGGGACCCAGAAGAAGACCCTTGGCTTCTGCTCCTCTGGTGAGCTCTGTCTGAAGAGCGGCGCAGTGATGGAGAAGGTAAGTTCTCTGGACTTTGAGGTCGGGGTGATCTTTCCTGGTCTTGTCTGTGCTCATCTCTCGTTCGGTGGGGGTTTCTCCCAGCTTTTGGACTTCCTGGGCTCTGACTCTTCTTCTCTTGTTTGGAGGACCTTGATCTCCTCTCCTCTCTGTTTGACTGCACCGTGAAGAGATCTGACTCACCTGTCAGTCCCCATTGGTCAGCTCCACTCTTGTTGATCTTCAGGGCCATGTGGGGCTCGCCTCTGTCCATGCCCAGCCGGGAGGAGACCAAGAGAGAAGGGTTGTGCTGCACACCAGGGTGAAAGCAAAACGCGGCACAGTGGCCACACTCCAGACAAATGGGGTACACCAAGTAGGATGGACTTTGGTCCTCCTCCAATACTTTGCGCCACATCTCCAAGTCCTTCGTGGATTTTTTCTTATCCAAGGACTTTGAAATGGTGTGAGGCAAGGAAGGGGCAGGTGACTTCTCCTTGGGGCTAGTAACTTTGGGGAGCTCCTGGCTCATCCCTTGCGGTATATCGTCTGGGAGGATGGTGTCCATGGTAGCCGGGGACTTAGATTTTCTGCCTTTGTCTTTACCTTTACTTTTGCTCTTGCTCTTGCCCTTGCTGGCAGAGTGCAAGGGGGAAGAAGTTGAACTTGCTCTGCTCTTGGACCCAGATAGAGGAGTGGGCGATCTCCCTTTTAGGCTTGAGGCCCGCTGTGATGGCAGTGCATTCTTCTTCTGGAGGTGGCTTTCAACCAATTTATCCTCCTTGTGGTAGAGAAAACTAATGGTAGTCATTTGTTCTTGTGAGTGAGCAGAGTTGGTATGGATGGCTGAATCCATGGGAAGATCAGCAGTGGTCTGCCTGACCACAGCATCAGACTTCAGTGGGGACCCCCCTGATTGCTTTTTTGGCTCCGTCTGGCACACATTCAGTTCAATGTGGAGACAGGAGTGGGGCCTCTGGTAAGTTTCCTGGAGGTCTTTCCCAACGTGGTCTGGCTTCAACCCTTGACCCCGAGTGACGCTTGGCTGGGCCTTAGCCCCTGTGCCACTGGCCCGCAGTGGGGGTGTCATTCTTTTTTCCTGGAGAATCGTATGTAGAATCCGCTCAAGCTCCAATTTCTCTTTAGTGGAATCCAAGGAGGGACAGGAGTAAGGTGTCTGTTGGAGGTCCTTTCTGCCTGGGCATGGCAGTGAACCCTGAGCAATGCCAGTCTGTTTCTTGGCCTTTGGACTAGGTGCCCTCTGCACTGTCACTACATCTGTCAGCTGAACGTCTTTTTGGATGTTCCATTCAAGCAATGCCTGCTCCTTGGTGTGTGCCATCTGGGGATGGGAAGATGGCTTCTGTAGAAGATTTTGGGGTTTCACATCAACTTTGTGCTTGCGACCCTCAGCAATGACAACTGGGGTCTTGGCCTTTGGGCTAGAGGCCCGCTGCAATGGTGTCACATCTGTCTCCTCATGCTTCTTGACGACATTCCAATTGAGCAATATCTTCTCGCTGAGTTCATTCTCAGTGTGTTTCATCTGAGGAAGAGAGGAGGACTGCTGCCGCCCTTGGACCTCTCTCTGAGCAATGGTAGCCTGGGTCTTGACTTTTGGGCTAGAGACCCATTGCAGTGGTGCCACATCTGTCTCCTCATGCTTCTTATGGATGTTCCAGTTCAGCAACATCTGCTGCTCACTGAGTTCATTCTCAATGTGTTTCATCTGAGGATGGGAGGAAGGCTGCTGCCTACTTTGGACATCTCTCTGAGCAATGGTAGCCTGGGTCTTGACTTTTGGGCTAGAGACCCATTGCAATGGTGCCACATCTGTCTCCTCATGCTTCTTATGGACATTCCAGTTCAGCAACATCTGCTGCTCACTGAGTTCATTCTCAATGTGTTTCATCTGAGGATGGGAGGAGGGCTGCTGCCTACTTTGGACATCTCCCTGAGCAATGGTAGCCTGGGTCTTGACTTTTGGGCTAGAGACCCATTGCAATGGTGCCACATCTGTCTCCTCATGCTTCTTATGGACATTCCAATTCAGCAACATCTGCTGCTCACTGAGTTCATTCTCAATATGTTTCATCTGAGGATGGGAGGAGGGCTGCTGCTGTATTTGGACATCTCCCTGAATAACGATAGCCTGGGTCTTTGCTTTTGGGCTTGAGACCCATTGCAATGGTGTCACATCTGCCTCCTCATGCATCTTGAAGACTTTACAGTTGAGCAGTGTCTGCTCCTCACTTTGTTCATTCTTGGTGTATTCCATCTGAGGACGGGAGCAGGGCTTCTGCCAGCCCTGGACATCTCCCTGAGCAATGGTAGCCTGGGTCTTGACTTTTGGGCTGGTGGCTTGCTGCAATTGCCCCACTTCCTTCTCTGGGTATTTCTTGAGGATGTGGTGTTTGATTATCACTTGTTCTTCTACTGTTTCTTTGGGGGAATGTGCTTGTGAGGGCTTGTGATGGTGATGTTGAAGTCCCAGTCCAGCCTGGTGTGACTGCCTACCCAGATCACCATGAGTGATGGTAACCAAGGGCTTGGTTTCTGGACTAGGGGATTGGAGTGATGCTGGTATATCCTTCTGCTGATGTTTCTTGTGGGCCTTCCAATCAACCATCACCTGTTCCTCCACAAATTCCTTGGGTGGAAGCGAAGGAGGCCTCTGGTGAAGTGGCTGGCACCTCAACTCACCCTGGTGGGGCTGCATATAAAGCCCATGTTTCTGAGTGATAGTGGCCTGGTTCTTGTCTTTGGGGCTGGAGGACCTGTATGAGAGAGGTACATATTTGCCCTGATTCTTCTTTGTTATATGCATCTCCAGCAGCTCCTGCTCCTCATAGTTCAGAAAATGAATGGTGCTCCCATGGTGTCCTTTCCTCTTAAGATTGGTGTTCAGGGAGGGAGTTGGGGCAATGGATCTGGTCATGGACTGCAACATAGCTACATCCTGGTGTACGATGGTAGTGATGGCAGCCTTGGACTTGACTTTGGGGTGGGGGGCTAACTGTGATGGGGACACATCTGTCTTTTGATGTTTTTTGGAGATGTGCCAGCCAACCATCAATTGTTCCTTCACAAATTCCTTGGAGGGAGGAGAGGGAGCTTTCTGGTGAAGATGTTGGATTCCCATTGCACTCTGGCATGGCTGCCCACCCACTGCTTCTCTACGAATGACAGTAGCCTGGGACTTGGCTTGTGTGACAGAAAGCCGGTGGGGTGGCATTGCATGGATCTCCTGATGTTTCTTGTTGATATGCATCTCCTTGGGGGAGTGAGGGGGAGCCTTCTGGTGAAGCTGTTTAATTGCCTTTCCACTCTGGCATGGCTGCCCACCAGGTGCTTCTCTACGAATGGCAGTCGCCTGGGTGACAGAGGGCCGGTGAGGTGGCGTTGCATTGATCTTCTGATGTTTCTTGTCGATATGCATCTCCAGCAATTCTAGCTCGTTACAACCCAGAAAATTCACTTTGCTCCCATGCCCCTGAATGTAGACAGGGCTGCCTTTGTCTCTGGTTGGAGGGTGCCAGGGAGGAGTGGTGGGGGTCAAATCCGTCGTGGAGTCTGTCTGAAGTGAGGAGGCCGGTGGTCCAAAAGATTGCCTGCTATGGGAGCCATCTGCCGATGACTCAACAACCCAGCTGCAGGAGGAGATGTCAGATGTTAAGGAGATGTTCAGTGCAGCACGTGGAATTGTGTGATCTCTTTCTGAAGAACCATCCCAGCTACAAAGTGAGATGACAGAATCCATTGAACTGCTGGACATCAAGAGGGAGACTGCAGGAACTCCTCTTCCTTGTGATGACTTATCCCAGTTGTTGAGGATGGAATCCAAGGAGAGTGTGATGCTGTGCATGCTGGGGGAAGGTTGGGGGGTTGGGAAGACAAAAATAGGTCAGAACCAGAACCTGTTACCTCCTGGTTTGGTAAGGGCTAAACCACCATGCTTACTCCTCCAAGATTGGGGAGTTAGAGGGCAGAACCTGGGTGTTGCAGGAAGGTGAAGGAGAACAGATGGTGCTGGTGTGGAGAAGGTGACTATTTACTACCTGTTCTTATGGTGTGTAGCTCTGTCTTCTTTGAGGATGTGGAAAGAGGCTGAAAAACAAGGGATGGACAATTTCATGAGCTTGTCTTGTGGAATCCAAGAAAGCAAGTACATTAACTACATTCCTAGCAAATGAAGGAACTATCTGCTCACCAGTCTGTGACCTCTGGATGCTGAAGATCTAGTTCTGTGGCAGCAAGCCTGTCACACAATAGGGGGGAAAAAAAGCAGAAGAAGGCATTGATTCGATAGAGAGGAAATTGAGGGGAGGCAGGAAAGACAAAGCAATGCTATTTTAGGGTGCATCAATAGGTGTCACATGTCTAGATCGAGGATAAGTCAAAGTCTATTCTGCTGTGGGGAGACCTCACCTGGAGCCCCTGGTAGCACAGTGGGTTAAACCCCTGTGCCGGCAGACTGAAGACCGACAGGTTCAAATCCGGGGAGAGAGCGAATGAGCTCCCTCTATAAGCTCCAGCTCCTCATGCGGGGACATGAGAGAAGCCTCCCACAAGGATGATAAAACATCAAAACATCCAGGTGTCCCCTGGGCAACGTCCTTGCAGACAGCCAATTCTCTCACACCAGAAGCAACTTGCAGTTTCTCAAGTCGCTCCTGACATGACAAAAAAAAGAAAGACCTCACCTGTAATATACCTGCGGGCAGTTCTGGGTTCCACCATTCAAGATGGATATTGAGACACTAGAAAGTGTTCAAAGAAAGGCAACCAAAGTGATCCAAGGTTTGGAAGCCAGGCCCTATGAGCATTGGCTTGGAGAGCTGGGTATATTTAACTTCACCAAGAGAAAGTTGACATGATATCCATGTTTAAATATTGGAAAAGAGGCCACGTTGAGACAGGGGCAAGATTGTTTCCTGCTGCTCTGTAGACAAGGGACCTCATTACGTTAAGGTTTGAAGCCGTGGGGCAGCAGGGGGATTTACCATGCAGCATGGCAAATCCATGGGGCAGTGTGGGGGGGGGGGGGGGATGGGGACGGACCATTGCCAGTGCCCTGCATTGGCCATTGCACTCCTTACCCCATCCCACGGGGGGAAATGTTGCCACCTGGCTCCCCCCCCCCCCCCCGGTTTCTCCCTATGGAACATGGGAAGCCTCCTAGTACACTATCAGGATGTATCCCCTATGTATCCCAAGGGGGGAAACGTTGCCACCTGGCTCCCCCCCCCCCCCCCGGTTTCTCCCTATGGAAGAAGCCTCCTAGTATACTGCCAGGATGTATCCTCTATGGCAGTGGTTCTCAACCTGGGGTCCCCAGATGTTTTTGGCCTTCAACTCCCAGAAATCCTAACAGCTGCTCAACTGGCTGGGGTTTCTGGGAGTTGTAGGCAAAAAACATCTGGGGACCCTCTATGGAGCCCCGCTAGAAGTTGCTTTACATCATGTGATGGCTCCATGGAGGAAGCGTCCTGGCAGCATGCTAGGACGTGAAAATTACTCCATGTGATGAGTTCATAGGACACACAGCAATGGATACAAATTGAAAATACAAATTGGAGGGTTCTTCTCTGGAGGCTTTTAAGCAAAAGCTGGATGGCCATTTGTCGGGGATGTTATGATTCTGTGGCAGGGGGTTGAAATGCATGGCCCTTGATGTGCCTTCCAACTCTGTGAGTCTATGAGCATCACATTTTCTCTATGTCCCAAATGGCACATTATCTCATCAGGCCACACCCCTATTCTACCAGATCTTGCCCCTGTTTTGCTATACCCCACCCCTGTTCTGTTAACCCTCTCCCCTTTGCTCCAATAAGTTATCTCAGGAAATGTGTCTTGGAAGACCAACTCCTTTGCTTATTAGACTTCCTTAAAAGTTGATATATTCATATGGACATTTACAGATTTTGCTTTAATCTTAACAAGGGTTCCATGTACCCTTTGAGCGTCTGTGCAAAAATTTCAATGTATTGAAAAAATGGAAAATTGAAAAAAAAGTCAATATTTTTATTTTCTCTGACCTCTAACTGAAATCTAACATTTCCTTCACTTATGAACTGATGCAATAGATTACAGCATCATTCAGGGCCAAGCAGGGATTTGAACCATGATCCCCAGAGTTGAAGCCCCACTCAAACAACTACATCATGCTGTCTCATAAAGACTGCTAAATCCCTCTCACCAAACTACAAGTCCACGGGATGGAACCATGGAAGTCGAAATGGAAGCAAAGTACTATACCAGTGTTTCTCAACCTTCCGAATGCCGTGACCCCTTAACACAGTTCCTCATGGTGTAGTGACCCCCAACCATAAAGTTTTTTTCCGTTGCTACTTCATTACAGCAATTTTGCTACTGTTATGAATCGTAATGTAAATATCTGATATGCAAAATGTATTTTCATTCACTGGGCCAAATTTGGCACAAATATCCAATACACCCACATTTTAATACTGGTGAGGTTAGGGAGGGGGAGGGAGGAATTGATTTTCTCATTTGGGAGTTGTAGTTGCTGTGATTTATAGTTCACCTACAATCAAAGAGCATTCTGAACTCCACCAGCGATGGAATTGAACTAAACGTGGCACACAGAACTCCTGTGACCAACAGAAAATACTGGAAGGGTTTGGTAGGCATTGACTTTAAGTTTGGGAGTTGTAGTTCACCTATATCCGGAGAGTACTGTGGACTCAAACAATGATGGATCTGGACCAAACTTGGCACGAATCCTCAATATGCCCAAATGTGAACAATGGTAGAGTTTGGGGGAAATAGACCTTGACATTTGGGAGTTGTAGTTGTTAGGATTTATAGTTCACCTACAACCAGAGAACATTCTGAACCCCACCAACGATAGAATTGGACCAAACTTCCCACACAGAACCCCCATGACCAACAGAAAATACTGTTTTCTGATAGTCTTTGGCGACCCCTCCGACACCACCTCGTGACCCCCTCAGGGGTCCCGACCCCCAGGTTGAGAAACACTGTACTATACTTTAGCAGAGTCAGTTGAGTGCTAAAATTGGCCCATTACCTGGCAGGGTGAAGTAACACAAAATGCAGATATAATGGTCAAGAGAATAAGCAGGATTTCCAAAGACTCCCACATCCAGTTGCTCCATATCATTTTCCATCAGGAGCGAGAGAATAAGCTACATTTAGACCCACTGAGCAAGAGCATCTGAGGCAGTCTGAACCCAGGTTGGGCTCCCTCTCCTAGAGTCACTCTTGCATCACAAAGGACTTTGGCCAAGGCCAACAAAATGGGTCAGTCTGGACATAGGCTGGAGGGATACCAGATAAGCACCTCTTCATTGTGTTTGAGAGGCTGGGGTGATTTATGAGACACTTCTACAAAATACAGTATTTCTCATAGACAGGCTTGTCCTTCTCAGGCCCCCTTCCTGGGTGTCTCCCAGAAGAACCAATTCTACAGCTTCAGCTTTAGCTCTTTGAGTCTAATAAGCTATAGAAAATGCCCTATGAAACAAAGTCCTTTGGAGAAGGAGTGGGTTTACTCCTTATGAAGACATTTCACACTTACTAAGGTATATGAAAATGGGGATATCTAAATATCCTAGAGCAGTGGTTCTCAACCTTCCTAATGCCGTGACCCCTTAATAGAGTCCCTCATGTTGTGGTGACCCCCAACCATAACATTGCTTTTGTTGCTACTTCATAACAGTCATTTTACTACTGTTATAAATCATAATGTAAATATCAGATATGCAAGATGTATTTTCATTCACTGGACCAAACTGGACACAAATACCCAATGCACCCACATGTAAATGCTAGTGGGGTTGGGGGAGGATTGATTTTGTAATTTTGGAGTTGTAGTTGCTGGGATTTATAGTTCACCTATAATCAAAGAGCATTCTGAACTCCACCAACGATGGATTTGAACCTAATTTGCCACACAGAACTCCCATGACCAACGGAAAACATTGGAAGGGTTTGGTGGGTATTGACTTTGAGTTTGGGAGTTGTAGTTCACCTATATCCAGAGAGCACTGTGGACTCACGCAATGGTGGATCTGGACCAAACTTGGCACAAATACTCAATATGCGCAATTGTGAACAGTGGTGGAGCCTGGGGAAAATAGACCTTGACTTTTGGGAGTTGTAGTTGCTGGGATTTATAGTTCATTACAATCAAAGAACATTCTGAACTCCACCAATGATAGAATTGGCCCAAGTTCCCACATGGAATCCCCATGACCATCAGAAAATACTGTGTTTTCTGATGGTCATTGGCGACCCCTCTGACACCCCTTCGCGACCCCCTCAGGGGTCCCGACCCCCAGGTTGAGAAACACTGTCCTAGAGGTACTAGATCTCATCTGCTCTTGAAAGTTAAGCAGGGTCAGCCCGTGCTAATACTTGGATGGGAGATGACCAACAAAGGCCAATGTGAAGTCTTGTCTCTGCCTTTTCCTCTCCTCTGCTTCAGTTCCCCTGTTCACAAGGTTTCCCAATAGTATAGATACCTTCCTTGGTATTAGTTTTTGGGTAGAGCATAACGTCCCCCTGAGGCCAGCCTTAGTTGGTCTATTCCATTTCCCTGTATAGAGCTCTCTTGTTGGACTCTTCCTTTTTCTGCAGTCACTAGAAGCTTGGGGCATTGTCTGGAAATCCTAGGCCCAAGCAATCCAAAAACAGGCATCCTTAGTATAGGGATTCAGCAGTATTCTTATACCACCGATCCAAAGGACAACAGAAGCTTATGACCAGCTTAAGATTCGCAAGAAAGAAGACTGAGGCAGTTTATAGGCAACAACTTGTAAACCATCGCTTTACACCAGAGGCAGAAGACTCCAGAAAGATGAATGCAACCAGCAAAATCTCCTTTTGTAATGTATTGCTTTAAGTTACCTTATGATAGCCCTGGGTGGAGTTAACCCTTTATTCCTCTTGTTTGCAGTAACCTCATTTTGGCTATATTTTCACCTTGCCTAAAGTGCCTCTATGTGCTAAGGGTCTTGATCTTGGGTTGTTGTAGGTTTTTTTGGGCTATATGGCCATGGTCTAGAGGCATTCTCTCCTGACGTTTCACCTGCATCTATGGCAAGCATCCTCAGAGGTAGTGAGGTCTGTTGGAACTAGGAAAAAGGGTTTATATATCTGTGGAATCAACCGACCACCTTGATTAGCATTTGATGGCCTGGCAGTGTCTGGGGGAATCTTTTGTTGAGAGGTGATTAGCAGTCCCTGATTGTTTCCTCTCTGTTGTTTTGCTGTTGTAATTTTAGAGTTTTTTAATACTGGTAGCCAGATTTTGTTCATTTTCATGGTTTCCTCCTTTTCTGTTGAAATTGTCCACATGCTTGTGTATTTCAATGGCTATTCTGTGTAGTCTGACATGGTGGTTGTGAGAGTGGTCCAGCATTTCTGTATTCTCAAATAAAATGTTGTGTCCAGGTTGGTTCATCAGGTGCTCTGCTATGACTGACTTCTCTGGTTGAAGTAGTCTGCAGTGCCTTTCATGTTCCTTGACTGGTGTTTGGGCAATGCTGGGTTTGGTGGTCCCTATGTAGACTTGTCCACAGCTGCATGGTACATGGTAGACTCCTGCAGAAACGAGAGGATCTCTCTTGTCCTTTGCTGAACGTAGCATTTGTTGGATTTCCTTGGTCTTGATCTTATCAGAAGGTATACAGCTAGCCCTTGAGTAAAGCCTGACACTATAGTTTTCCCAAAGACTCAGGCATGCCATCACAGCCAAGCTCCGTATGCTATATTTGAGAGGAAATGAGAAAACTACCTGGGAGTACTCCTTCCTTTAGAAAACCATATGAAATTCCTGGGATTCCTTATTGACTAAGGAACTTGGAGGAAAATATACACACAAAGCTTGCCAAGAAAATTCCGAGATAGGTTCATCTCCTGGTTTCCGTAAGTTGGAAATGACATGAAGGCCCACAACATTATCAGCAAATAAGTTTGCAACAAACGATCTTGACAGATTAGAGAGATGGGCCAAAAATAACAAAATGAATTTCAACAGTGACAAATGCAAGATACTCCACTTTGGCAGGAAAAACAAAATGCAAAGATACAGAATGGGAGACAATGCCTGTCTCGAGAGCAGTACGTGTGAAAAAGATCTTGGAGTCCTCGTGGACAACAAGTTAAACATGAGCCAACGATGTGATGTGGCGGCAAAAAAAGTGAATGGGATTTTGGCCTGCATTAATAGGAGCATAGTGTCTAGATCTAGGGAAGTCATGCTACCCCTCTATTCTGCTTTGGTTAGACCACACCTGGAATATTGTGTCCAATTCTGGGCACCACAATTCAAGAGAGATATTGACAAGCTGGAATGTGTCCAGAGGAGGGCGACTAAAATGATAAAGGGTCTAGAGAACAAGCCCTATGAGGAGCGGCTTAAGGAGCTGAAGAAGAGAAGGCTGAGAGGAGATATGATAGCCATGTATAAATATGTGTGAGGAAGCCACAGGGAGGAGGGAGCAAGCTTGTTTTCTGCTTCCTTGCAGACTAGGACATGGAACAATGGCTTCAAACTACAAGAGAGGAGATTCCATCTGAACACGAGAAGAACTTCCTGACTGTGAGAGCCGTTCAGCAGTGGAACTTTCTGCCCCGGAGTGTGGTGGAGGCTCCTTCTTTGGAAGCTTTTAAACAGAGGCTGGATGGCCATCTGTCAGGGGGGATTTGAATGCAATATTCCTGTTTCTTGGCAGAATGGGGTTGGACTGGATGGCCCATGAGGTCTCTTCCAACTCTTTGATTCTATGATTCTATATTCAGCCCAACAGCTGAATTCAGATATTAGTAGAGTAGTTTGTCACTCAGTGTAGAAGGAAGGCTATGAGTTGAGGATGGGGCAACCAATTTCAGAAATGGTCTTCCTGAACAGACTGTTTGGCATGGAAGAAATAAGGAATGTTCCTCACTCTACCACTTCGCTCCCTAAATTGAACACTGTTAACCTTTTGGAGGATCAATGAAGCATTAATGTTTGCCTTTAGTTATCACTGGTAGGTAGTGGCCCTGCAGGTTCCTTGTTCTTCCTTGTGCAAATGAATGCTTCAAGCTCTTGTTGAAATTGGATGGAGTGAATCAAGGAAGAGCAATGTTTGTGGAACAACGCACCATGTTGAAACAAGAGTCCCAATGTGTTCATTAAATATTTGAAAGGAGAGTGGGATTGTGCCTTCGCAAATAAGGGATAGTAAAGGTAAACGTTTCCCCTTGACATTAAGTTCAGTTGTGTCCAACTCTGGGGGTTGGTGCTCATCTCCATTACTATGCCGAAGAGCCGGAGTTGTCCATAGACACCTCCAAGGTCATGTGGCCAGCATGACTGCATGGAGTGTCGTTACCTTCCCACCAAGGTGGTACCTATTTTTTTCTCCAAATGTTTTTATTGAAATTTTATCATGTGAAATAAAGAAAATGAAAAAAAGAAATCAAAAGATAGTATTTCCTTTACTTTGAAAGTGGGAGAACATTGGCTTGTATAGAAAGTAGGAAAAAGAGAGAAAAGAGAAAAGGAAAAGATGAAAGAAAGAGAAAAAAATTGAAAAACTTGAAACTCCAAAAACTATATAAAAAAGAAAAAGATAGATATTTGTTGACTTCCTTCTTGCTTTTGATGGTCATTAAGATTATTTGGAATTAATACACTATTATGTTATAATTGTTCTGCTTTCCGTACATCTTCTTTTTCCCAGAAGATTGAATGTCTCTACATCTTCTTTTTCCCTTAAGACTGAATGCAGATGAGATCAATTTTCATCTGCTTTAAGTAGTCTTTTACAAGGTCCCAGTTGGTTTCTTTCTTAGGTAAGCCTTCGTCAGATGAAAGCCAATAGGTACCTATTGATCTACTCACATTTGAATGTTTTCGAATTGCTAAGTTGGCAGAAACTGGAGCTAACAGCAAGTTCAGCAGCTCAGTGGTTTAACCCGCTGCACCACCGGAGGGTTCCCGAATAAGGGATACTTAAGTTGTTGTAGGTTTTTTTTTTCGGGCTATATGGCCATATTCTAGAGGCATTCTCTCCTGACGTTTCGCCTGCATCTATGGCAAGCATCCTCAGAGGTAGCTCACTACCTCTGAGGATAGATGCAGGCGAAACGTCAGGAGAGAATGCCTCTAAAACATGGCCATAGAGCCAGAAAAACCTACAACAACCTACAACAAGCCATGAAAGCCTTCGACAATACAAGGGATACTTAACTAGCATTTGCCTGTCTGATTTAGTTATCGAAATTATGTTCAAAGGGGCCTATGAAGAGACATGATGCAATTGGGCCATAGGGTTATCCAAACAAGCCAGCCCGGGTTGGAGTGGGTTTCCAACCAATTGTGTAGCTTGTTGTTGACCTTTGCAACCCGAAAGACAGTTGCATCTGTCAAGTAGGAAAATTAGGTACCACCTTAAAGTGTGGGGAGGCTAAATTAACTAATTTATGAGGCCATGAAAAAGACTCCAACGAAGCACTCCAGCGGAAAAGCATGCGGGGAATGCGGAAGTTCTTCATCAGTGTCGCAGATGGACGATGAAAGCGACAGCTCCCCTGGCGGCCAGAAAAAGTTAAATAGCCTCTGTCTATGTCTGTATATGTTTTATGTCAGAATTGGCATTGAATGTTTGCCATATATGTGTACACTGTAATCCGCCCTGAGTCCTCTGCGGTGTGAGAAGGGCGGAATATAAAAGCTGTAAATAAATAATAAATAAACACCTGAAAGAGGATTACTGTCAACAGGACCAAGTTATGACTGACAATTTACGAAAAAGACAATTTGCAATTACTACATTTAATTTGCATTTAATAATCGGATCACTAAACACTTCTGATATCCTCATTGTTTAATTCAGTTTAGCTCTATTTTGTTTCTCCAAGCAATAATCCACATCTTAGATTATGAAACTGGTTTGCAGCATCTTCCATTAATGCCACAGTTGGCTGGTAGATCTCTGCCAGAGGGACATCTTTCACGCAGTGGAACATGGCAGTAGCCTCCCTGTTTACTACAGGCTTCTGTTGTTGGTGGTTTCCCTGGATAGAAAATGAAAGCAAAGATTTATCACCAATGTGAATGTGTGTTACTCAACAAAATGAATAGAGAGAGAGACAGAGAAAGAAAGAGGTGGAGGATCTTGCCCGGCCTGACCAGCATGGGCGGCTCAACCCTTTACGCAAAGTAAGCATTTGCAGTATAGTTGATTTTGCTCAGGGGCGCTCTTGAGGCGCTCTTGGGGAAAAATAGACCTTGACATATGGGAGCTGTAGTTACTGGGATGTATAGTTCACCTACAATCAAAGAGTATTCTGAACTGCATCAATGATGGAACTGAACCAAATATGGCACACAGAACTCCCACGACGAATAGAAAATATATATCAGTCGGTTGTTGTAGGTTTTTTTCGGGCTGTATGGCCGTGTTCTAAAGGCATTTTCTCCTGATGTTTCGCCTGCATCGATGGCAAGCATCCTCAAAGGTAGTGAGGTCTGTTGGAACTAGGAAAAAGAGTTTATATATCTGTGGAATGACCAGGGTGGGACAAAGGACTCTTGTCTGTTGGAGGTAGGTGTGAATGTTTCAACTGATCACCTTGATTAGCATTTGATGGCCTGGCAGTGCCTGGAGCAATCTTTTGTTGAGAGGTGATTAGATGTCCTTGTTTACATCAGTGATTGGTTGGGGGCGGGGGACGACGACAAAATACTGTTTGCTTACCGTTGAAAATTACCTAGGGCTGCCTCTGCTGACCAGTGGTTGGATTAAGACTTTCATCCATTGTTGTTGCTCATTTCCTTTTCACACAACATAGTTATAAGTTGATGATGGAGCCCCTGGTGGCGCAGTGGGTTAAACCCCTGTGCCAGCAGGACTGAAGGCCGACAGGTCGCAGGTTCGAATCCGGGGAGAGGCGGATGAGCTCCCTCTATCAGCTCCAGCTCCTCATGCGGGGACATGAGAGAAGCCTCCCACAAGGATGATAAAACATCAAAATCATCCGGGCGTCCCCTGGGCAACGTCCTTGCAGATGGCCAATTTTCTCACACCAGAAGCAACTTGCAGTTTCTCAAGTTGCTCCTGACACGACAAAAAAAAAGTTGATGATACTACTTTAACTTGTTTCTTTTGTGTCAGGAGCAACTTGAGAAACTGCAAGTTGTTTCCGGTGTGAGAAAATTGGCCATCTTCAAAGACATTGCCCAGGGGATGCCCAGATGTTTGATGTTTTACCATCCTTGTGGGAGGCTTCTCTCTTGTCCCTGCATGGGGAGCTGGAGCTGACAGAAAGAGCTTAACCCTCTCCCTGGATTTGAACCACTGACCGATCGGTCAGCAGTCCTGCTGGCACAAGGGTTTAACCCATTGCACCACTGTGGGCTCCAACTTGCATGACTGTGCCCTATAGAATTCAGAGGATTGTAAAATCCTAGAATCATAGAATCCTAGAGTTGGAAGAGACCTCATGGGCCATCCAGTCCAACCCCTTTCTGCCAAGAAGCAGGAAAATCTCATTCAAAGCACCCCCAACAGATGGCCTCTGTTTCAAAGCCTCCAAAGAAGGAGCCTCCACCACACTCCAGGGCAGGGAGGAGGGTGGTGGAGGTCCTTCTTTGGACTTAGTTTCAGACTTAGGTTGACCCTGAATGTGGGCCAGATAAATGACCTTGGAGGGCAGTATGTAGTCCCCGGGCCTTAGTTTGAGGAGCCCTGATTTAGGGAATACTTATGTGTGCATGAAATCATTACTACACAAGAAACCCTAGTCAATAAAGAAGAATCCATGCTGTGTTGTCTGCATTTGAATGATCACCAATCCAAGACGTTTAGCTGGTTCACTTACATTTGCAGCATGTGCCATTAAAGCCACAGTTGGCTGGAAGAGATCCATATGGGCATTTCTTACTTAAGGGAACCTGGCAGTGGCCTCGCAGTTCTTTGCAGGTCTGAGTTCTCACTATATAAAATAAATTAACATTGAAAAGATCATTATTCAAGGGGATGCTTTCGTGTCCATGGGAACTGCCTAAACAGACTGTTTAACATGGAAGAAACAAAGAGCAGGATAGAATCATAGAATTATAGAGTTGGAAGAGACCTCATGGGCCATCCAGTCCAACCCCCTGCCAAGAAGCAGGAAAATTGCATTCAAAGCATCCTCGACAGATGGCCATCCAGCCTCTGTTTAAAAGCCTCCAAAGAAGTAGCCTCCACCACATTCCAGGGCAGAGAGTTCCACTGCTGATCAGCTCTCACAGTCAGAAAGTTCTTCCTAATGTTCAGGTGGAATCTCCTTTCTTGCAGTTTGAAGCCATTGTTCCATTGCGTCCTAGTCTCCAGGGCAGCAGAAAACAAGCTTGCTCCCCACTCACTCCCCTTTACTTCCTCTCACGTATTTATACATAGCTATCATGTCTCCTCTCAGCCTTCTCTTCTTCAGGCTAAACATGCCCAGCTCTTTAAGCCACTCCTCATAGGGCTTGTTCTCCAGACCTCTAATCATTTTAGTTGCCCTCCTCTGGACACATGCCAGCTTTTCAATATTTCTCTTCAATTGTGTAGATGTGAAGGCTGAGAAATAGCTGTTTGCCCAGAGCCATCTGATGAGTAAGATGTGAGACTGAACCTAGAAATAACTTACAATGCAGAGGAGGGCTACGTGTGTATCTTTCTGCCTGGAAAGCTTTTTGGGGGATCGAAAGGTTGCTCTTGTGTGCCTTCAAGTCATTTCTGACTTCTTGACTGTAAGGAGAATCTATTGTTTCATGCATAAACATTATCAAAAATATTGTATAATATTATCTACAGGCTGTGTGTGTGTGTGTATAGAGAGAGGGAGAGAGAAAGATACACGATCGTCAGCATAGATGAAACTCTCTGTCCCTTCTGGCAGTGGCTGATCATTTGTGTGTGTGTATATGTATATTTTAAAAAGGAAGAGATTGATAGTTTCTAGAGTCTATTAACCAATGCTGGGAGATTCAGGGAGAAGTTAATTTGTAATTATTTTGCTTACATTGTTCCCTCCCAGGCCACCACGAATGAATACACACACACAAATGATGAACAGAAGCTCTCTGAAGCTTAAGGTGGTCTTACTGCCTATTGCAGGGAAAACCAGTTTTTTAAGATCTACAGAGATACTCGCAGGAACACCTCAGCAACCAAGAGTCCAAAAGTGGCAGGCTAAACCCCGGAATCTCAATCCATGGCTGATACCGAATGAGGGACTCCCTCCTGGACACACAGAAGACTGGGAGACTTGGAAGGCACTGAACAGACTGCGCCCTGGCACCACTATGCAGAGCTAATGTGAAGAAATGGGGCCACAAAGTGGAATCCATGACATGCGAGTGTGGGGAAGAGCAAACCACAGACCACCTATTACAGTGCTGTCTGAGCTCTGCCACATGCACAATGGAGGACTTTCTTTGAGCAGTAATGGCACTCCAAGTGGCCACTACTGGTCAAAATATATTTAGTATAAAGCCAAGTTTTGAAAAAAAATACAACTATACCATTGGTTTGCTCCTGATATGATAAATAAATAAAATATGAAATTTAGTCTGTGTTTAGAATTGGGTCCTATCTCCACAATATGTACATAAATTCAGATATTGCAAAATCTGGAAAAAGAAATCTCAAATCCCAAACATTTCAAGTAAGGGTACTCAACTTATAGCGCTTTCCCCCTCTTCCCTCCCAATTCCTTTTCTTGTTGTGCTGTTACATTTGAACTATAAGCCCGAAGGCAGGGACTGTCTCATTGCTGATCTTCACGAGCTTTTCTCAGCTAATGATCAGCTGAGAATTTCAGCATTACTTTAACATTATTTCTCTATTGTCTTCTGGTGCATTTATATCTCCCACATACCCACAATCACAGACTTCATTTAGGAGTTTCCCTCTTACCTGAAGCTACTTGGAGAAGTACAGCCACAGCAAGGAAAAAATAAAGAAACCTCATGACTCAAGCCTTCCCTAAGATCTTTCCAAGTGCTGGTGAGATGTAGTTCTCTCTATTTATAGAGTTGCTGCATGAAAAGAATGTTGAAATATAGGTTTGCACAACCATTGCAACCAAGTCTTTCCTGTTCTTTGTCATCTTAGACTCTTCACTTTCTGACCATCCTTCCCTCAGTATTTTGGCAAGACTAGCCACGTGGCCTTCATGACCACCTTTGTAGCCCTAGGGTTTAAAAATGCTCCAGAATGGGAGCTGATGATAGCGCTTCAGGTTTTTGGAGAGGCATGTTTGATCCCTGATCTCTGCACGTTTTACAAACCTGAAATATGTCATAAACACAGTGTGTAGGTTGACCATGAAGAAGCCGCTTGGTGTCTCTTTTTAAGGCAGATAAAACAGAATAGAAATGATGATGATGACGACGACGATGTTCTCCTGGACTTTGTCCTCATCTGGTTTTACGTGTTGCTTCTTTCTTGTCTTGTTTGACTTGGGTGGCAACATTGTAGTGGTTAGCTAGGACCATGGATAAAAAGATCCCTGCCTGGTGAGTGTATGCTAAACCAGAAGAGCCAGGACAGAAAAACAACTCGCCAGGTTGAAGACAAGCTGTAACAGAAAAGTTAATTATAATTATTTATTTTGTGTACTTCTACCCCACCCTTCTCAACCCCCGAGCGAGGACTCAGGGCAGCTTACAAAAGGCACAATTCGATGCCTACACAATAATACAGATAAACGTATAAACAGCTATAGCAGCCAAAACAATCTATATATAACACAATCAATAAACTAATCTCATGCTCAGCGTTCGCCACTCAGGGTCCATAACTTCATTCCACTTTGTCCATTCTTATCAGTCGTCATAGTCCTTTCTTTGTCTGCCAGATTGTCCAAACGCCTGGTCCCAAATCCATGTTTTTAATTTCCTCCTATAGGAAAGGAGGGATGTCGCCGATCTAATTCCCCCGGGAAGTGAATTCCATAGGTGAGGAGCCACCACCGAGAAGGCCCTGCTCCTCGTCCCCGCCAGCCTCACTTGTGATAGAGGTGGGGCTGAGAGCAGGGCCTCCCCAGAGGATCTTAGACTCCGAGGTGGGACATAGAGGGAGATCCATTCAGACAGATAAGCTGGGCCAGAACCGTATAGGGTTTTGTAGGTCAAAACCAGCACTTTGAATTGTGCTCGGAATTGGATCCGCAGCCAGTGGAGCTGACATAACAGAGGGGTGGTATGCTCCCTGCATGACGCTCCTGTGAGTAATCTGGCTGCCTCCCACTGGACTAGTTGGAGTTTCCAAACAGTCTTCAAAGGCAACCCCACGTAGAGTGCGTTGCAGTAATCTAATTGGGATGCAACAAGAGCGTGGACCACTGTGGCCAGATCCGACTTCCCAAGGTACGGGTGCAGCTGGCACACAAGTTTTAATTGTGCAAAAGCTCTCCGGCCACCGCTGAGACCTGGGGTTCCAGGCTCAGCGATGAGTCCAGGATCAATCCCAAGCTGCGAACCTGCGTCTTCAGGGAGAGTGTAACCCCATCTAACACAGGCTGTAACCCTATGCCCTGTTATAATGGTCCCGCCTTCTTCGCAGATGTGTTTAGCGGGGACGAGAGACAGGGCCTTCTCAGTGGTGGCCCCTTGGCTGTGGAACGCCCTTCCTAGAGATATTAGATTGGCTCCCTCCCTCCTAACATTTTGTAAAAAAGTTAAAACCTGGCTTTTTGAGCAAGCATTTGCAAATGCAGTGCAACAAGCAAATAGAGATCTATGGAACGACTGGACGTGAATTGGAAAATGATTTTAGTAAGGAGACGCTGAGGATTTATGTTTTTATTGGTTTTTATATTATTTGCTAAATGTTTTAAAATTGTATTTTATGTTGTTGGGGCATCGAATTGTGCCGACTGTAAACCGCCTTGAGTTGCCTTTGGGCTGAGAAAGTATTTAAATTTTATTTAAATACAGTAAATAAATAAATAAATACACTTAAAGATGCCCCCCCCCCCCCGGGCTCGCTTATCTGGGTCTAATAACACACTCTGAAATGTGACTGAAATAATGAGCTTTTGCTATCTGATAATTTAATGTGCGCAAATTTTCTTTTGTGTGTAAAATTATTTAAAATATTGTATAAAATCATTCCAGGTTATGTATATGAGCTGCATATGAAACATAAATAAAATTCATGTTTGAACTTGAATCCCATCTCAAATATATCTCATCATATACATATATAATCTAGAAAAATTCCCAAATCTGACACACTTTTGGTCCCAAGCATTTCAGCGAAGGGATCCTTGACCTGTATTGGGAAAAACTACACAAAAGAAATGGATCTTTGTGGGCATGAGTAGGATTGCCAATTCTGGCCTTTCTGTGTATTTTACGGCTAGCTAAAATTGTCAAAATAATAGCCAGGAAATCTAGGATTGTTTGTATTTTCTTTGCTTTTCCTGGTCATTAGCTATGGAAGTGAAAAATGTAAGCAACCAAAACCTCCAGGTTATTAACTAAAGACTGATAAATGGGAAGTGTTGGAGGCTGTATATTTTCTGAAGGAGGACAAACTGGCATTCCTTATTTCAATCTGTTTGCCTTCTGGAAGACCGTTATTAAGAAACAAGGGATGTTGCAGGAGAGCTCTCACAACTGACAGTGTGAACGTGCCACGACCACTCCACACAACATGTCACAATGCACCTTTTTCTGAAATCTTGGTTGCCCCATCCTCAACCGATAGCCTTCCTTCTGCACTGAGTGACAAACCGTTGTTGAGCCAAGCATCAGCTATTCTATATGCTTACATTTCGTTTTTTCTGCTCAAGTGTAGTATCTTTCATTTGTCCTTGTTGAAATTCATAAAGGGCCCTTCCAGACAGGTCCAATATCCCAGGATCTAACCCCAGGTTTTCTGCTTTAAACTGGATTATATGAGTCTGCACTGCCAGATAATCTGGGATAAACAGAAAATCTGGGATCAAATCCTGGGATATAGGATTCAGAAGGGCCCTTGGTTAGTTTTGACCCAACTCTCAAACCCAGGTATGGATAAACCCAAGCCCAGGGGCCAGATGCCGTCCCTTGGGCTCTTTTCTCAGCCCCTCCTCCCTCTCACCATGCTATCCTTCATTCCTTCTCTTTCCATCCTCCTTCCCTTCCACCCTTCCTTCTCTCTTTCCTCCCACCCTTTCATACTTCCCTCCTTCGCTTTCCTTCCTCCTTCCTTCCTTCCCTCCCTCCCTTCCATCCCTCATTCTCCTTCCATCCTTCCTCCCCTCTTTCCTCCCCTCTCCCCTTCCTTCCGTCCCTTTTCTCTTTCTTTCCTCCTCTTTCCTTTCTCCTTCCTTCTCTTTGTCCCCTTCTTTCCTTCTTTTTCTTTTCTCCTTCCCTTCCATCCTTCTCTGTCCCTTTTGTCTCTTTCCTCCTCTTTCCTTTATCCTTCCTTCTCTTTGTCCCCTTCTTTCCTTCTTTTTCTTTTCTCCTTCCCTTCCATTCTTCTCTTCATCCCTTCCTTTCTTTTTTCCTTTCTTATTCCCTTCCCTACCTTCCTTCCATTCTTCCCTTCCACTCTTCCTTCCCTTTTGTCTTTCCTTCCTCCTTTCCTCTCCCTCTCCTTCCTTCCCTTTTATCTTTATTTCCTTCTCTCTTTCCTTTATCCTTCCTTTATCCTTTTTCCTTCCCTTCTTTCCACCCTTTCATCCTTCCCTTTTGTTTTTCCTGCCTTCCCTCTTTCCTCCCTCTTTCCCTTTCCATCCTTACCTTCCTCCCTTTCGTCCTACCTTCCTTCCTTCCTTCTCTTTCTTTCCTCCTCCTTTCCTTTCCTTCTTCCTTCCATACATCATTGGGCAGCCAGTCCTCCCAACAGGGAGTGCTAGCATGCGGCCCCCAAGTTAGAGAGTTTGCCCATGCCTGCATTACTTGTTTAGTGTGTGCTTGTGTGTGGGTGTACAGGCTGAAAATACGCAGGCGTCTTATACAAGTGGTAGAAGAAATCTCTTTAAACAAGCCAACTATATAACTCTCTAACCCGTTGAAGTCATTTTGACTTCCGATCCTGTCCTCTGGAGTATTAGTTCTCTCTCCTAATTTGGTCTCATCTGCAAACCTGATGAGCATACCCTCTAAACCAGTGGTTCTCAACCTGGGGTCCCCAGATGTTTTTGGCCTACAACTCCCAGAAATACCAGCCAGCTTACCAGCTGTTAGGGTTTCTGGGAGTTGAAGGCCAAAAACATCTGGGGACCCCAGGTTGAGAACCACTGCTCTAAACCTTCACCCAAGTCATCAATAAAGGTGTCAATGCACTATCAATAAATAAGGAGACAGATACATTTTTTAGATTTTTCTTTGAAAAAGATGATTATACAGTACATACAAAAATACTCTGAATATCTATATATATTCTCTTTTTATAAATACAAAAACAAGACAAGACTTAAGACACATAAACTACATTTTCTTTTTGCAGGAGACACGGACAGTTTTTTTTGGGGGGATGTCTATTTTTTGACAGAGCTGACTGATCTTAAATCGGATCATATAATTTTTAATTACGTTTTTCGGAACAGAACGTTGTTTTTAAAAAAAACACCCAAAACCACTCTGTTTTTTTCACCACAATTAAGACAAGGAAAGTAGTAAAACAGCAAAGTAGGCTAAGAGATGTTATGCCTTCAGGACAGGATATAGGAAGAAGTTTTGATCTCTTTTCAAGAGTTCAAACACATATTTTTTAGACTAGGAATTGGCAAACTTGGAACCTCTGGGGGTTTTGGACTTCAACTCCCACCATTCCTAACAGCCTCAGGCCCTTTCCTTTTCCCCCTCGGCCGCTTAAGCGGCCGAGGGGGAAAAGAAAAGGGCCTGAGGCTGTTAGGAATGGTGGGAGTTGAAGTCCAAAACACCTGGAGGGCCCAAGTTTGCCCATACTTGCTTTAGATTGTGAGTTAAGTCCCTACAACAAAGTCTTTAATATGGATGGGAATCATGTGGTCATCCAGATGTTGTTGAACTACACATACCAGCAGCCACAGTCAATGGAAAGGAATTGTAAGACTTGCTGTCTGGGAAGCACACAATTCCCATTCATACTTGGCATCTCATTATTGTGGCAGATGTAAGACCGGGTTCTTAATGTTTTTTATATAATAAACCTGATACTTCATCCCACTAGAGAATGAATCCACTTGAAATCCGGGTTCTGCCTCCCGCAGAATTATGGGGTTCGTCGTTTAAGGAGGAGCCTTTAACAGCCTTGCTGAACTACAACCCCCAGAATTCTGCAAGTGGCAGAAAACAGATTTCAAGTGGATTCATTCTCTAGTGTGATGAAGTAGCCAGAGTGCAATTTAGCAAAAATTTAAGCACATCGAACTCTCATAATTTCAAATCTGAAAAGGGTGGCTGGGTGAAGGGGGGGAAAAAAGTTGCAACTAATTCTTATTCTTGCACGCTTCAATGTGCTTAAACTATGGCTCAATTGTGTCCTAAGCTTTTGAATTTTGTGACCCTCCATGGGAGGCGGTTTTTCTTTTAAATTTGGTATTTACACAGTGCATTGATATAGGTGCAATATTTTGTAATATTGGGATTGTGGACTGCAAAAGAGAAGCAGCTCTGGTCACAAACACAGACTGAGTAGCAATATATGCTGGTGTAACGGTGACCTAGAAACACATATGTATTTTTTTTTGCTCACTATTGGCAAACTTTGGCCCTCCAGGTGTTTTGGACTTCAACTCCCACAATTCCTAACAGCCTACCGGCTGTTAGGAATTGTGGGAGTTGAAGTCCAAAACACCTGGAGGGCCAAAGTTTGCCCATGCCTACTATCAAAGCTGGAATTCCTTCATAATCAAAGTACGCCTAGCCAAATAGGATTTGGGCCATTCCTGTATATATATCCAGGCACAAGAATTACCTATCAATCAGCTCAGCAGAAAAGTTGGCTCTTCCACATCATTAGCATTGGGTCTTGATTTCCTGATTATAAACAACTGCATTATGAATATACTTAAAGAGAGTAGTTCAGATTCCTTGCACTGCTATAACTCTACTGAATTATTCCAGGGCTAAGCAGTCTGTATGAAGCCTCTTTTAAGGGAAAGTATATATAGAAGCACATGATATTTTGGGTTGTTGTGAGTTTTCCGAGCTGTGTGGCCATGTTCCAGAAGCATTCTCTCCCGACGTTTCACCCACATCCATGGCAGGCATCCTCAGAGGTTGTGAGGTCTGTTGGAAACTAGGAAAATGGGGTTTAGATAGTAATCCAATTTTCCTAGTTTCCAACAGACCTCACTACCTCAGAGGATGCCTACCATAGATGGAGGCAAAACGTCAGGAGAGAGTGCTTCTGGAACATGGCCATACACCCTGGAAAACTCAAAACAACCCAGTGATTCTGGCCATAATACATAATATTTTTTTATATATATTTTTCATAACAAAAACATTTCCCACCCCAAAACAAAAACAAAAAAATTCAAACCCAAGTTTTCATAATTTTTTTTTGGTTTTTCTATAACAAAATAACAAAACAAAAAAAATTCCCACCCAAAACAAAATAATTCAAACCCAAGTCTTAAAATAAATCTATGCATCTGCAGAGTGGAAGTAAAGGTAGTCGTCCCAGGGAATGCATTAGAAGTTTGCCCACAGGCTACGGGTTTTGGAAGTGGAAGCTTGAAACATTCAATGGCAGCTCAAGTCTGTGCAGTACCTGCAGAGAAAAGTTTAGAGAGGTGAAGCCACTTCAAATAGAAATGGGCGCAAAGAGCTGTGTCAAACCATAATCCATTTAAAGCCAGGCATGGGCAAACTTCGGCCCTCTAGGTGTTTTGGACTACAACTTCCACAATTCCTAACAGCCTACGGGCTGTTAGGAATTGTGAGAGTTGAAGTCCAAAACACCTGGAAGGCCAAAGTATGCCCATGCCTGATTCAGACCAATACAATATTTTACTAGTATGCAATAGCCAGCCAATTAGCACTTTCACAGCTTTGCTACCAGAGATGACTTGAAGGCCTACAACAATAGAAGGACATGCAAAGCAGATATTGTCATTTTGCTACTCTGGTGGAACTACCCTTTCATACTGTGGCAAATACAAATAAGCATAAACTCTTATTTTAAATACCAATCACGTGTGCTTTAATAGATGAATTTACTGATTACGGTTGCATATGGATAAAAATAATGGCCAAGATAATAATGATAATAATAATAATAACGATTTTATTTTTGTACCCCTCCTCCATCTCTCTGAAGGGACTCGGGGTGGCTTACATATGGCACAATGTGCCTAAAACAATGCATAAAAATAAACACACAATACAATCTATATAAATAAAAATGTAATGTTCGTTTGTGGTGTTCACAGAACTCAAAAACCATGGGACGAATTGACACCAAATTTGGACACAAGACACCTAACAACCCAATGTATGTCCTTCACTCAAAAAAATTAATTTTGTCATTTTGGAGTTGTAATTGCTGGGATTTATAGTTCACCTAAAATCAAAGAACATTCTGAACCCCACCAATGATGGAATTGAACCAAACTAGGCACACAGTTCTCCCATGACCAACAGAAAATACGGGAAGGGTTTGGTGGGCAGTGTTCTTTGGTTTTGGAGTTGTAGTTCACCTACATCCAGAGATCACTGTGGACTCAAACAATGATGGATCTGGACCAAACTCTGCACAAATACTCAATATGCCCAAATGTGAACACTGGTGGAGTTTGAGGAAAATAGAATCTTGGCATTTGGGAGCTCTAGTTGCTGGGATTTATAGTTCAACTACAATCGAAGAGCATTCTGAACCCCACCAACGATAGAATTGGGCCAAACCTCCCAAACAGAACCCCCATGTGGGCCACAGCAACGCGTGGCAGGAGATAGCTTGTACAGAATAAAAATAAAGGCAAATAAAACAAAGTTTGAGCTCAAAAAAGTGCCCCATGACCTATGATGTGAATTGTCGTAAAACATATCCAACTGTAAACAGGTGGAGGGAATAGGATAGCGCAAATTTTAGCTAATGAACAAGGGCATGGGATGAAAGATCCTGCATCAGAGATTACATAGCTTAATAACTACAGAATTATGTTACTGCCAGTAAGCACAACTATGTAGGGCCATGGTGGTGCAATGGGTTAAACTCTTGTGCTGCTAAACTGCTGACCTGAGTTGGGATTATGTTAAAGAAGGGCATACACGCATGTGGGTTCACAACATTTGTTTCTATAATAGGGGAGACTCTTTGTATTTGGTCCTTATCATATCCAGTTTGTAAACATTAAAGGGTTTAAGTGCCACTCTTTGATACGTTTTTAGGACAGCCGTAGCTTGTATTTCATATTTCTTTATCATAATTATAGGTATTGATGTATTTTCCTAGAAAAGAATGCAAAGTGTAACATAAAACATAAAAAGGTAAAATTTACCATTTTCCAAAGAAGGACTGCTATCTGTTAAGAGTCAATCGGATGGAGTTTTTCACAACGCGAATGCTACTTGCTGGAACCGGTGAAGATGAATCCGGCAATTCTTTACTAGGAAGTCGCTGCAAAATGAAAACAGAAATAAAAATTCTTCAACCAAGCATCCAAGAGACTGGGTAAAACTAGAGCAAGATCAGATCAACTGAGAATCAATTCTGCAGTCCAGACCTAGGTATTATTTAGGACTTCTGTGGTGTTTGTAATGAGCTTTGATCTATGGTGAGTGTAAGAAGGAGAGCTCTCCAAGAAGCAATGTTATTAACAGTCCTGCACAGGTCCTTCAAACAGTAAATAAAGAACAACACTCAGAAAAGAGGGGAATTCCAGACAGGAAACCATCAGGGCCAGGTACCACCTCCCAACAAAGGATTTCCCCAGGCAGGAAGCAGCCAGGCTTCGAAGCTGCAAGGCCATTCAATGCTGATCAAGGTGGCCAATTGCAACATTCACAGTTCATCTCCCACCCTGGACATTTTACACATATATAAACCTCAATTTGCCTCGTTTCCAACAGACCTCACAACCTCTGAGGATACCTGCCACAGATGTGGGCGAAACGTTAGGAGAGAATGCTTCTGGAACATGGCCATACTGGCCGGAAAAATCCCAGCAACCCACTGTATCTATTTTGCTTTTGTTATTTAAAGGCATGGGATTGTGTAATACCTGTGATCTTAGTGTGCCAATTGTTTGAACAGGCATAGTTTTTCCAAGGCTTTGCTGAAAGAAGAACACACAATACAAGACACTGGTTAGCAATTCAGCACAAGTGAAACAAACAAGGTATTTTGGGATTTGAGCTTAGCCGATGCTGGATCCTGTCCTTTTCCTCAGTGTTATAATTATATTATGCAAATGAAGCATTTCTGAAGGAATCAGCAATACATTAACTACTACAAGCTTTCCCAGGAGGACAGATAGAAGTATGTTTACACTGGACACTGGCTGCTGTAATCATTGTTGCAGAAGTCTCTAGCACAGGCATGGGCAAACTTTGGCCCTCCAGGTAATTATGGATGGGCTATAGCACAGCTGGTAAATTACCAGCAGTATCAATAAGATCTAGCAACCGAAAGGTTGCCAGGCCAGGTCAGGGTGAGCACCCAACTGTCACCCCAGCTCACTGTTTACCTAAGCAGTTCGGAAACAGCTTAGAGCTGTAAGTAGAGAAATTAGGTACCGCTAAAAAGCGAGGGAGGTATTTTAGGAAAGAATGAACATGGAATGGCTTGACAATGTCTTTGGAAAATGAGCGAATAGGATGTTACTGGTATTTTATGCTTTTAATGCTTTTTACAGGGTTTTTTATTATGTGGGTTAATTGTTTTTAATTTAGTTTTAATTTTGTTTATGTTCATTGTGGCATCGAATCGTGCCAGTTGCCTTCGGGCTGAGAAAGGCGGCATAGAAATGCAGTACATAAATAACAACAACTTTTACAACACCATAAAAAAAAAGACCAGAAAAATACCATTGACCAAAAGGAAGGAGGACGTCCTGATGGCTCTTCATCATAGAGGATGGAGTGACAGCACCCCCCTGTGGCTGGATTTGAGCACAACCTCCAAAGGCTCCGAAAGCTGGACGTCAACACAACATAACTCCTTTCTGTCTGTTCTGTCCTGTCTGTCTAAACGACATCGAATGTTTGCCGCATATGTGTACTATGATCTCCCCTGAGTCCACTTGGGGAGATAGGGTGGTATATAAATAAAGTATTGTTATTGTTATTATTATTATTCAACTTGGTCATGGTGGTCCACGCTCTGCTTACATCCTGTATAGACTACTGCAATGCTCTCTACGTGGGGTTGCCTCTGAAGACTGCCTGGAAGCTGCAGTTAGTCCAACGAGCGGCAGCCAGATTACTAACAGGAGCGGGGTAGAGGGAGCACACTACTCCTCTGTTGCGCCAGCTCCACTGGCTGCCAATTAGCTTCCGAGCACAATTCAAAGTGCTGGTGTTGACCTATAAATCCCTACACAACTCCAGCCCAGTTTACCTGTACGAACGGATTCTCCCCTATGAACTATCAAGGTTGTTAAGATATTCTGGAGGGGCCCTGCTCTCGGTCCCACCACCCTCGCAATCACGTCTTGTGGGGACGAGGGACAGGGCCTTCTCGGTGGTGGCCCCTCGGCTCTAGAACTCTCTCCCACTGGAGATTAGACCTGCCCCTTCTCTCCTGACTTTTAGAAAGCTGGTGAAATCCTGGCCTTGGAATATGGCATTTGATGAGTGAGTCAATAACTCTTGACCACACTGACGGATGATGATGAATTGATGAATTGTGATTTTATTCTGACGACCTGGCCTTATCATATGATTGTATTTTAATGTATTTTATGGATTAGTGTATTATGAAGTTGTGATGTTTTTATATTATTGTCTATGAATCTTTTGTTGTGAACTGGCCTGAGTCCCTCTTCAGAGGTTGAGAAGACCGGGTTATAAAAGCTTTAAATAAATAAATAAATTCCCACAATTCATAATAGCCTATTGACTGGGAGGAATTGTGGGAGTTGAAGTCCAAAACACCTGGAGGGCCAAAGTTTGCCCATGCCTGCTCTCTCATGTTTCTTCAGAAGTACAATCCACTCTAAGAATGCAGATTGACTTCACTTGCCACATAAAATGACCAATTTGGGCAATAACTCGCAGAACCCTATAGCTCTGTAGTCCAAAAAAGAGAGAGAGGGGCGATTTTCTCCATCTCTTTGATGTATGGTTGGCAGTTCGAGTACTGAGTGGGCTTTACCTTCTCTGTATCTTTCAGCCGTTTCAGAGCCTCTCCTGCGGCAGGCGAATGAACCCGTTTCTGTGCGGAACTATTTTTAATGCTCGCAGAAGCCATGTCGTCCTGGCACTCCAAGGAATCAGCAGAAATGGGCTCGATAGTTGCAGGAATTGTACTCTGCTCATGGCCCATGGAAATGCTCTGGATCCCAGGAGGTGGTGCTGTGTCTGCTCCACCTGTTGAATTCAACAATGACAAACAATATAGTAAGGGTTTTCTTTTTATTTGCAAGACTTGCAAAAGAGAATTTCACACCCAGTTGCAAATTGTATACGTACGCGAAGGGACAGTTGGAATGGACATCCCTTGAGAAGACATCGGAGGCTGAATTACGTTTAGTGGATTCTCTCTACTTGCAAAGAAGGTGGTTCTCTGAAAGACAGCTGGCCTGCGGAAAGCATCACTGGGTGAGAAACATTTCATTGGAATTATCCTGTGCATTGAATGATAGCAGCCTCAGAAAAAAAAATTAATATACTTCCAGAGGAGGGTGACTAAAATGTCCAGAGGAGGGCGACTAAAATGATCAAGGGTCTGGAGAACAAGCCCTATGAGGAGCGGCTTAAGGACCTGGGCATGTTTAGCCTGAAGAAGAGAAGGCTGAGAGGAGATATGATAGCCATGTATAAATATGTGAGAGGAAGCCACAGGGAGGAGGGAGCAAGCTTGTTTTCTGCTTCCATGGAGACTAGGACGCGGAACAATGGCTTCAAACTACAAGAGAGGAGATTCCATCTGAACATGAGGAAGAACTTTCTGACTGTGAGAGCCATTCAGCAGTGGAACTCTCTGCCCCGGAGTGTGGTGGAGGCTCCTTCTTTAGAAGCTTTTAAACAGAGGCTGGATGTCCATCTGTCAGTGGTGATTTGAATGCAATATTCCTGCTTCTTGGCAGGGGGTTGGACTGGATGGCCCATGAGGTCTCTTCCAACTCTTTGATTCTATGATTCTATGATTCTTGGGTTGTTGTAGGTTTTTTCTGGCGATATGGCCATGTTCTAGAGGCATTTTCTCCTGACGTTTCGCCTGGATCTGTGGCAAGCATCCTCAGAGGTAGTGAGGTCTATTGAAACTAGGAAAGTGGGTTTATATATCTGTGGAATGACCAACCCACTTTCCCAGTTCCAATAGACCTCACTACCTCTGAGGATGCCTGCCATAGATGCAGGCGAAATGTCAGGAGAAAATGCCTCTAGAACATGGCCATGTAGCCCTAAAAAAACCTACAGCAACCCAGTGATTCCGGCCATGAAAGCCTTCGACAATACAATATACTTCTTAATGGAAGAGAGATGGAAGACATCATAATAAAGTCTAAGATTTGGAACATGGAACATGTGTGTGCATTTAGCAATACCGCAAAGCCTTAGAATCTGTCCAGACAATTTTAAGATGCATTATCAGCCATCCAAACTGTATGCATAATGTACTTCTACAGTTAGAGACTGGCATCTCAAATTTATTTGTTGTTGTTGTTTATTCATTCATTCAGTTGACCCCTCTTCCTTTTTCCTTCCATTTTCCCCAGCATCATTGTCTTCTCTAAACTTTGCTGTCTTCTCACGATGTGAGAAACACTGGAATGATATTCCTTTAATATACTTCCCTCCAATGAGCAGTTGGGCTTTATTTCCTGAAGTGTGGATTGGTTGGATCTTCTCATGGTCCAAGGCACTCTCAGACTTATTTACAGTATTTATATTCTGCCCTTTTCACACCAAAAGGTGACATCTCCAGCTCATCCCCTGTTTGGGTATCAGCCAGCACGTCAACGACTTAAATCAAGAAATAGTTTTCTAAGATCTACAGAGATACTCACTGGAACACCTCAGCAAGCGAGAGTCCAAAAGTGGCAGGGTCAAACCCAGAACTTCAACCAATGGCTGATACCAAATGAGAGACTCCCCCCTGGGCACACACTGGGCGACTTGGAAGGTGCTGAACAGACTGCGCTCTGGCACCACAAGATGCAGAGCCAACCTTAAGAAATGGGGCTATAAAGTGGAATCCACAACATGCGAGTGTGGAGAACAGCAAACTACAGACCATCTGCTGCAATGTAACCTGAACCCTGCTACATGCACGTCGCTCCAGTTAGAACCCGCACGCTCCCTCCTATCATCTGGAGAGGCCCTGCTCACGATCCCACCTGTGTCACAGGCGCGTTTGGTGGGGATGAGGGACAGGGCCTTCTCTGTGGTGGCTTCCTGACTCTGGAACTCTCTCCCCAAGGACATCAGGCAAGCCCCAACGTTGGCAGTTTTCAGGAAGAGCCTGAAGACCTGGCTGTTCCAGTGTGCCTTTCCAGAATAGGAAACTCCTGGCATCAAGTCCCAAATGCACTTTGATAGAGATTCAGGATTATCTGCACATTGCACCTACCTCCAAATACCTCTACATATTACCTGTCAAGTTCAGCACTTTTAAATTTTGTCTATTACATTTGGCCCGGCCTTTAGGTTTTAATTGCATTCACGGTGTCATTGTTTTACTGTTGTATTGTTTTGCTTGATGTTTATTATTTGCTTATGAGTTTTATTGTGTATTGTATGTTGTTGTTGTCAGCGGCCTTGGCCTTTGTAAGCCGCATCGAGTCCTTTGGGAGATTTTGCGGGGTATAAATAAAGTTAATAATAATGCTGGAACACCCAGCAAGTGAGAGTCCAAAAGTGGCAGGCTCAAACCCAGAACCTCAATCAATGGTATAATAATAATAATAATAATAATAATAATAACCTGGCTGCCATCCATTGTACCAATTGACATTTCCGAGCCGTCTTCAAGGGCAGCCCCACGTACAGTGCATTACAGTAATCCAATCTGGTAAGTAAGTGGTTTTAAGGTTTGATATGTATTAATTACTGTTTTAGTGTATTTATTATTTATTTATAGCATTTATATACTGCTTTTCTCACCCCTGTATATGTTTATTTTACTATGTATGTTTGTGTGGCATCAAATCGCTACCTATATATGTAAGCCGCCTTGAGACCCCTACGGGCTGAGAAAGGCAGGGTATAAATATGATAAATAAATAAATAGATGGGCCATGTAGTCTCTTCCAACTCTATTATTCTAGAATTTAAATTAACATAACATTATTTAATAATAATAATAATAATAATAATAATAATAATAATAATAAATTGGAGACTAAGCAGTCTCCCTCTCTGCTGCTGAGACTTCTAAATGGCAAACATCTTAACATCAAACATGGTATAGTAAGAAAAGCAAGGCGCATCAAGCCAACCCCGACCGAGACCACCTCCCACCTGGAAACCAATGCGCTCACTGTGGGAGAAGATGCGGGAGAATAGGGCTCCACAGCCACCTACGGACCCCACCCCCAGGACACCAAACTTGGAGGACCATCATCCTCGGACTATGAGGGATCGCCTAAGTAAGTAAGTAAGTAAGTAAGAAAAGCCTACCTTTCTATTTCTTTTGAAAGAGACTGACTGCTGGGTTTTGCTAGACCACCAAATGAAGTAAGACCTTTGAGCTGCGCTGCACCATCAATGTCCCTAGAAGCATACAGGGAGCCGTTGTCCAAAGATGTCCTTTTCAACACCAGCCGAGTGTGGCACCCAACATCCGGCATACTCTGCTGAGAAAAACCTGGCTTAAGCCCGTATGTGCAAGCAAAATGTTTTGACCATTCTCTTAAATATATGCAGCCCTGAATCTGGGCCTTACCTTCTTCCTCTTCTGCAACAAGTCTGCTGGTATGTAATAGTGGAGCTGCTTCTTCTTCACGTGAGTAGCTTCAATCTTCATGCCTTCTTTCAACATGTTGATATTATTGGCTTGTCTGTAAACTGAGTGGGGAAATGCTGTTGGACTATCTCATCAGGTTTAGCATAGCTATAACTCTCATCAGGTTTAGCATAGCTAGCATTTGGGAGTTGTAGTTGCTGGGATTTATAGTTCACCTACAGTCAAAGAGCATTCTGAACTCCACCAACGATGGATTTGAACCCATCTTGGCACACAGAACTCCCAAATACCAACAGAAAATACTGGGTTTGGTGGTCATTGACTTTGAGTGTTGGAGTTGTAGTTCACCTACATCCAGAGAGCACTGAGGACTCAAACAATGATGGATCTGGACCAAACTTGGCACGAAAACTCAATATAGCCAAATGTGAACACTGGTGGAGTTTGGGGAAAACAGACCTTGACATTTGGAAGTTGTAGTTCCTGGGATTTATAGTTCACCTACAATCAGAGCACTCCGAACCTAGTTCACAATAGATCTGTACCAAACTTGGCACACTACCCACATGGCCAGCATTAAATACTGGTGGGGTTGGAGGGCAGCTTTTTAATTCTGGAAGTTGTAGTTCACCAACACCAAAAAAGAAGAGAAGGACAGGCAGAGAGATATTCAGCCTTTTCTGCCAAAAAACTGCTATGACCAACAGAAAATACGGGAAGGGTTTGGTGGGCATTGACCTTGAGTTTTGGAGTTGTAGGTTCACCTACATCCAGACAGCCCTGTGAACTCAAACAATGATGGATCTGGACCAAACTTGGCACGAAAACTCAATATAGCCAAATGTGAAGACTGGTGGAGTTTGGGGAAAACAGACCTTGACATTTGGGAGTTGTAGTTCCTGGGATTTATAATTAACCTACAATCAAAGAGCATTCTGAACCCCGCCAATGATAGAACTGGGCCAAACTTTCCACATGGAACCCCCATGACGAACAGAAAATACTGTGTTTCCTGATGGTCTTTGGCGACCCCTCTGACACCCCCTCGCGACCCCTCCAGGGGTCCCAACCTCCAGGTTGAGAAACACTGATCTATATCTAGAGAGCACTGCGGACTCAAACAATGATGGATCTGGACCAAACTTGGCATGAAAACTCAATATGCCCAAATATGAACACTGGTGGAGTTTGGGGAAAACAGACCTTGATAATTGGGAGTTGTAGTTCCTGGGATTTATAGTTCACCTACAATCAGAGCACTCTGAACCCAGCTCACAGTGGATCTGTACCAAACTTGACACACTATCCACATGGCCAACATTAAATACTGGTGGGGTTGGAGGGCAGTTTTTTAATTCTGGGAGTTGTAGTTCACCAACACCAAAAAGGAAGAGAAGGACAGGCAGAGAGATATTCAGCCTTCTCTGCCAAAAGAGTTCCTAAGACCATCAGAAATATGTGTTTTCTGATGGTCTTTGGCGACACCTCTGAAACCCCCTCGTGACCCGCCCAAGGGTCCCAGCCCCCAGGTTGAGAAGGACTGTGCTAAGATATGTGTATGTGCAAAGAAAGGATACGTGGTAAATCAGCTTTGGATGAACACAACTAGCCCATTTGATCTGGACACAGTGGGCAAAGTAAACTGAAATTCAGTGAGACTGAGAAACTCTACAATAGCACAGAAACCACGTTTATATTGAACTGAGGCACTCCTTTGGGAAAATACAAATTATTCAAACCCTTTCCAAACAATAATTTAAAGAAGAGAAAGCTTTACCTGTATCGGTGAATGACTGGATATCATAGGTCAAGTCAATGTTTACGCTCTCCGCATTCTCTGCTTTCTTGAAAATTATTCCCAGAAACCACAAAGACACATAATCGCTCCTGAAGGGAGAGTCCCGGGAGAAGACATCAATTAAAATGTTAATCCAGTTGCAAGAAAGGGAATCAACTTAATGCCCAAGTTTGTTCCTGTATTATTTATGCATATTATTATATTTCCTCTCCCTTAAAAGTTAAGATAGATGGTTCACTTTCCTCCTCTTAGATGAAGTCAGGCCACAGGCAGCAAATAGTAAAAGAAGGATTCTGGTCAAAGGAAATTTAGTATAATGTCAAGTTTTTTAAATTTAAATTGGAATGGAAGAAGACCTTAAGTGCTTGGTTTTTGCCGATGATCAGATTGAAAACTTGAACTCTCTGCATTGTCTCTATCTATGCAGCATGTCATTATTATTATTATTATTCGTATCTCCGGCCGCAGCCGCTCCCTTTGATGGAGCTGCTGTGACATGTTTTTTAATGGATATATATATTTGGTCAGAAAAATTGAGAATTTTAAAGAAACTTCATTTCTAATTTGTATGAAACGTACAACCTGATTTTTTTCAAGTCAAACTGCAAGCATCTCTTAATAAAGGTCTTAAGAATTGAAAAAACGTTTTTAACTTTGTTTGTGGGGTTTTTAAAATACATTATAACTGTATTCTCAATTCACTTCTGACACAATAAATAAATACTACTCCAGAAGACACACATTTGCCAATGGAAAATATGCTGCTGCAGATGAGGCAAAGGAAGGAGCTTTGTTTTCCCAAACAAGAATTCTGTATCCCTCCCACCATGAAAAGTTCTTCCTGTTTCCAAATTTCTAGAATTGCAGAGAGGGACGCACTAAACCCCATTTTCATCCAGAATGCTTCCAATTGCTTGCTGTTCATATTCCCTTGACAATTTCCCTGTTTTCTTTGGATGCTCAAACTGTATTTTCTTAAAATGCTAAAACCAAGTTTTAGAGTACTGTGATGCTTGAAAAGTAGGGGCTAAAGGAAAAATTCATTGAGGAAGGTAGAAATCTTGTTTTGCCAATACATTCTGTAACTCTGTTGTTGCTTTGTGTGCCATCAAATCATTCCCAAAACGGAACATCCTTAGATTAGTGAAGAGCCTAAAATGGCACCTTAAAGATATTTGCTATGGCATAAAACATTTCTATTTGCTGCAACTGTCTAACGTGGCTGCTCTTCTGGAAACGGTTCCTCCAATTACATTTTCACGCATCAGAATTTATTATTAAACTCACTCTTTAGGTTGCGTCCTATTCCCAGGAAAGGATTGTGGATTGACATGTGCGAGGGTAATAAATTCATTCCGCTCCAAGTTTCCAACAAGTACACGGATTTTGGACTCTACTAGGCCGACCCTTACAAGAAGGAATATTTATATTTATTAGAACAGATCTAGCAATCTTAGAGCGGCGTACAATAAACCAGCACGACAAATTTAGAACAGTGTTAAAAATAGAATGTTTATGAACATATCAAACCATATGATATCAAACATGTCAAACCGTTGCATAATGGCTTGGAGGAAGTTAGCAATGCCATCAGCCAACAAAAAAATAACAAAGCCAGCGGACCTGATGGGATCCCTACTGAAGTCTTAACATATCAAACTATTTTATAAGTTAAAGGACTGGCTAAAAATGATTTTAAAAGTTTCAAACTGTTTAGAACTATGCATATGCTATAAAACCAGTTAATAGTTTTCATGAAGACCTGTAGAGCGATCATCAACAATTTAGCTGAAATGCGACATCCAGTGGCAAAAAAGTAAAATGCAAGAGACAGACGGAAAATCCAGACCTCTATACTAGCAAGTGCAGCAGAGACGGCAGCACTTTTCTTGCTCCTTTTGATGATAAATATTTCATTTATTTTAGCCAAAAAAATATGCATGGCATAAAATAAAGACCAATGGCTGTGTGTTAAAAAAAGCACCATTAAAACCACATCAACAAACAACAACAGACATCAGAGCTTAAAAAAGAAACATTCACACCTTGCAATAAAATGATCTTGTAAAAAATGTCAGGAGGAACACTTTAAATTGACAGGTCTAAATGCAAACGATGTTAAATTCCTTTTCAACTAAAAGTTATAATAATAATATTTTTTCCATGTCAGGAGTGACTATGAGAGAATTGACCATCTGCAAGGACATTGCCCAGGGGACGCCTGGATATTTTGATGTTTACCATCCTTGTGGGAGGCTTCTCTCATGTCCCTGCATGGGGAGCTGGAGCTGACAGAGGGAGCTCAACCTGCTCTCCCCAGATAAGAACAGCTGACCTGTTGGTCAGCAGTCCTGGTGGCACAAAGGTTGTAACCTATTGTGCCACTGGGGGCTCCGATGATGATGATGATGATGATGATGATGATATAACAACAACAACAACAACAACATTGTCACTTGATGCTCAGGTGTTGGCGGTGGTTGAGAGGGCCTTTGCACAACTCACACTTGTGCGCCAGCTGTGACCATACCTCGTGAAGATTGATTGGCCAGGGTGATCCACACCTTGGTTACATCCAAACTGGACTATTGCAATGCACTGTACATGGGGCTGCCCTTGAAGATGGCCTGGAAGTTTCAACTGGTACAACAGACGGCAGCCAGGCTCCTTATTGGAGCAAACTATAGGGAGCATACAATACCCCTATTAAAACAGCTTCATTGGCTGCTGATAAGTTGCCGAGCCAAATTCATGGTGCAGGTCATGACTTATAAAGCCCTAAACGGTTCGGGCTCCACCTATCTCTGCAATCGCATCTCCTTCTATGAACCGGCATGAACTCTAAGATCTTCCGGGGAGGCCCTCCTTTTGCTCCCACCACCATCACAAGTACATTTGGTGGGAATGAGGGAGGGCCTTCTCAGTGGTGGCTCCCTCGCCTCTGGAACGCCCTTCCAAAGGAAATAAGACAGGCCCCATTCCTCCTCTCCTTTCGTAAGAGCTTGAAGACCTGGTGGTTTCAACAAGTTCTAGCCCAGCCCCAAACATTGTTGAATATGGCCTTATACTTCCTACCTATTACCCTGGTCATCCCTCTAATAGGCCCTGGAAATGAGCAGCCACAGACACGTACCGGCTATTGCTGTTAGCCTGTTATAGCACTGCACTTAATTCCTAGTCCCCTCATATTTTGAGTTTACACTAGCCTCAGCCTGGCCTTTTAATTCCTCTAAACAGACAGGATTATTTTTAATATATATGTGTTATTGTGATAATTTTATGCTTATGTTCTTTTGTTAATTTTATGTCATGCTGTTCGTGATGTTTCTTGGAAATCACCCTAAGTCCCCCTTGGGGAGATAGTTGTTGTTCATTCGTTCAGTCGTCTCCGACTCTTCGTGACCTCATGGACCAGCCCACGCCAGAGCTCCCTGTCGGCCGTTACCACCCCCAGCTCCCTCAAGGTCAGTCCAGTCACTTCAAGGATGCCATCCATCCATCTTGCCCTTGGTCGGCCCCTCTTCCTTTTGCCTTCCACTTTCCCCAACATAATTGTCTTCTCTAGGCTTTCCTGTCTCCTCATGATGTGGCCAAAGTACTTCAACTTTGTCTCTAGTATCTTTCCCTCCAGTGAGCAGTCGGGCTTTATTTCCTGGAGGATGGACTGGTTGGATCGGATCTTCTCGCAGTCCAAGGCACTCTCAGCACTTTCCTCCAACACCACAGCTCAAAAGCATCGATCTTCCTTCGCTCAGCCTTCCCTAAGGTCCAGCTCTCACATCCGTAGGTGACTACAGGGAATACCATGGCTTTGACTAGGCAATGGATCTTTGTTGCCAGTCTGATGTCTCTACTCTTCACTATTTTATCGAGACTGGACATTGCTCTCCTCCCAAGAAGTAAGCGTCTTCTGATTTCCTGGCCACAGTCTGCATCTGCAGTAATCTTTGCACCTAGAAATACAAAGTCTGTCACAGCCTCCACGGTTTCTCCCTCTATTTTCCAGTTGGGGAGATAGAGCAATATATAAATAAAGTTTTATATTATTATTATTATTATTATTATTATTATTATTATTATTATTATTGAAGACCGACAGGTCAGAGGTCCGAATCTGGGGAGAGCGTCGATGAGCTCCCTTTGTCAGCTTCAGCTCTCCATATGGGGACATGAGAGAAGCCTCCCACAAAGGTGGTAAAACATCAAACATCCGAGTGTACCCTGGGCAATGTCCTTGCAGACGGCCAATTGTCTCATACCAGAAGCAAATTGCAGTTTCTCAAGTCACTCCTGACACGAAAAAAAAAGTGGTGGAAGTAGCTATTACTGAATACTATTTCAGAGATATTGGCACAGAAAGCAACAGAGTTGAGTAGGAAGACAGATGGAAGCTGGTTAAACAAAGCAAGTAATATTTCCAGAACAGCTGGGGAATAAAGGTGTGCCTGGATATTGACAATATCTCCTGTTCTGATTCCTAATTGCTTTAATACAAAAGTGGAAGGCTAGCATCAGTATTGCTTATGACTTACCATTCCAAATGGTGCTCTTCAGTGAAAGAACTGGCTGTCAGTACGATGTAATGCCTGGAAATATAGTTTCACAGTGTTTGACCAACTTTAGGAGTGACAGTAAAAAGCCTTTTCCTTCTTTTACATCTATCTATGTCTTCTCATAGTATAGAAATAACCAGTTACAGACAACATATTACACTATGTAACACGATTTTGGTTCCTGGGTTATAAATGTCATTTCCTATCTGTGCTGGTACAGTCTAGTCGTATCTAACTCTGGGGGGTAGTGCTCATCTCCATTTCTAAGCCGAAGAGCTGGCATTGTCTGTAAACACCTCCAAAGTCATGTGGCCAGTATGACTGCACGGAGCACCATTTACCATCCCGCCAATGCAGTACCTATTGATCTACTCACATTTGCATGTTTTTGAACTGTTAGGTTGGCAGGAGCTGGGGCTAACTGCAGGAGCTGAACCTGTCCCGCGGATTTGAACTGCAAACCTTCCATTCCACAAGTTCAGCAGCTCAATGTTTTAACCATTGTGCCACCGTGGCCTCTACAGCCCGATATATCTATCTATCTATCTATCTATCTATCTATCTATCTATCTATCTGAGCCCCTGGTGGCACAGTGGGTTAAAGTGCTGAGCTGCTGAGCTTGTTGACCGAAAGGTCGCAGGTTCGATTCCGGGGAGCTGCATGAGCTTCCGCCGTCAGCCCTAGCTTCTGCCAACCTAGCAGTTCAAAAACATGCAAATGTGAGTAGATCAATAGGTACCGCTCCGGTGTGAAGGTAACGGCGCTCCATGCAGTCATGCCGGCCACATGACCTTGGAGGTGTCTATGGACAATGCCGGCTCTTCGGCTTAGAAATTGAGATGAGCACCACACCCCAGAGTCGGACACGGCTGGACTTAATGCCAGTGGACAACCTTTACCTACCTACCTATCTACCTACCTACCTACCTGTCTGTCTATCTATCTATCTATGTATCTATCTATCTATCTATCTATCTGTCTATCTGTCTGTCTGTCTGTTTTTGTTGTTTATTTGTTCAGTCGCTCTATATATGGCTGGAGTTACACTTAAAAATGTACTTGTTCTGACTTGCATACTTAATTCAATTTAAGTATGCATACTTAAGAACAAGCCTACAGAAGCTATCTTGTTTGTAACTCTGGGACTGCCTGTAATGAGTTCAATAACAAAGCTATTTTCTTGCAGCTGACTAATATGGCTACCCAAATGGCTCCTTTTCTTCAGCATGCATCACTTGGCAAATGCTTTTTTAAAAATATGTGTCAATGTATTGTCAAAGGCTTTTATGGCCGGAATCACTGGGTTGTTGTAGGTTTTTTCGGGCTATAAAGCCATGTTCTAGAGGCATTCTCTCCTGACGTTTCGCCTGCATCTATGTAAAGCATCCTCAGAGGTTGTGAGGTCTGTTGGAACTAGGAAAATTGGGTTTATATATCTGTGGAATGACCACAGTGGGACAAAGAAGTCTTGTCTGTTAGAGCTAGGTGTGAATGTTTCAACTGACCACCTTGACCAATCCTGCAGAAGTGAGTCAACAGACCCACCAAGAAAATCCAACAAATGCTATGTTCAGCAAAGGACAAGAGGGATCCTCTCACTTCTGCAGAAGTCTACCATTTACCATGCAGCTGTGGACAAGTCTACATAGGTAAAGATAAAGGTAGTCCCCTGACATTAAGTCCAGTCATCTCTGACTCTGGGGTGTGGTGCTCATCTCCATTTCTAAGCCGAAGAGCCAGCGTTGTCCGTAGACACCTCCAAGGTCATGTGGCCGGCATGACTGCATGGAGCACTGTTACCTTCCCACCAGAGAGGTACCTATTGATCTACGAACATTTGCATGTTTTCAAACTGCTAGGTTGGCAGAAGCTAGGGCTGGCAGCGGAAGCTCACGCCGCTCCCCGGAATCGAACCTGTGACCTTTCGATCAACAAGCTCAGCAGCTCAGTGCTTTAACCCACTGCGCCACCGGGGGCTCCTCAAGTCTACATAGGGACCACCAAACACAGAGTTGCCCAAACATGAATCAAGGAACATGAAAGGCACTGCAGACTACTTCAGCCAGAGAAGTCAGCCATAGCAGAGCACCTGATGAACCAACCTGGACACAGCATATTATTTGAGAACACAGAAATGCTGGACCACCCTCACAACCACCATGTCAGACTACACAGAGAAGCCATTGAGATCCACAAGCATGTGGACAATTTCAACAGAAAGGAAGAAACCATGAAAATGAACAAAATCTGGCTACCAGTATTAAAAAAAACTCTAAAATTACAACAGCAAAACAATAGAGAGGAAACAATCAGGGACAGCTAATCACCTCTCAACAAAAGATTGCCCCAGGCACTGCCAGGCCATCAAATGCTAATTAAGGTGGTCAGTTGAAACATTCACACCTAGCTCTAACAGACAAGAGTTTTGTCCCACCCTGGTAATTCCACAGATATATAAACCCAATTATCCTACTTCCAACAGACCTCACAACTTCTGAGGATGCTTGCCATAGATGCAGGCGAAACGTCAGGAGAGAATGCCTCTAGAACATGTCCACATAGCCTGAAAAAAACCCTACAACAACCCAATCTGTGTCAAGTTTATTAAATATGTTTTCATAAAGGAAATCCCCCTTGCTATTATTTCTATTCCACTTTAAAAATACTTCTTAAACTACTTTGATACCTTGTCAACTAAAATTAAGTTGCTTAAAACAGATTTTGAAATAATAGGTACTTGTATTTTTGGAAAAAATTGGGTGGTTCCAGTAGCTTTGGCCAGTCCGACTTTCCTTGAAAAATCTCATCTGTGACCACGAGACCTGTTGAAACACAAGGCCGTTCTATAAATAATGTATGACAAACTTTGGCAGATCTAAATAAGGAATTGTTGAGGTACTTCCCCAGAAGCAGAGACCTGCAAGTTTAGAAAGGAACAGAAAGATCACCTGGTACAAAGTCAGAACACAGAAACAGGAAACTAAAAGTTCTCAAACTTTTGGATCCTTGCCAAGAACCACAGACACTTCTTCCGACCTTCCTCCTCCATTCACTAATTTGTGCCTCCCAAAAGTCATGGGGCTACCACCACAATTATTACATTTAGGTCTGATCACAGTGTAGGTCTCTCTACCCAATAACAGGCAGGGCTTGGGAAATGCAACATGTCATGAAGCCTCATCATGTGTTCAACTAGATGTTGTTAAGAGATAGGCAGAGTGACACGAATGCAGCAACTGCTTTGCATGTCATTTCAATACTTCCCCTATTCTCAACTTCCGCCTCTTGTATGCTCTCCTAAGACATTTCTCAGAAAAGATTTTACTTTGAAGCCTGCTTATTGTGACTTGCAGTTTTTAACTGCTGTAAATCTTATCCATTTGTGTGCTTAATTAACTGGATGTTCTTAATATCATTACCTTCTTCTGTCTGCTTCTGGAGTGGCCACTTCTAGAAATAGTTTTCTAAGATCTACAGAGACACTCGCTGGAACACCTCAGCAAGCAAGAGTCCAAAAGTGGCAGGCTCAAACCCAGAAGCTCAATCAATGGCTGATACCAAATGAGAGATTCCCCCCTGGGCACACAGAAAACTAGGCAACTTGGAAGGCGCTGAACAGACTGTGCTCTGGCACCACGAGGTGCAGAGCCAACCTTAGGAAATGGGGCCACAAAGTGGAATCCACGACATGTGGAGAAGAGCAAACCACTGACCACCTGCTGCAATGCAACCTGAGCCCTACTACATGCACAATGGAGGACCTTCTTATAGTAACACCAGAGGTACTCCAAGTGGCCAGCTACTGGTCAAAGGATATCTAATCAACTACCAAGCTTGCAAACGTTTGTTTTGTTTTGTTTGTTTGTTTGATAAAAATGCATTACAATTGTTTGGTTTGCTCCTGACACGATAAATAAATAAATAAATAAATCTCATTACCTTCATACCTTGTACATTTATGGTGCAATAAGGGTCTTTGGAGCATAATAAAATGTTGTTGTTGACTTGCAAAATATTTAAAAAAAACATATCTACAGTGTATCTTGGTGATTCTACATTAAAGATCAGGCATGGGCAAATCTGTCCTTTCCAGGTGTTTTGGACTTCAACTCCCACAATTCCTAACAGTCTACCAGCCTCATAACCTCTGAGGATACCTGCCACATATGCAGGTGAAACGTCAGGAGAGAATGCTTCTAGAATATGGCCATTCTGTTGTTCATGGGAGTCCTGTGTGCCACATTTGGTTCAATTCCATCATTGGTGGAGTTCAGTATGCTCTTTGATTGTAGGTGAACTATAAATAACAGCAACTACAACTCCCAAATGACAAAATCAAATTTTTGAGTGATGGTCACTTCTTGGGTTACTAGGTATCTTGTGGCCAAATTTGGTGGCAATTCGCCCAGTGGTTTTTGAGTTATGCTAATTCAACAAACATTACATTTTTATTTATATAGACTAGCTATCCCCTGCCACATGTTGCCGTGGCCCAGTCTGGTGATCTGGAAAATAAAGTAATAGGAAAGTGTTGGTTTCTAATATATGTAATTTCTTTATGCTTGTGGGTAAACAATATTTGATTGTTTTCTTGCCCTGGTGAAGGGAGTTGGACCTGGGTAGCCTTAAGTATTTTCTATTGGTCACAGGGGTTCTGTGTAGGAAGCTTGCCCCAATTCTGTCGTTACTGGGGTTCAGAATGCTCTCTGATTGTAGGTGAACTATAAATCCCAGTAACTAAAACTCCCAAATGTCAAGGTCTATTTTCCCCAAACTCCATCTGTATTCATATTTGGGCATATGGAATATTCGTGCCAAGTTTGGTCCAGATCCATCATTGTTTGAGTCCACAGTGCACTCTGGATGTAGGTGTACTACAACTCCCAAACTCAAGGTCAATGCCCACCAAACCCTTCTAGTATTTTCTGTTGGTCATGGGAGTTCTGTGTGCCATGTTTGGTTCAATTCCATAGTTGGTGGAGTTCAGAATGCTCTTTGATTGTAGGTTGACTATAAATCCCAGCAACTACAACTCCCAAATGACAAACTCAATTTTTTGAATGATGGACATGGATTGGGTTGTTAGGTGTATGCTGTCCAAATTTGGTGTCAATTTGTCCAGTGGTTTTTGAGTTATGCTAATCCCACAAACGAACATTACATTTTTATTTATATAGATGGTATGTAAAAATGAGTCTCAATCGGAAAACTACCACAGAAAGCCAAGGATACAAGGCAACCATTTTATATCCCTGAACTTTAAGCACTGCTGCCTATGGAAAAGGATGGACTGGATTGGCTTACCGTGTTTGAATTCTTCTACCATTATGGCTCGGGTTGAAGTGGACACATTGTAAGTCGAATTCTGCTGAGGGTAGGCTGGTGTGATGATGGGCATCAGATGATACCGGTCAGATGGGTTTACCTGTGGCATACAATGGGGGGAAAGCTGCTGAAGCATAGCAATGAGAAGTAATTAGACCCACTCCCCATTTTAAAACCCTTCCTCACCAATGAATTTAATTTTTTGTATCATGTCAGAAGTGACTTGAGAAACTGCAAGTCGCTTCTGGTGTGAGAGAATTGGCCGTCTGCAGAGACGTTGCCCAGGGGATGCCCAGAACTTCCTGACCATGAGAGCTGTTCAGAAGTGGAACTCTCTGCCCCAGAGTGTGGTGGAGGCTCCTTCTTTGGAGGCTTTTAAACAGAGGCTGGATGGCCATCTGTCAGGGGTGCTTTGAATGCAATATTCCTGCTTCTTGGCAGGGGGTTGGACTGGATGGCCCATGAGGTCTCTTCCAACTCTATGATTCTATGATTCTACCATCCTGTTGGAGGCTTCTCTCATGTCTCTGCATGGGAAAGTGGGGCTGACAGACAGGTGCTCACCCTGTGTTGCAGATTCAAACCGCCAACCTTCAGGTCAGCAGTTCAGCCGGCACAAGGGTTTAACCCATTGCACCAGTAGTGCTGCATTCCCCCCCCCCCCCTTGGCTTATACTCGAGTCAATACGTTTTCCAGTTTTTCTGTGGTAAAATTAAGTGCCTTGGCTTATGTTCGGGCCGGCTTATACGTGAGCATATACGGTACTTGGCAATACCACTAACTCGGAAACAGTACCTTTTGGGACAACTCTCCGAATCCCCTAGGCAAGCATTTGCCACGCCAAAATGGCAACAATGCTGCGACTTGTCCAGAAAAGGAAGCTTTGCAAGTCCTAATTTTTCCTTTCCATTCAGGAATGCAGCAACCCAAAACAGAGTCCCCATCAAGGGTGACAGGAATGTCTATATTTATTATACAAACCCTGGGGTCCCAAACAGGCAAGTTGAGATTGCTCTCTTCAGGTTCTTTCAACAAGACAGGAGTGGGCCATTCCCTGCAAGAGAAAGATGAGCGACGTTGGCTGCTGATGTGTAGACAGACACCGATAGTCCTCCCATCCTTTTGTTAGGCACGTGTTTCTCCATTGCAGCCTAGGAATATCTCATTTCTGTAGATATATACATCTGCAATCTTACTTATGCTGATAGTCTGACAAATTATAGACCAGGCAAGGGCAAACTTTGGCCCTCCAGGTGTTTTGGACTCCAACTCCCACAAAGTTTGCCCATGCCTGGTATCGACAGACAAAACAGCTTGCTCCCTCCTCCCTATGACTTCCTCTCACATATTTATACATGGCCCTCATCATGTCTCCTCTCAGCCTTCTCTTCTGAAGGCTAAACATGCCCAGCTTTTTCAGCCGCTCTTCATAGGGCTTGTTCTCCAGACCCTTGATCATTTTAGTCACCCTCTTCTGGACATATTTCAGCTTGTCGACCTCACCCTGAAATTGTTGTGCCCAGAATTGGACACTGTGTGATTCCAGGTGTGGTCTGACCAAGGCAGAATAGAGGGGTAGCATGACTTCAATGGATTCAGAGAAAACTGGCAAAAGAAGGCTCTCCACGGACAGTTCTTGGGAAAAATTGAGAGCCAAATTGACAAAGAAAAAACATGGATGTGGCTCACAAATGGAACTTTGAAAAAGGAGATGGAGGGCCTGATTCTGTCAGCCCAAGAACAAGCTATTAGAACATATGCTATCAAAGCCTATTAATGCAGGGCAAAATCCCATTGGCTTTTTTTGCTGCTGCATGACATTGTTGGTTCATGTTTAACTTGTTGTCCACGAGGACTCCAAGATCTCCTTCACATGTACCTCTCTTGAGCGAGGCATCATCCGCCATTCTGTATCTTTGCGTTTCCTTTTTTTCTGCCTAAGTGGAGTATCTTGCATTTGTCCCTGTTGAACTTCATTTTGTTAGTTTTGGCCCATCTCTCTAATCTGTCAAGATGGTTTTGAATCCTGCTCCTGTCTTCTGGAGTATTGGCTATCCCACCCAATTTGGTGTCTTCTGCAAATTTGATGATCTTGCCTTCTAACCCGTCATCTAAGTCATTAATAAAGATGTTGAATAATCAGAAGTACTTGATAAGAGCCCAACAGACCTTCATCCCCTATCCCTCAGCCCAATAGCCCCAACCCCTTCCTCCCTATCCCAAAAGCCACCTACCTTCTGCTCCCCAGCCCAAAAGCTCCCTACACCCCAACCCAAAGGCCTTCTTCTCCCTACTCAGTCAAATATCTCTTTGTCCCCTTTACTCCAATCCAATAACTCCCTATGCCTTACTCCCTAGCCTTATAGTCCCCTACCCTTCGTACTAACTCCCTATCTCCTATCCCTTAGTCTAATAGCTCTTTTACTCCTACCCTCCAGTCCAATAGCTTCCTACCCCTTATTTTCCAGCTTAATATCCCTTCATCCTCTCTCCTTCAGTCCAATAGCTGTTTATTCTTTATCCTCCTGCCAATTATTATTATTATTATTATTATTATTATTATTATTATTATTATTATTATTTACAGTATTTGTATACCGCTTTTCTCACTCAAAGCGGTTTACACATAAGTAAAGGCAAAATTCAATGCCAGTACGAACAATTACAATTATACACTACAGTTAGACATAAAACAAATTAAAACAATACATCCATAAGCAATAAAACAATCATTAAAAGAATAAAACAGTATCGCCCATCAAATCGCCGTTCCAGTCATTGTCTTTCCGAAATGCTGCATACATCTACTTCTATTGCCCGAAGGCCTGGTCTCAAAACCATGATGTTATTCCCCCCCCCTAAAAGCCAGGAGGGAGGGAGTGGATCTTACCTCATTTGGGATTGTGTTTCCTAGGCGGCGGGCCACAGCCGAGAAGGCCCTGTCTCTCGTCCCCACCAGACGCATCTATGCAGTTGACGGGAGCGAGAGCAGGGCCTCCCTGGATTTTTTTTTTGTCGTGTTAGGAGCAACTTGAGAAACTGCAAGTCACTTCTGGTGTGAGAAAATTGGCCGTCTGCAAGGACGTTGCCCAGGGGACGCCAGGATGATTTTGATGTTTTTTTTTATCATCCTTGTGGGAGGCTTCTCTCATGTCCCCGTATGAGGAGCTGGAGCTGATAGAGGGAGCTCATCCACCTCTCCTGGATTCAAACCTGTGACCTGTCAGTCTTTAGTCCTGCCGGCACAGGGGGCTCTGCCTCCCCGGATGATCTTAGATTACGAGATGGGATGTAGGGGTGGATGCGTTTGGACAATAACAGCTCTTTACCCTTCACCCCTCATCCTAAGAGCTCCTTGCTCCAAAAAAATAGTCAAATTCACCCCTAGTATTGGACTCAATAAACTTGTAGCTAGAGTGCTCTCTTGTCTTATTAGGACAGGCCCAGTGGAATGTTTATTTTAAGTAAGGGCTCTTGCAATGCTCGGAACAGCACATTTCTACTTATATCTCCTCCTCAATTTTCCTGCCTGCAAAACATGAGCTAATATACCATTATTAATCACTCAGAATATAATGCAAAAGTACTAACAGCCCTCCTAAAGGAAGGACTCTTTCCAGTGAACCACTCCAGATGATAAAGGCACGTTTACTGTAGCCAGCTTTTCACTCCTTGGAATAATGCCAAGGGCATCGTATTGTGAAATGGACAATTACATGAGTGCGTTCCTTGCCAGTTGTAACTTAATAGCAATGTTTTGATGGCCTGGGATGTAATCTATGTTCTGCCTACACTGCAGCTGATTTAGTATCAGATACTTACCAATTTGAAAAGATCACAAAGAATTTATGGACCAGCGTTGACGCCAAAGCGTTCGGGTACAACTGGCACGTCCTCGCCACCAGCATGGCCCAAGAAACACCACCAAGAAATCCCAGCATATTGGAATAAATGCCACGTCCTAAAGGAAGATATTTGTCATTCAGTATTAGGCAGCTTCAGATTAGCTTACTTTCTCCTCACCCCAGAGATAGGGTGGAATATAAATAAAAATTATTATAATTATTACTAGTAATGAGAAAGTGTTGGCTTCTAATATATGTAATTTCTTTATGCTTGTGGGTAAACAGTATTTCTTGTTGTTTCTTTGTCAGTGTTGCTGTAGAGATTGTCTAATTTGCCTACTCTGGAACATGCAACATACAATTGTCCTTCTTTAAGGGTTATATACATATGTGTGTGTGTGTGTGTGTGAATCATATCTATCAATCTATCTATCTATTTGGCTGGATGGCTCTTTGTCAGGAGGGCTTTGATTATGTTTTCTTGTCCTGTTGAAGGGAGTTGGACTGGATGGCCTTAAGGCAGCAATTCTCAACCTGGGGGTCAGGACACCTGAGGGAGTTGCGAGGGGATGTATTTATTTACTTCGTTTGTATACTGCCTTTCTCAGCCAGAGGCGACTCAAGGCAGTTCAAGGCCAAAGTCACCTCAAGGTGTAAGAGGGGTAGCCAAAGACCATCAGAAAGCACAGTATTTTCTGTTGGTCATGGGGGTTCTGTGAGGGAAGTTTGGCCCAATTCTACCATTGGTGGGGTTCAGAATGCTCTTTGATTGTAGGCGAACTATAAATCCCAGTAACTACAACTCACAAATGCCAAGGTCTATTTACCCAAATTCAATCTGTGTTCATAGTTGGACAGATTGAGTATTCATGCCAAGTTTGGTCCAGATCCTTCATTGTCTGAGTCCACAGTGCTCTCTGGATGTGGATGAACTACAACTCCCAAAATCAAGGTCAGTGCCCACCAAACCCTTCTAGTGTTTTCTGTTCGTCATGGGAGTCCTGTGTGCCAAGTTTGGTTCAATTCCATCGTTGGTGGAGTTCAGAATGCTCTTTGATTGTAGGTTAACTATAAATCCCAGCAACTACAACTCCCAAATGGCACAATCAATTTTTTTTGAGTGATGGTCACTCCTTGGGTTAGTAGGTGTCTTGTGCCCAAATTAGGTGTCAATTCGCCCAGTGGTTTTTGAGTTCTGTTAATCCCACAAACGAACATTACATTTTTATTTATATAGATTAATAATTTATTATTATTATTATTTGAAGCACAACAAGATGAGTCCACAGCAAACAAGATCACTCTGCTGGCTGTTGAATTGGATCATACGTCGGACATTTCCCAATTGTTTAGGATTGTGTGATGCATCGGCGAATAATGCATGCAAATCCTAGTAGGGTGGCCTTTTGCAGCTGGAAGATGGTAATTTTTTCAGCGCCAATTGTGTTTAAGTGCAGGCCAAGGTCTTTAGGCACTGCACCCAGTGTGCTGATCACCACTGGGACCAACTTTACTAGTTTGTGCCAGAGTCTTTGCAGTTATTATTATTATTGTGCCAGTCTTTGCAGTTATAATAATAATAATAATAATAATAATAATAATAATAATAATATCCATGAATAAAAACCCACAAACGTTACATATCAGCCACACATCCCAGTCTAGTTTTCAGCACTCAGCAGGAAAAGCAAGCCTACTTGGGAATGTTTCTCTGGAAACATCAAAGAGCATACAAAGTTTCAAGTTAAATCCTTGGGATTTGGGGCATAGTGGCCATGATGCTGATGCCGAGGCCCCATGCATATGTGACAGGCTCACTTGGCTTAGCCTAAAGAGTCATTTCAAGGACTATTAAGCATAGAGGCTGATGGCACAAAATGTGATGTATTAAGTACTTACGTTTCGCCCACAGTTTAATTGCCCTGAGTGTCAGCCTGAAGTTCTCCTTGTTTGGTACCAAATGAAGTATCTCATCAGTGACTCTGAAACCTGCCGGCAAAAGTTAAACCTTCATCATTAAACAAAGTCAAACTGGGCTACCAAGAAGCAGCAGGATTGTACCGCACAAAAAAAGAACATGGTACATAATAAGATTAATTTTGCTTGATTAAGTTGTCCTGCAAAACATGGCTTGGGCAGTTACAAGTGGAAATGCTAAGCTCACTTGACAACTACAGGAAGTTCTGGAATAATTTCCCTCCTTAAAGTGCCACTCTAGAAAGTGGTTTCTTGGTTCTGAGTTTTCCTAATTTAGAACCAGGAATTTTCAGGAATTTCCACCATGTTTTAGTGATATGGTGGAACCTTTTATTGGCTAACATGCATTTTCCACCTGTTTTCAGTACTATGGTCACGGTTTAGCAACACATACAGCTATCTTTGCTTGCTATTAGGACAAGGAATTTATTTATTTAGTATTTATTCATTTACAGCATTTATAATCCGCCCTTCCCACCCCGAAGGGAGACTCGGGGCAGATCACAGGACACATGCACAGCAAATATTCAATGCCATTAAATGGACAAGACAGACAACAGATAGAGGCATTTTTTTCCAATTTCGGCGTCCTGGAGGTTGTGCTTGATTCCGGCCACAGGAGGGTGCTGTTACTCCATCCTCTATGACGAAGAGCCTTGAACACAGATTTCCTTGTCGAAGGCTTTCATGGCTTGAATCACTACCTCTGAGGATGCCTGCCATAGATGCAGGCAAAACATCAGGAGAGAATACTTCTAGAACATGGCCATACAGCCCGAAAAACCTACAACAACCCAGTTTCTGGTATTTCCTTTATGGTGCCATAAAATACCTCCCCACTTAAGTGGTACCTAATTTCTCTAATCACAGCTATTTTTGAACTGCTTAGGTAGACAGTAAGCTGGGCTGAAGGTCGGGTGCTCCCTCCGACCCGGGTTTCGAACTGGCAACCTTTCGGAATTTATGCCTTTGCTCTGTATTAGTGGTTGTGATGGAAAACACACTCAGCAACTCTGTGGGTATCTGCTCTTCTTGGAATGTGGCCTTGAATCACTTTGAATTTGTCATACGATCTCTCAATCTTCATTTGTGATATTGCGACAATCCAGACCTGTCTTTCAGAGTTGTAAAAGCATTCTTTCCAGATACTTAGGGGCCAGCCTTAGCACAGCGGGTTAAACCGCAAGCTGCAGAAAATCTTGCCGATCGAAAGGTTGGCAGTTCAAGCCTGGGTCGGGGTGAGCTACTGCCATCAGTCCCAGCTTCTACTTACCAAGCAGTTTGAAAACAGCAATGCGAGTAGATAAATATGTACCGCTTGAAGTGGGGAGGTAATAAAAGGTACCCATGAGGACATGCCAATGATTCGATTGGGTAGATGTCTACGGACAACAAAGCTCCTCGGAATGGAAGATGGAGCGACAGCACCTCCCTGTGGCCGGAGTTGAACACAATCTCCAGATGCTGGATATAGAAATATATGGGAAAGCCTTTACCTCTGTTAATGTATTGTCTGTCTTTGTTAATTGTATAATGGCATTGAATGCTTGCTGTATATGTGTTCTGTAATGTGCTCTGAGGCCCCTCGGGGATATAGAGCAGAATATAAATAATAATAATATTATTATTATTACTAGCCATCCCCTGCCACACACTGCTGTGGCCAAGTCTGTGTATATGTACTTTGTGTGTATATATATTTGTGTATATGTGTGTTTGTGTATATATATGTGGTTTTGCGCATGCGTTGTAATGTATATTGGTATTTTTGGCTTTTAGGTCCCTTTTGCTGTTTTTCAGTGTTTTTATGAGTGATGGTCACTCATTGGCCTGAAACGTGTCTTGTGTCCAAATTTGGTGTCAATTCTTCCAGTGGTTTTTGAGTTATGTCAATCCCACAAACAAACATGACATTGTTATTTATATAGATTATTTTTATCATCATTATTATTATTTATAGCCATTCCCTGCCATACGTTGCTGTGGCCCAGTCTGTGTTTATGTGTTTTGTGTGTATATGTGTGTATACGTTTGTGCATATGTGTTTTTGCATGTGTATATGTGTTTGTGGTTTTGTGGATGCATTGTAATGTATTTTTTTGTTTTTTAAGTCTCTTCTGCTGTGTTTTTCAGTGTTTTTATGAGCGATGGTCACTCATTGGCTTGATAAGTGTATTGTGTCCAAATTTGATGTCAATTCATCCAGTGGTTTTTGAGTTGTGTTAATCCCACAAACAAACATTACATTTTTATTTATATAGATTATTAATTATTACTTGATAACACTACATTAGTGCAACCACTATTTAAAATAGAACTTCTGATATTAATCATCAGGCATGCTAGTTTAAATAGTGCACTAATTAACAGCCAATCATTCAATTACATGTTTGTCAACATTAAAAGCACCAGTTTTATAGGTGCTTCCAGACTTCAGGCTCCTAGAATTACTAGTCAAAAATATTAAGGAGCTTTGATGAGATGAGACTGTTTTATTGTTTTAATGATTGTTCTACTGTTTATGGATGTATTTTAATTTGATTTATGTCTAATTGTAATTGTATAATTGTAATTGTTTGTGCTGGCATTGAATTTTGCCATTACCTATGTGGAAACCGCTTTGAGTCCCTTTCGGGGTGAAAAAAGCAGTATACAAATACTGTAAATAAACAAATTTTCCATATTTTCTCCTTAATTGATTTTTTTGGGAGACTACAAAGAAAAGGAAGTTACAAAATGAAGAAAATATCACTTGGATTTCCAACGATTTTCTGCTAATGAGTTGGGGAGATTTCATGGCAAGAGTCTTGTCTCGAAACACCAGAAATTTTGCAAAACAAAGATTCATGCAATCACTGTATATTTTAGCATGTTTTTTTTATAGCAGCATCCATCTGGTTTTGAATTTTTAAAAATAGTGCTCAGTAGCCATTCACAGGCTTTTGGAAAAGGAAGAGGTTACCGTTTAAGCTTCGAATACATCTTATATCGAGGCTTTTCAGACTTGAATCATCTCGAAGATCCAGGTTATCAGAAATGGTGGGCAGCGGCAGCCTTGCAAACACAAGATCGATCTAGAAAGGTGAGAAATAAAAGCAGTTTCTCAACAGTGATCTGATTCAATGGTTTCCCAGCATCAGGCATGCTTGCTTGGCCAGTGCATCTGGCTCTAAGGCAGGCATGGGGAAACTTCAGCCCTCCAGGTGTTTTGGACTTCAACTCCTATAATTCCTAACAGCCTCAGGACCCTTCCATTTCCCCCACAGGAAATATACATATTCACATGAAATAGATATGCAAAATTATGGATAATAACAAACTCTATTAAAATGAAGTACTTTTGGCCTAGGAATACCATAGACTCATGCTGGAGGGTCTAGAACAGTGGTCCTCAACCTTCCTAAGGCCTCGACCCCTTAATACAGTTCCTCATGTTGTGGTGACCCCCAACCATAACATTATTTTTGTTGCTACTTCACAACTGTAATCTTGCTCCTGTTATGAATTGTAATGTAAATATCTGATATGCAGGATGTATTCTCATTCACTAGACCAAATTTGGCACAAATACATGATAAGTCCAAATTTGAATACTGGTGGAGTTAGATGGGGAAATGATTTTGTCATTTGGAAGTTGTAGTTGATGAGATTTATAGTTCACCTATGATCAAAGAACATTCTGAACTCCACCAATGATGGAATTGAACCAAACTTGCCACACACAGAACTCCCATGACCAAGAGAAAATACTGGAAGGGTTTGGTGGGCATTGAGCTTGAGTTTGGGAGTTGTAGTTCACCTATACCCAGAGAGCACTGTGGATTCAAACAATGATGGATCTGGACCAAACTTGGCACGAATACTCAATAAGCCCAAATGTGAACACTGGTGAAGTTTGTGGAAAATAGATCTTGACATTTGGGAGTTATAGTTACTGGGATTTATCGTTCACCTACAATCAAAGAGCATTCTGAACCCCACCAAAATAGAATTGGGCTAAACCTCCCACACAGAACCCTTATGACCAACAGAAAATACAGGACTGAGATCAGGCTGGCACGCCTATATAGGATATGATAAAGCCAGTAAAGAAAAACAATTCGGTAACCATTTTGTACGTTCATCTTTAATCAAGGTGTGGAATAGATACAAAGATAAATTTTACAAAAAAACCCCACTATGGTTGTCGCCACTGGAAGCCTCACAAAGCAGAATTCTAGGATGGAACGATTGGCCTAGCTACAAGGACATAATAAGAAAAGAAAGAGGAGAATTCAAGATCAAAACCCAACAAGAACTAAAAGACATAAATAGTAAAATCTCATGGTACCAATACGAACAAATTAAACAACATTTCAAGAGAGATAAAGAAAAAGGATTCGAAGAAGGTCCCTGTTTCTGGGACAAAATAATGCAATCAGAAAACAAATTAATTTCTAAAATATACAAAAAACTGCTGGAGGAGGAAGGAGACGCAGGAAAAGAAAAAACATACATGAAGAAATGGAGGGACAACATAGGAAGAGAGATTAAAAAAGAAGAATGGGAAGAAGTCTGGAATAAGAAGTTAAAATACTCAAAGGCAATGGAACTCAAAGAAAATTGGCTTAAAGTTGCTTACAGGTGGTATATAACGCCCCACAGATTAGGAAAAATCAATAAAAATACGAACACCAAATGTTGGAAATGCGGAAAACAGGAAGGGACATATTACCACCTATGGTGGATCTGCCCAAAAGCAACAAACTATTGGAGAAAAATACAAAAAACATTACAAAAAATACTGAAGACTAATATACCGTGGAAACCCGAAATCTTCTTACTAGGGATACATAATATAAAATTGGAAAAAAACAAAGATAAAATACTATTTTTATTGTTGACTGCAGCCAGAATAGTCTATGCAAGACATTGGAAAGGAAAAGATCCTCCAGAAGAAAAGGAATGGTTAACGAAAATCTTGGATATAAGAAATATGGATAAATTAACATATATACTTTCCAAAAGAAGGGGCACTCCAACAGCTGAAACAGATTGGAAAGATGTAACAACATATCTAGCAGAAGGAAAAAATATGGAAATATTCACATGAAAGAAGCTGAAAGAAAAGACAAATAAGGGGAGAGCTGAAAAGAGACGAAGAGGGAAAGCAAGAAGAGGGAAAGAATGAAGGAATAGGAAGAACCTCCCAAAGATACCGGGAAGTCAATGACAGAACAGAACACACATACCCCTGTCCCCCACGCCCTTCCTCACAATCCCCTCCCAACTCCTCGCTTCTACACCCAGTACACTGTAGTTATAAATATACCACCTGTTGTAAATACTCAGAAACCACATTGCTTTCTATCCTTTTCTAAGCCTTTAGCCCCTCCCTTACCCCCCCTACACCCTCTTCCCCACCCCTCCCATCAGACTTTTCATGTTTGTTTTTACTTTTTATGAAAATTTAATAAAGATTATTTTAAAAAAAGAAAAAGAAAATACAGTGTTTTTTGGTGGTCTTTGGTGACCCCTCTGAAACCTGCTCGTGACCCCCTTAGGGGTCCCAACCCCCAGGTTGAGAAACACTGGTCTAGAAAATGCATAAAGAAGAGATATTTTCTCAGTTCTTGTGGGTTTTTTTCGGGCTATATGGCCATGTTCTAGAGGCATTTCTCCTGACGTTTCGCCTGCATCTATGGCAGGCTTCCTCAGAGGTCTGCTGGAGCTGGGAAAAAAGGGGTTTATATATCTGTGGACTGACCAGGGTGAGACAAAAGGCTTTTGTAAGTTGGGCTAGGTGTGAATCTTTTCAACTGACCACCTTGATTAGCATACAATGGGCTGACTGTGCCTGGAGCAAACTCTTAATGAAAGGTGATTAGATGTCCCTGCCTGTTTTTCTCTCTGCTGTTTTAATTTTAGAATTTTTTAATACTGGTAGCCAGATTTTGTTCATTTTCATGGTTTCTTCCTTTCTGTTGAAATTGTCCACATGTTTGTGGATTTCAATGGCTTCTCTGTGTAGTCTGACATGGTGGTTGTGAGAGTGGTCCAGCATTTTTGTGTTCTCAAATAAAATGCTGTGTCCAGGTTGGTTCATCAGGTGCTCTGCTATGGCTGATTTCTCTGGTTGGAGTAGTCTGCAGTGCCTTTCATGTTCCTGGATTCTTGTTTGGGCAATGCTGCGTTTGGTGGTCCCTATGTAGACTTGTCCACAGCTGCATGGTATGCGGTAGACTCCTGCAGAGGTGAGAGGATCCCTCTTGTCCTGAACGTAGCATTTGTTGGATTTTCTTGGTGGGTTTGTAGATTGTTTGTATGTTGTGTTTCCTCATCAGCTTTCCTATGCGATCAGTGGTTCCCTTGATGTATGGCAGGAACACTTTTCCTCTGGGTGGATCTTCATCTTTACTCTTGTGGCTTGTTCTTGGTCTTTCAGCTCTTCTGATGTCTGAGGTGGAATATCCATTGGCCTGGAGAGCCCAGTTGAGGTGGTTCAGTTCATCTTGGAGGAGGTGGGGTTCACAGATTCTTTTTGCACGGTCTGCCAAGGCTTTAATGGTGCTTCTTTTTTGACTTGGGTGATGGTTGGAGTTTTTATGTAGATATCTATCTGTGTGTGTGGGTTTTCTGTAAAAAAGCCTTTTGTCTCACCCTGGTCAGTCCACAGATATATAAACCCCTTTTTTCCCAGCTCCAGCAGACCTCTGAGGAAGCCTGCCATAGATGCAGGCGAAACGTCAGGAGAAATGCCTCTAGAACATGGCCATATAGCCCGAAAAAACCCACAAGAACTGAGTGATTCCGGCCATGAAAGCCTTCGACAATACAAGAGATATTTTGTTTGGCATGGGTAAATGTAACTGTGGTTACTGGGCCCGTGGATAACAGGGACACAATTGATCATTCTATAAGGAGATCTTGGTAAGGGAAGAATGGGTCAATCTCTTTCTGGACAGTTACTTTATCTCACAGTTTATATATTGTCTAATCTGTGCCTAATACCAGCTGAAGCACACACTTGCTCCATATAAATGTAAAATGAAGAAAAAAGGAAAAAATTACCTCAATATCATCAAATTCAAATTTTATTACTGGCACATATGCGTCTTCGACTGCCTGCAGAAACAGGAGAAAAAGAGCTTTCATTCAAAGTTTTATTGTTGGTAATTAATGAAAGTGTGATTGATTGATTGATTTAAATGTTTTGTATACCGACCTTCTCACCTCTCTTGAGGGACTCAGACCGGTTTCCAACCATAATCTCATATACAATCAATAAAACATCATAAAACATTAAAACAACAATTACATTCAATAAATACAATGGTCAGTCATCCCACTAAAATCGGTGTTCATCATCCTCCATCCATATCTCAGGGTGTTGGCTCACTCGTCGAATGCCAGTCTCCATAACCACGTCTTCACCTGCTTCCTGAATGTCAGGATAGAAGGGGCGGTTCTGATCTCCGGTGGGAGAGAGTTCCAGAGTTGAGGGGCCACCACCAAGAAGGCCCTGTCCCTCGTTCCCACCAGACGCGCTTAATAATCTTGATGGTTCATAGGGGAGAATCTACCACGTCTATTCAATTACTTACCTTTTTGGCTAGTTACTATAAATTTGTATTGATAATAATAATAATAATAATAATAATAATAATAATAATGGAAAAGCTGACACGATATGAGGATTCAAAGATCAAACTGCAAAGACTCTGGCACAAACCAGTCAAGGTGGTCCCAGTGGTGATTGGCACACTGGGTGCAGTGCCTAAAGACCTTGGCCTGCACTTAAACACAATCAGCACTGACAAAATTAGCATCTGCCAGCTGCAGAAGGCCACCTTACTAGAATCTGCACGCATTATTCACTGATACATCACACAGTCCTAGACACTTGAGAAGTGTCCGACGTGTGATCCAATTCAACAGCCAGCAGAGTATCGTCTGTGGACTCATCTTGTGTTTCTAATAATAATAATAATAATAATAATAATAATAATAGACATCCTCCCGATCAAATTGCTGGCATGTCCTTATGGATGCCTTTTATTACCTCCCCGCTTAAAGCAATACCTATTTATCTACTCACATTTCTGTTTTCGATCTGCTAGGTGAGCAGAAGCTGTGGCTGATGGATTGTAAGATCCATAGGCCACATGCCTCTCCTGGCTCCCAGCATCTACAGCAGGCATGGGCAAACTTCAGCCCTTCAGGTCTTTTGGACTTCAACTCCCCGGTAGGCTGTTAGGAATTGTGGGAGTTGGAGTTCAAAGCCCCATGGAAGGCTGAAGTTTGCCCATGCCTGCCCTACATAGTTCAGGAGAGGAAACTGTGTTGGAGGCAAAGAGGTATCAACGCTTGTGTCTGTCATTTGTTTCACTTCTCTGCACCAATGGCATCTGAGTGAATACAGCCAAGCACACACACATAAGCTGGTGAAAGTGAAAATAGAAGCTTACTCTTAAGTTTCTGATGCCATCTTGAAGTTTCAGCTTTTCAAAGAATGACTGGAAGAAGTCCGATCTTTCCACGTGTCTGGGGGCAATACAGAGAGCATCTATGTCAGCACCTACAAAGGACAAGAGACAATTAACAATGGCTGGTGGCTTGAGATGGGCAGGACTGAAGGCGCACAGGTTGCAGGTTCAAATCCGTGGAGAGCACAGATGAGCTCCCTCTGTCAGCTCCAGCTCCCCATGCGGGGACATAAGAGAAGCCTCCCACAAGGATGGTAAAACATCAAAACATCCTGGTTTCCCCTGGACAACGTCCTTGCAGATGGTCAATTCTCTCATGTCAGAAGTGACTTACAGTTTCTCAAGTCACTCCTGACACACACACACAAAGCTCAAGATGAGCCATTTCATAGGTCAGGTCTGATAGGCAGAAGCATACCTTTCGTGTGCACTCCAAGCCGATAGGAGCCGAACGTCAATATTTTGCCACTGGAACTCAATGACACTGAAGGGGGGAGGTTCTGCAGGAAAGATGAGAACATTTTCACTTGTAAAAATTTCAATTTTTCAAAGATGACCACAGCATAAGATGAGCTTACTATTTATCATACATATGTAATAATTATTAGGAGTTATTTCTTAGAAGGAAAGCGGTTCTCATGTACACAAGATAATATCAATATCTGGCTGCTACACAAATAATAATAATAATAATTATTATTATTATTATTATAAAGGCTCTAGGTCTTTAAGATCATCTGGGAAGGCCCTGCTCTTGATCCCGCCATTGGCGCAAGTACGTCTGGCGGGGACAAGAGATAGGGCCTTCTCAGTGGTGGCCCCTCAGCTATGGAACGCCCTCTCTAGAGATATTAACATGGCCCCTTCCCTCTTAACATTCCAAAAAAAGCAAGCTTTTGCAGATGCAATATAACAGACATAGAGAAAAAACACATAAAACTATTAAGAAATCACCAGTTCAAGGAGCATAACACCGACAAATCTCTTACCTTATTTTTACCAACTTCCACAATCCACTCTTTGACCAGATTATTTAGTTTGTCCAGAACAACTAACCTGCAAGGAGGAAGGGTTTTAGAACAAACAAGACGTTAAAAATACAAGGATGGCAGGTGTAAGCTTCACAACATTATCCCACCATTATGTTTCGACTCTGCAAGTTCATCCTTACCTGCGATTCAGCTCTTCCTCGTCTTCAAACACACCAAAAGGCTTCATGGCTTCGATCAGCTTCTCTGTGTTGATGCGATCTATGTCCCTTGGAAATGCCAAGCTAATTGGAGAAGTGATTCCGTAGCGCCTCCGCGGCTGGTTCTCCAAATAAATTCTACATGGGCAGGAAAAGTCATATTAAAGATGGGCAAAGGAAATTGTTTTCCTTGTCACAGAGTAACAAAAAATCACTTACTTGCCAGAAAATCACATATAAGTATCAAAACAGGAACTATGGTGTTACTTGATGTATCCTTACATCTGAAGTAATGTTTGAAGGCATGGGCAAACTTGGCTGTTAGGAATTGTGGGAGTTGCAGTCCAAAACACCTGGAGGGACAAAGTTTGCCCATGTCTGCTCTAGATATACCTTAAATTACAATTGTTGTATTTTTCATTGTTTTTATGAGTGATGGTCACTCACTGGCCTGATAGGTGTCTTGTGTCCAAATTTGGTGTCAATTCGTCCAGTGGTTTTTGAATTATTTCAGGCATGTTTAGCCTGAAGAAGAGAAGGCTGAGAGGAGATATGATAGCCATGTATAAATATGTGAGAGGAAGCAAGCTTGTTTTCTGCTTCCCTGGAGACTAGGACGCAGAACAATGGCTTCAAACTACAAGAGAGGAGATTCCATCTGAACATGAGGAAGAACTTCCTGACTGTGAGAGCCGTTCAGCAGTGGAACTCTCTGCCCCGGAGTGTGGTGGAGGCTCCTTCTTTGGAAGCTTTTAAACAGAGGCTGGATGGCCATCTGTCAGGGGTGATTGGAATGCAATATTCCTGCTTCTTGGCAGGGGGTTGGACTGGATGGCCCATGAGGTCTCTTCCAACTATTTGAATCTATGATTCTATGATTTATTTACTATGCTTCTATACCGCCATTCTCAGCCCGAGGGCAACTCATGGCGGTTTACAAAACGGCACAATTCGATGCCCACAACAGCACAAAAATAATTTAAACATTAAAAACATTTAACACATTATACCCCCCCCCCCCCATATATATATTACCAGTATATTATACTATTAGTATTATATAACATATTGCCTGGGGGAATCCTTTGCTGGGAGATTAGCTAGCTCTGATTGTTTCTTGTCTGGAATTCCCATTTTTTGAGTGTTCTTTAATTACTGTTATGATTAGTATTACATATTATGATATTGTACTATGCCACTATACTGCAATATTATTAGTAGCATTACATGTAATATATAACACACAATTATTACATTATATATTATATTGTACTATATTATTATGCCACAATATATATTTTACAATACCAGTATATTAGACTATTAGTACTATATAATATATTGCACTATATCATAAGTTGTAGCATATATTATATTACATTATTAATATTATATATACTACTAGCCGACCCCTGCCACTCTTTGCTGTGGCCCAGTCTGTTTATGTGTTTTGTGTTTGTATATATCTGTTTCTCTGTGTGTGTATATATTTGTGCATATATGTGTGTTTGTGTATATATATGTGTGTGTATATGTGTGTATTTGTGTGTTTATATGTGGACATGCATATTGTGTATATGTGTGTGCTTGTCTATATGCATATTTGTGTGTATATGTATATGTATGTGTGTGCATGTGTATATGTACATGTATATTTGTGTGTGTGTATGAATGTGTGCATGTATATAACTATATGACTGTATATATTGTGTATTTTTAGGGGTTTTTAAGTCTGTTCTGCTGGGGTTTTGTGTGTGTGCGTGCACGTGTTTAGGGGTGATGGACACTCGTTGGATTGTTAGGTGTATTGTGTTCAAATTTGGTGTCAATTCGTCCAATGGTTTTTGAGTTATGTGAATCCCACAAACGAACATTGCATTTTATATAGATAATAAGTTGTAATATAAATTATATTATATTGCAACATTATTAATATTGTTGTTCATTCGTTCAGTCGTCTCTGACTCTTCGTGACCTCATGGACCAGCCCACGCCAGAGCTCCCTGTTGGCTGTCACCACCCCCAGCTCCTTCAAGGTCAGTCCAGTCACTTCAAGGATGTTATTAATATTATATATACTACATTAGTTTTATTTTATTTTATATTCTTATTTATTTTCCCATGCAGGTACAGGTGTATGCGTCTGGAAGCAGGCTCAGCTGGTGAAAGAGGGAGGACTTTCTTTCTCCTGCAGCTGAAGGAACCAAAGCTCTTGATAGTCCTTCGAAGTTACATTGCACTGATTGCAAACTGTTGTTGCAAAAGCTCAGCCCAGGCTGTAGAGGGAATGCAGTGAAGGAGACCCCACTTTGCACTGCCATGGCTCAATGCTATGCTGCCCTGGGAGCTGGAGTTTGGAGCTTCCCAAACCAAGGCCAAAGCAATTAAAAGTGAGGTCCAACTGCGTTAATTCTACTGTGTAGATGCCATCCCAGAGAGAGAGCAAACGAGGAAGCGCCCCTCCTCACCCGCATGTCTCCTTCATGGCTTCCTCCGCCTGCATAAGCTCTGCCTGCAACTCCTCCCACGAAGGTCCTGCGTCCAAGCCTTTCCCTCTTCCCTCCGCCCCTTTTATCAAGCAGCCCCAGCCCCGCCTCCTCAAAGAGCCAGGCCATTCTAGGCGGCAGCCAACAGAAGCCGCGTGGCCATCTGGCAGGAGGGCTTGGATTGTGTGCGCCTGCCATGGCATTGGGTTGGACTATAGTAAGTTCAAGCTGCGTTTAGAAAAGGCAGATTGCCAATATCCGCTGGATAATGGGGAAAGGCAGGGAGTTTCAGAAAAACATCTACTTCTGCTTCATTGACTATTCTAAAGCCTTTGACTGTGTGGATCATAATAAATTGTGGCAAGTTCTTGGTGCGATGGGCATCCCAAGCCACCTTCCCTCTCTCCTGAGGAATCTGTACAAGGACCAAGTAGCAACAGTCAGAACTGACCACGGAACAAGAGACTGGTTCAAGATTGGGAAAGGCGTACGGCAAGGCTGTATACTCTCACCCAACCAATTTAACGTGTATGCAGAACACATCATGCGATGTGTGGGGCTGGATGAATGCAAAGCTGGGGTGAAAATTGCTGGAAGAAACATTAACATCCTCAGATATGCAGATGACACCACTCTGATGGCCGAAAGCGAGGAGGAGCTGAGGAGCCTTCTAAACAAGGTGAAAGAAGAAAGCGCAAAAGCCGGGTTGCAGCTAAACGTCAAAAAAACCAAGATTATGGCAACAAGAATGATTGACAACTGGGAAATAGAGGGAGAAAATGTGGAGGCCGTGACAGACTTTGTATTTCTAGGTGCAAAGATTACTGCAGATGCAGACTGTGGCCAGGAAATCAGAAGACGCTTACTTCTTGGGAGGAGAGCAATGTCCAGTCTCGATAAAATAGTAAAGAGTAGAGACATCAGACTGGCAACCAAGATCCGCCTAGTCAAAGCCATGGTATTCCCTGTAGTCACCTACGGATGTGAGAGCGGGACCTCAGGGAAGGCTGAGCGAAGGAAGATCGATGCTTTTGAACTGTGGTGTTGGAGGAAAGTGCTGAGAGTGCCTTGGACTGCGAGAAGATCCAACCAGTCCATCCTCCAGGAAAGAAAGAGACAAAGTTGAAGTCCTTTGGCCACATCAGGAGGAGACAGGAAAGCGCACAGAAGACAATTATGCTGGGGAAAGTGGAAGGTAAAGGAAGAGGGGCCGACCAAGGGCAAGATGGATGGATGGATGGCATCCTTGAAGTTCCATCCAGGAAGTTGCAGCCAATAGTGAAAGGACCAAGGCAGAGACATCTCCAGCTCATCCCCTGTTTGGGTATCAGCCAGCACGTCAACAACTTAAATCAAGAAATAGTTTTCTAAGATCTACAGAGACACTCGCTGGAACACCTCAGCAAGTGAGAGTCCAAAAGCGGCAGGCTCAAACCCAGAACCCAACCAATGGCTGATACAAAATAAGAGAGACTCCCCCCTGGGCACACAGAGGACTGGGCGACTTGGAAGGCGCTGAACAGACTGCGCTCTGGCACCACGAGATGCAGAGCCAACCTTCAGAAATGGGGCTACAAAGTGGAATCCACGACATGCGAGTGTGGAGAAGAGCAAACCACAGATCACCTGCTGCAATGCAACCTGAGCCCTGCCACATTCACAATGGAGGACCTTCTAGCGGCAACACCAGAGGCACTCCAAGTGGCCAGATACTGCTCAAAGAACATTTAATCAACTACCAAACTCACAAATTTTGTATTTTTCTGTTTGTTTGTTTTTTTTGCTTTGTTCTGTTAGAAATGTAATATAATCGACTGGTTGCACTGACACAATTAAAAAAAAAAATCCAATTTAAACTGTACATTTGGCCTTCCCACTGTTTTTAATTGTGTGTTGTCTTATTGATAATGTTGTATATTCTTATTGTCTATGTTTTTTTATTTTTAATTGCTTGTACTGTTGTTTATTGCCTGTATTGTTGTATTTGGGCTCGGCCTCATGTTGTATTTGGGCTCGGCCACCCTGAGTCCCCTTGGGGAGAGAGTGTGGGTTAAAAATAAAGTGTTATTATATTTGTATATCTTAAATTGTAATGTTTTGATTATGAGATGCTTTGGGTCTCCGTATGGAGAGATTCAAAGACGTCATCACAGTCAATCTTTTCCTGCTCTAGTTTGATTAGTAAACTTCAAGCACAACAACAGAGAGGAAACAAACAAGAGCATCTAATCACCTCTCAACAAAAGATTGCTCCAGGCACTGCCAGGCAATCCAATGCTAATCAAGGTGGTCAGTTGAAACATTCACACCTAGCTGCAGCAGACAAGAGTCCTTTGTCCCACCCTGGTCATTCCACAGATATATCAACCCAATTTTCCTAGTTCCAACAGACCTCACTACCTCTAAGGATGCTTGCCATGGATGCAGGCGAAACGTCAGGAGAAAACGCCTCTAGAACATGGCCATATAGCCCGAAAAAAACCTACAACAACCCAATGTATATATAATTTAACTATGAAATAATTGATGGTACCTCAGAGTTATGCCACCAGGTGGCAGTCGGGGTGACATTTTTCGGTTGTTCTAAACCTCTTTCCCAAAGTTTCAGTGTGTTTTTGGAGATTAGGAGACTCAAAGCAACTGATCTGATTTTGCCGAAAAGGCCTTCAGCTGCCCGAGGCAAAGATATGGCCTCAGTCCTCATACATAAGTTGACTGGACCAGTGGATGGCATTGCTAGCCATAGACCACTGAGTAGACATCTAAGGGTGCTTCTACACTGTAGAATGAATGTAGTTTGACACTACTTAACCTACCATGATTCAGAGTCCATTCTCTGCCAAATGGTGCTGGTGCATCAGCAAGCTACAACTTCCAGGATTCCATAGCACTGAGACATTGAAGTTAAAGTGGTGCCAAACTGCATTCATTGTACTGTGTAGATGCACCCCAAAGGCTCACAGATTGGGGTCATCCCAGAGCAGTGGTTCTCAACCTTCCTAATGACGCAATCCCTTGATACAGTTCCTCATCATGTTGTGGTGACCCCCAACCATAAAGTTATTTTCATTTCGACTTCATAACTGTAATTTGGCTACTGTTATGAATCGTAATGTAAATATCTGATATGCAGGATGTATTTTCATTCACTGGACCAAAGTTTGTTTTCCCCAAACTCCACCAATGTTCACATTTGGGCATTTTGGGTATTTGTGCCAAGTTTGGTCGAGATCCATCATTGTCCACAGTGCTCTCTGGATGTAGGTGAACTACAACTCCAAAACTCAAAATCAATCAATTGGTCAGCTTGATTAGCATTTAATACCTTAGCAGTTTCAAAATCTGCCTTCTTTTTGCTTGGGGGAATCTTTTGTTGAGAGGTGATTAGCTGGCCCTGATTTCTATCCCGCTTTATCTCTCCATATGGATTGTTCTTGTCTGGAACTCCCCTGTTTTTTAGAGTTATTTATTTACTGTTATGATTAGTATTATATATTACTACAGTATATTGTACTGTGCCATGATACTGCAATATTATTAGTAGCATTACATGCAATATATAACACACAATTATTATATATTATTACATTGTACTACATTATTATAGTTGCTATGGCCCAGTCCAGTGGTTTTTGAGTTATGTTAATCCCACAAATGAGCATTACATTTTTATTTATATATTGTACTATAATAATACACTACCAGTATATAATACTGCTTTTATTATATAACATATTGCCTTGGGGAAATCCTTTGTTGGGAGGTGATTAGCTGGCTCCGATTGCTTCTTGTCTGGAATTCCCGTTTTTTGAGTGTTCTTTATTTACAGTTATGATTAGTATTATATATTACTATGCTGCAATATTATTAGTAGCATTACTTGTAATATATAATACGCAATTATTACATTATATATTATATAGTACTATATTATTATGCCAAATATATATAATACACCACCAGTATATTAGACTATTAGTACTATATAATATGTATATTGTACTATGTATATCATAAGTTGTATCATATATTATATTACATTATTAATATTATATATACTACTAGCCGACCCCTGCCATGCGTTGCTGTAGCCCAGTCTGTGTATATGTGTTTGTGTATATATGTATATATATTTGTGCATGTATGTGTGTTTGTGTGTGTATATATATATATATATGTATGTGGGTGTATATGTGTGTATATATTTGTGTGTTTATATGTGTACATGCATATTGTGTATATGTGTGTGCTTGTCTATATGCATATTTGTGTGTATATCTATGTGTGTGCATGTGTATATGTCTATATGTATGTGTATATGTATGTTTGTGTGTATTTGTGTGTGTGTATGAATGTGTGCATGTGTATAAGTATATGACTGTATGTGTATATGTATATATTTATTTATTTATTTATTTACTGCATTTGTTGACCGCCGTTCTCAGCCCTAGGGCGACTCACGGCGGTGTACAACATATAAAAACAGTTTACAATAAAGGCAATAACACAACAAAATATCAACATAACTATCAATAATATAACAATAATACAATTACACTAAATCATCCACGCCGTCTCATCGTAGAATCATAAACCAATCTCATAATCCATATTCCGTTCCAGTCGTCATTGCCAATTGTTGTAGCACTTAATTAAACGCCTTCTCAAATAACCATGTCTTTAGGCTTCTGCGGAATGACATAAGGGAGGGCGCCTGTCTGATGTCTACAGGGAGGGTGTTCCACAGCCGGGGGGCCACCACCGAGAAGGCCCTATCTCTCGTCCCCGCCAGACGTGCCTGTGAGGCAGGCGGGATCGAGAGAAGGGCCTCCCCAGACGATCTCAAGGCCCTCGTGGGCTCATAGGCCGAGATGTGGTCAGAAAGGTATTTTGGGCCGGAACTGTTTAGGGCTTTGTAGGCCAGCACCAGCACCTTGAATTGTGCCCGGTAGCAGATCGGCAGCCAGTGGAGCTGGAACAACAAGGGCGTTGTGTGCTCCCTGCGTCCCGCTCCTGTTAGTAACATGGCTGCCGCGCGCTGGACTAGCTGAAGCTTCCGGGCCGTCTTCAAGGGCAGCCCCACGTATATTGTGTATTTGTGCCAAGTTTGGTCAAGATCCATCATTGTCCACAGTGCTCTCTGGATGTAGGTGAACTACAACTCCAAAACTCAAAATCAATCTCACCCCACAACCCCACCAGTATTTCAATTTGGGCATATGGGGTATTTGTGCCAAATTTGGTCCAGTGAATGAAAATATATCCTGCATATCAGATCTTTACGTTATGATTCATAACAGAAGCAAAATTAGTTATGAAGTAGCAGTGAAAATAATTTTATGGTTGGGGGTGACCACAACATGGGGGAACTGTATTAAGGGGTCGCGGCATTAGGAAGGTTGAGAACCACTGCCTCGTGCCTAACAACACTGTTTACTTGAGCCTGCTCCATGCCTGAGTCCCTCTTCAGTAACTACAAAGTACGGTTCTATTCATAAGTTCTCCCCATAGTGAACATGTACTTACTTACTTAGGCGATCCCTTGTTGTGCGAGTAGGATTGTCTTCCAAGATCAGTGTCCTGGCGGTGGGTCCATAGGTGACTGTGGAGCCCTATTCTTGACCTGCATTTTCTCCTGCAGTGAGGGCATTGGTTTCCAGGTGGAAGGCGGTCCCAGTCGGGATTGGCTTGAAAAACCTTCCTCTTGGCACATTTCTCTCTTTCACCCTCCATTTGTGCCTCTTCACATTCTACAGCACTGCTGGTCACAGCTGACCTCCAGCTGGAATGCTCAAGGGCCAGAGCTTCCCAATTCTCTGTGTCTATGCCAGAGTTTTTAAGGTTGGCTTTGAGCCCTTCTGTAAATCTCTTTTCCTGCCCACCAAATTCTATTTTCAGTTCTTGAGCTCAGAGTAGAGCAGCTGCTTTGGGAGACGGTGGTTGGGCATCCAGACAACGTGGCCGGTCCAGTGGAGTTGATGGTGGAGGACCATCGCTTCAGTGCTGGTGGTCTTTGCTTCTTCAAGCATGCTGACATTTGTCTGCTTATCTTCCCAAGAGATTTGCAGGATTTTTCGGAGGCAACTCTGATGGAATCATTCTAGGAGTTGCATGTGACGTCTGTAGATAGTCTATGTCTTGCAGGCTTATAACAGGGTTGGGAGGACAATAGCTTTATAAACAAACACCTTGGTATTCCTACGAATGTCCCATGTAGACTGACAATGACAAACATGTGCCCCTTAGCATCCTTTTAAATGTGGCATTCACAGACACTTATGATATGTATGTTCTTTGCAGTGAATATGGGTGCAAGGTCAGCATTCTTGCGAATGCTACATAAAACTTGAACTGCTGGTGGCAACTACAATTGTATTGCTTTCTTATCCTACTGCCTGGGTGAGGAAACAATTAGCTAACATTATGTAAAATACAGAGTTCTTCTCTATTGTATCTGTGCATCTATATAATGTAAAAAGGAGGGCACGATATTCTGAGAACTCCCACCCCCGTGATCACAACCCCAGGGCACCCATCAATTATACTCTGGTTTTGATTGCTTGCATTAAATTCCCAGAGTGAAAGACTGTCATTAGGCTGGACTGGCGATCGCGCCATTTCACTCCAAATTGAAGCCCAGATTAATTGTGGTACTGGTGAGCTCTCAAAACAGTTTAGGAACGAGAAACTAACCATTAACACAGTGAAGCCACACTAATCACACCAGCCTGGATGCGGTCTCTTTCTTTGATCAGCTCACTCTCTCTCAGCAGGCCCCAAAATAGCCCCAGGGTACAAGAGTGCTTCCCTTGCAATCATGTTAATTTTGCTTTTAGTTTGTCTTTAGCTGTTGGAGATTAATGAATAAAAGTTGTGTTTAAATTTACAACCAAGCCTGTTCTGATCGCTCAGTGGTAGCATCGCCCCTGGTTTTCAACTTTGATTATCTCAGCCAGTCATTGAAAAGAAGTAAAGAAAGGAAAAGGAAGGGGAGAGAAAAGAAGGGAAAGGAGGATGGTTTCTCGTAATATCTAGAACAAGACAACAAGCAAGCCTGATGGGATACAAAAAATATGTTTGGAAAGTGTGGATAACAGATAGCATGATTTCTTGAGAGTGTGCACCCTACGGTTTTGTTAAGTACATTGGGAAGTACAGAAAGTCTCTTTACTTACTTAGGCGATCCCTCATAGCCCAAGGATGATGGTCCTCCAAGTGTAGTGTCTTGGCAGTGGGTCTGTAGGTGACTGTGGAGCCCTATTATTGATCTGCATGTTCTCCCACAGTGAGGACATCGGTTTCCAGGTGGAAGGCAGTCCCAATCAGGGTTGGCTTGACGCTCCTTCCTCTTGGCATGTTTCTCCCTTTTGCTCTCCATTTGTGCCTCTTCTAATTCTGCAGCACTGCTGGTCACAGCTGACCTCCAATTAGAGCACTCAAGGGCCAGGGCCTGTCCAGTTCTCTGTGTCTATGCTATCATGAATGACTTTTCAATAACGTTGAAGCATAGGTTCTTTTTATTGCAATTTCCAGTGTGAGAAGGTATATCAGATTGCAAAACATTTAGACAAAGAATGACATTGGACATACAGACATACAAATTCTGTGCAACTACATTGGATTTACAATTGCATTGGTTAACAAACAAACAAAGGGGAATTACATTTCCACTCAACATTCACACCACATGTACCCGCATTCATCCACATGCATCCAAATATTTGACCATATCCTTTTCTCCTTCCTTGGAGAAGCACCTGTTAGGCCAGAACCTGATTTCCTGCAGCCTGCCAGTGCATAGTTCCAAAACTTCCATAACGCCAAAACTTCAAAACGCTGAGATACCAAAACGTCTTTCCCTAAGAACAGTGCCAAGGACCAGATCTCTGTTTTCCATACAGCAGAACCTGACTCCTTGCACAAAATCTAAGACTCCAAAAGCACACTTCTTCCTCTTCCCTTGAGAAAGAAGCCCCAAAGTGACCAGACTGCTCCCGTGCAGATCTGCCACTCTCCAAATACACCATCTGTCCTTCCCATGGAGCAGAGCATGGTGGGTGAACAGTGTCTCTGTCTGTCACACTTTGAGCATTATTAGACTTGGTCTTTTATAGGAATATTCTGTTGATGTAGTCCCAAAGTTGTAAATTAATGATAGACATCTTCCATTCTGGATCCATCTCAGTGTTGATCTTCTTGATTGGTGTTGGCAAACACAAGGCTTGTGTTGACTTCCTTCTTAACATGAGGAAGGTTGCAAACATTTCCTTTATCACTGTCCTGTTCTTATCAGGGTTTCTCATTAGCAAGTCCAGCAAGCAGGTAGTTAGTCATGCAGGCCTTAATATTATACTGGTGTTTCCAAAATTATTAGCTCCATTCATCCATACTTCCATTCATTCCCACACATAATTATTAAATTCACATTGATCAAATTTGCATATTGAATTTCTTATTACAATGCCACAGTGTTTAAGGTTGGCTTTAAGGCCATCTTTAAATCTCTTTTCCTGTCCACCAACATTTCGTTTCCTGTTCTTGAGTTTGGAGTAGAGTAACTGATTTGGGAGACCCTGATTGGGCATTCTGACAACGTAGCCAGTCCAGCGGAGTTGATGGGGGATGACCATTGCTTCAATGCAGGTGGTCTTTGCTTCTTCCAGCATGCTGACATTTGTCCACCTGTCTTCCCAAGAGATTTGCAGGATTTTTCGGAGGCCACACTGATGGAATTATTCCAGGAGTTGTATGTGATGTCTGTGGACAGTTCATGTTTCACAGGCATAAAGCAGGGTTGGGAGGACAATGGCTTTATAAACAAGCACCTTGGTATCCCTAAGGATGTCCCGGTCCTCAAACACTCTCTGCTTCATTTGGAAAAATGCTGTACTCGCAGAGCTCAGGTGGTGTTGTATTTCAGTGTCAATGATGACTTTTGTGGAGAGGTGGCTGCCAAGGTAGCGGAAATGGTCAACATTTTCTCATGTTACACCATTAAGCTGTATTTCTGGCATTGGAGAGGGATTGGCTGGTGCCTGCTAGAAGAGCACGTTGGTTTTCTTGATGTTCAATGACAGGCCGAGCGCCTCGTATGTTTCTGCAAAGGTGTTTAGAGTGGCTTGTAGGTCTTCTTCAGAATGCACACAGATGATGTTATCATCAGCATATTGGAGTTCTGTAACATGTTGTTGTGACCTTGGTTTTGGCTTTCAGTCTGCTGAAGTTAAATAGCTTGCCATCTGTCCAATAGATGATTTCCACTCCATCTTCCAAGAAAAATATTGTGCCTATCCAACTGCTAAAGAACAAGCATTACAGTTACTTGGGTTCTTAATGAAAAGGATATGACTTTTAAAAAAAGAAAATCACATTTTTGTGACTTTTAGTACAAGCAACTGTGGTCTTTATTTTTTTCATAGTGAGAAATGTTTATCAAGGAGAGGCATGACACAACTGGAATGGCAGTGTTACAAACCTTGCAAAGTTGTCTTATCTTGTTGGTTCCATTATAGTTCAGGCATGGCCAAGGGCCTGGTGTTCAGTATTAAAGTTGGTCAGTAATATCCAGATAAAGAATCTTGTTAACATGCTTCGGAGTAGCCTTGGTCATGAATTCATTAGCTCCATGCAGAGATTGCATGTAATTCTGATTGCCGCTTGTGGAGAAACTTTAAAGGCAGGAGGAGCTGGTAATTACCAGAGCACCCTGAACTGTGTGTACAGAGCAAGCTGGGGGAACGAATTCGCTGGGATGACCAACTTGTTTCATGTTGCTCAGAGTTAAGTTGGTTGCATTCAAAGGAAGATGGGATCCCTGTAACTTTAATCATGGTGCTGAAGAGACAATTTTAGAGCGCACTTTTCACAATCACTGGATGAGATACTAAATCTATTTAAATTTCCTTTTCCATACCATGATTAAAGGTGTCTAAGACTAATTTCACACATGTCCCTTAAAGCACCTTTGAGATTCTTTTGCACTGTTCATATTTCAAAAAGATAAACATGGTTTTGAATGGACTTATATGAGATATATTGGAATGTGTAAAATATAACAGCATTTCAGGATCCTCTGACTTACGGAGTGTGATGGAGGCTCCTTCTTTGGAGGCTTTTAAGCAGAGGCTAGATGGCCATCTGTCAGGAGTGCTTTGAATGTGATTTTCCTGCTTCTTGGCAGGGGATTGGACTGGATGGCACACAGTCTCTTCCAATGACTGTATGAGTGTACGTGTAACCATTGGCCAGATGAAGGACCAATTCGAGATATTTTGCTACCCAGGGTGCAGGCCTGTAGCCAGGATTTCGTTTGGGGGGGGGCTGAATTTTTTCAGGGGGGGTTTCGGGGGGGCTGAGTTTCGGGGGGTGGTGAGTCTGAGTGAAAGGGGGTCTAGCCTAGCAAACCTTTTGTATCATTACCCCAATACCCCCATGCATATGGGATATGTTGAGTATGGTGATCAGATCATGATATGAATAAACATAACAGTTTAAATAATGCACCAGTAAGGCCTTTTCGCGAACCACCATGAGAATTTCGGGGGGGGGGGGGGCTGAAGCCCCCCGAGGCCCCCCCTCCCCCGGCTACATGCCTGCCAGGGTGCTTGAGTATACTGTGTGCCTTATGAAGCAGCCAAAAAAACTCAATGCAATTCCAGGTTGCATTAATATAATTTATTATTATTTATTTATTTCGGGTATTTATACCCCATCCTTCTCAACCTCCTGGGGGGGACTCAGGGCGGCTTCCAGCCGGCATATATTTGATACCTACAAATAAACACAATAAAATCTACATCAAAATTAAGAATTATGAATAATTAAAACATTAAGTTAATACAATAAAATCTACTAAAAAGAGAACGCCAGTCTGGTGGCCGTTGTCTCACTGAGTTCTGTAGTTGGTGACTCCTTTAAGCTTGTCCAGAATCCATTTCCATAGCAATGATCTTCATTGTCATCGTCAAGTATGCAGACCATGTATGGTCCCACATCCATGTTTTTAACTTCCTTCTAAAGGAGAGGAGGGATGAAGATGACCTAATTTCCCCAGGGAGTGAATCCCACAGGTGGAGGGCCACCACCGAGAAGGCCCTGTCCCTCATCTCCTCCAACTGTGTTTGTGACAGGGACAGGGCCGAGTATAACCTCTGTATAAAGTACTAGCTGTACCTGCCATGTGTTACTGTGGCCAACCTTCCCTCTCTCCTTCTCTTCTTTCTTTCGTTTGCTCTCTCCTTCCTTCTTTCCCTTCTTCCCTTCCTTCTCCCCCAACTTTTCTTTCCCTTCCTCTTTCTCCCTTCTCTACCTATTGTTGGACTGCAACACTCAGCAGTCCTCCTGATCGATCGATCTATATACCTTCCTATCTATCTATCTATCTATCTATCTTATCTAAAAGGAGGATTGCTGGGAGTTCCAGTTCAGGAATAGGAAATGGTAAATATGCAGGAATTGGGATGCTCTCAAAAAAATCCAAGAAGAAGAAAGCTGGCATTTTGGAAGCAGTGCATTTGGATCATCCTCCTCTCCTAAAGAGCCCGGTCTTGGGAGTACAGTGTGGATATGCTGGAAGACAGTGTGGATATGCTATTGTGTGTTTTGTTTGCTGGGGGAGTCATTTTTGCGCATGCGCTGTAACATATTTTTGCTTTTTTGGCTTTTAAAATCCCTTCCGCTATTTTTTCAGTGTTTTTATGAGTGATGGTCACTTGTTGGCCTGATAGGTGTATTGTGTCCAAATTTGGTGTCAATTCGTACTGTAGTTTTTGAGTTATGTTAATCCCACAAACGAACATTACATTTTTATTTATATAGATGCAAGACAACTGTTTTCGTGCATATTATTTATGTTTCTATGCATGGGCAGATTTCTAGCTATTTGCACTGACATTTCTGTTCCTTTTTCTAATGATGCTAAAGTAATTTCCATAGTCTTTCCTTCCTTTCACACACACACACATATACACACACACACACACACACATATAAAAATTGGGATTCATTCCACAGGGGCTATCAAGATAATTTTCTTTAAAAAAAACCCCCAAATTTAAATCCTTTCAGAGTATTCCTTGCTCTAGTGTAAGGTATCCAACTGCTGTGCTTATCTGCCCACTATTTCCATTATTAAGACACATAGAGATAGAATACTCTTTGACTCCAAATTTATATTATATTGGCAGCAAGTTCTGAGGCAGATTGTTTTCTTTTTGTAGTCAGTATGTTCTCCATCAGCTGCCTATCAGCTTTGGGATTTATGGTGGACTCAGAAAAGTCTGCTCTCATTCTTTGTTAAAGATTAGCAGTTTTAGCGAGATCGTTTCCCTACAAGTATAAAGGGCTATTTGCGAGACATCCTGTTATCATGAACAAATTCTGCTTAGGCAAAATTATATTTGGCTTATCATGATTTTCATTCCCACTCAAAAAGATTCCTCTTTCAGTTCAATAAGAACTAACTTTTCTCCAATAAAATATTAGTCTTATCTCTGGATTCAATGCCATTAATGTTGGCAAAGTGGAAATTTAAATTGATGTATTTCTTGTTGATTACTTCATTATGGAGCCACGGTTGGCACAATGGGTTAAACCCTTGTGCTGCTGAACTGCTGACCTGAAGATCGGCAGTTCAAAGCCGCAGGTCGGGGTGAGCTCCCGCTGTTAGTCCAGCTCCTGCCAACCTAGCAGTTCAAAAACATGCAAATGTGAGTAGATCAATAGGTAAAGGTAAATCATAGAATCAAAGAGATAGAAGAGACCTCATGGGCCATCCAGTCCAACCCCCTGCCAAGAAGCAGGAATATTGCATTCAAATCACCCCTGACAAATGGCCATCCAGCTTCTGCTTAAAAGCTTCCAAAGAAGGAGCCTCCACCGCACTCCGGGGCAAAGAGTTCCACTGCTGAACGGCTCTCACAGTCAGGAAGTTCTTCCTAATGTTCAGATGGAATCTCCTCTCTTGTAGTTTGATAAAGGTTGTCCCCTGACATTAAGTCCAGTCATGTCTGACTCTGGGATGTGGTGCTCATCTCCATTTCTAAGTCAAAGAGCCGGCATTGTCCATAGACACCTCCAAGGTCATGACTGCATAGAACGCCGTTACCTTCCTATTGATCTACTCACATTTGCATTTTTTGAACTGCTAGGTTGGCAGAAGCTAGAGCTGACAGCGGAAGCTCACGCCACTCCCTGGAATAGAACCTCTGGCCTTTCGGACAACAAGCTTTAACCCACTGCGCCACTGGGGGCTCCAGAGTAGATCAATAATACCATCATATTTCTGGATATACTTAGGCAATCCCTCGTCCAAGTAGGATAGATCAGTATACTGGCAGTGGGTCCATAGGTGACTGTGGAGCCCTATTCTTGATCTGCATGTTCTCCCGCAGTGAGGGCATTGGTTTCCAGGTGGAAGGCGGTCCCGGTTGGGGTTGGCTTGACGCGCCTTCCTCTTGGCACGTTTTTCTCTTTTGCCCTCCATTCGTGCCTCTACAAACTCTACAGCACTGCTGGTCACAGCCGACCTCCTGCTGGAGTGAAGAGCCAGAGCTTCCCAGTTCTCGGTGTCTATGCCAGAGTTTTTTAAGGTTGGCTTTGAGCCCATCCTTACATCTCTTTTCCTGCCCATCAAAATTCCGTTTTCCATTCTTGAGTTCGGAGTAGAGCAACTGCTTTGGGAGACGGTAGTTGGGCATCCGGACAATGTAGCCGGTCCAGCGGAGTTGATGGCGGAGGACCATCGCTTCAATGCTGGTGGTCTTTGCTTCTTCCAGCATGCTGATATTTGTCCATCTTCCCAAGAGATTTGCAGGATTTTCTGGATACAGCACTGATGGAATGGTTCCAGGAGTTGCATGTGATGTCTGTAGACCAGTGGTTCTCAATCTTCCTAGTGCTGTGACCCCTTAATACAGTCCCTCGTGTTGTGGTGACCCCCCAACCATAACATTGTTTTTGTTGCTACTTCATAACAGTCATTTTACTACTGTTATAAATCATAATGTAAATATCAGATATGCAAGATGTATTTTCATTCACTGGACCAAACTGGGCACAAATACCCAATGCACCCACATGTAAATGCTAATGGGGTTGGGGGAGGATTGATTTTGTAATTTGGGAGTTGTAGATGCTGGGATTTATAGTTCACCTATAATCAAAGAGCATTCTGAACTCCACCAACGATGGATTTGAACCTAATTTGCCATACAGAACTCCCATGACCAATGTAAAACACTGGAAGGGTTTGGTGGGTATTGACCTTGAGTTTGGGAGTTGTAGTTCACCTACATCCAGAGAGCACTGTGGACTCAAGCAATGGTGAATCTGGACCAAACTTGGTACAAATACTCAATATGCACAAATGTGAACACTGTTGGAGCCTGGGGAAAATAGACCTTGACTTTTGGGAGTTGTAGTTGCTGGGATTTATAGTTCATTACAATCAAAGATCCAGCAAAGGATCACCGCCTTGTTGTGGCGCTGGAGCTTGAGCACCTCAATGATGTCATGAGCGAAACCGTGAAGGGCCACCCAAGACGGGACGGTCGTGGCAGAGAGGTCAGACCAAGCGTGATCCCTGGGGAAGGCAACGGCAAACCACCCCAGTATCCTTGCCAAGAAAACTAAATGGACCAGTACAACCAGAGATATGTCGGTATGCCATTGGAAGATGGGACTCCCAGGTCGGAAGATGGCCAAAATGCTACTGGGGAGGAGCAGAGGATAAGTTCAACTAGCCCCAGTTGTGATGACGCAGCTAGCTCAAAGCCGAAAGGAAGGCTAGCGGCCGACGGTACTGGAGGTGAACGACGAATCCGATGCTCTAAAGATCAACACACCATAGGAACCTGGAATGTAAGATCTATGAGCCAGGGCAAATTGGATGTTGTTATTGGTGAGATGTCAAGACTAAAGATAGACATTCTGGGGGTCAGCGAACTGAAATGGACTGGAATGGGCCACTTCACATCAGATGACCACCAGATCTACTACTGCGGACAAGAGGAACATCGAAGAAATGGAGTAGCCTTCATAATTAATAAGAAATTAGCTAAAGCAGTGCTTGGATACAACCCAAAAAATGACAGAATGATCTCAATTCGAGTGCAAGGAAAGCCTTTCAACATCACAGTGATCCAAATATATGCCCCAACCACAGCTGCTGAAGAGGCAGAAGTAGATCAGTTCTATGAGGATCTGCAGGACCTACTGGATAATACACCAAAAAGAGACATTATTTTCATTACAGGAGACTGGAATGCCAAGGTGGGAAGTCAAATGACAACTGGGATCACAGGCAAGCATGGTCTGGGAGAACAAAATGAAGCGGGACGCAGGTTGATAGAATTTTGCCAGGAAAACTCGCTATGTATAACAAACACTCTCTTCCAACAACCAAAAGACGGCTTTACACATGGACTTCACCAGATGGTCAACACCGAAATCAGATTGACTACATCCTTTGTAGCCAAAGGTGGCGGACATCCATCCAGTCGGTGAAAACAAGACCTGGGGCTGACTGTAGCTCAGATCACGAACTTCTTATTGCTCAATTTAAAATAAAACTACAGAGATCAGGGAAAATACACAGACCAGTTAGATATGATCTCACTAAAATTCCTAGCGAATATACAGTGGAAGTGAAGAACAGATTTGAAGGACTAGATTTAGTAAACAGAGTCCCAGAAGAACTATGGACAGAAGTCCGCGACATTGTTCAGGAGGCGGCAACAAAGTACGTCCCAAAGAAAAAGAAAACCAAGAAGGCAAAATGGTTGTCTGCTGAGACACTGGAAGTAGCCCAAGAAAGGAGGAAAGCAAAAGGAAACAGTGATAAGGGGAGATATGCCCAGTTAAATGCGCAATTCCAGAGGTTAGCCAGAAGAGATAAGGAACTATTTTTAAATAAGCAATGCATGGAAGCGGAAGAAGACAACAGAATAGGAAGGACAAGAGACCTCTTCCAGAAAATTAGAAACATTGGAGGTAAATTTCAGGCAAAAATTGGTATGATAAGAAACAAAGATGGCAGGGACCTAACAGAAGCTGAAGAGATCAAGAGAAGGTGGCGAGACTATACAGAAGATCTGTATAGGAAGGATAATAATATCGAGGATAGTTTTGACAGTGTGGTGAATGAATTAGAACCAGACATCCTGAGGAGTGAGGTTGAATGGGCCTTAAGAAGCATTGCTAACAACAAGGCAGCAGGAGACGACGGGATCCCAGCTGAACTGTTTAAAATCTTAAAGGATGATGCTGTCAAGGTGATGCATGCCATATGCCAGCAAATATGGAAAACACAAGAATGGCCATCAGACTGGAAAAAATCAACTTATATCCCCATACCAAAAAAGGGAAATGCGAAAGACTGCTCAAACTTCCGTACAGTGGCCCTTATTTCTCATGCCAGTAAGGTAATGCTCAAGATCCTGCAAGGAAGACTCCAGCAATACATGGAGCGAGAGTTGCCAGATGTTCAAGCCGGGTTTAGAAAAGGCAGAGGAACGAGAGACCAGATTGCCAATATCCGCTGGATAATGGAGAAAGGCAGGGAGTTTCAGAAAAACATCTACTTCTGCTTCATTGACTATTCTAAAGCCTTTGACTGTGTGGATCATAATAAATTGTGGCAAGTTCTTGGTGGGATGGACATACCAAGCCACCTTGTCTCTCTCCTGAGGAATCTGTACAAGGACCAAGAAGCAACAGTCAGAACTGACCACGGAACAACAGACTGGTTCAAGATTGGGAAAGGCGTACGGCAAGGCTGCATCCTCTCACCCAACCTTTTTAACTTGTATGCAGAACACATCATGCGATGTGCGGGGCTGGATGAATGCAAGGCTGGGGTGAAAATTGCTGGAAGAAACATTAACAACCTCAGATATGCAGATGACACCACTCTGATGGCCGAAAGCGAGGAGGAGCTGAGGAGCCTTCTAATCAAGGTGAAAGAAGAAAGCGCAAAAGCCGGGTTGCAGCTAAACGTCAAAAAAACCAAGATTATGGCAACAAGAATGATTGACAACTGGAAAATAGAGGGAGAAAATGTGGAGGCCGTGACAGACTTTGTATTTCTAGGCGCAAAGATTACTGCAGATGCAGACTGTAGCCAGGAAATCAGAAGACGCTTACTTCTTGGGAGGAGAGCAATGTCCAGTCTCGATAAAATAGTAAAGAGCAGAGACATCAGACTGGCAACAAAGATCCGCCTAGTCAAAGCCATGGTATTCCCTGTAGTAACCTACGGATGTGAGAGCTGGACCTTAGGGAAGGCTGAGCGAAGGAAGATCGATGCTTTTGAACTATGGTGCTGGAGGAAAGTTCTGAGAGTGCCTTGGACTGCGAGAAGATCCAACCAGTCCATCCTCCAGGAAATAAAGCCCGGCTGCTCACTGGAGGGAAGGATACTAGAGACAAAGTTGAAGTACTTTGGCCACATCATGAGGAGACAGGAAAGCCTAGAGAAGACAATTATGCTGGGGAAAGTGGAAGGCAAAAGGAAGAGGGGCCGACCAAGGGCAAGATGGATGGACGGCATCCTTGAAGTGACTGGAATGACCTTGAAGGAGTTGGGGGTGGTGACGGCCGACAGGGAGCGCTGGCGTGGGCTGGTCCATGAGGTCACGAAGAGTCGGAGACGACTGAACGAATGAACAACAACAACAACAACAACAATCAAAGAACATTTTGAATTCCACCAACGATAGAATTGGTTCAAACTGGGAACTGGAAAGTCTCCAAAATACGTTATGCCCTTTTAGTTGGCTCAATGGAAAGTGTTACCCTAATAAGGATTTTGAAACGTTTCTTTGAGTAACACGGGTAACTCTTGTTGGGATTTATAATTCACCTAAAATCAAAGATCATTCTGAACTCCACCAATGATGGAATTGGACCAAACTTCCCACACAGAACCCCCATGACCATCAGAAAATACTGTTTTCTGATGGTCTTTGGTGACCCCTCTGACACCCCTTCGCGACCCCCTCAGGGGTCCCAACCCCCAGGTTGAGAAACACTGCTGTAGACAGTCCACGTCTTGCAGGCGTATAGCAGGGTTGGGAGAACAATAGCTTTATAAACAAGCACCTTGGTGTCCCTACGGATGTCCCGGTCCTCAATTTCTAGATAAGTTGCTGTCTCGTTAGAATTTGCAGAGCAAGATATACATTTACTTTGGCCATACCCTTTATTTCTGTTTTGAAATAATAGCAACAGCTTGGTATTTTTCTCAGGATATTTGATGAAGCCAGAAGAATGTGAAGAAGCAAAATGCAAAACATAGACTTTTTGAACTTCTACTCATCCCAAGCCTTGCTGCCAACAACAAACAGATCCCCAAAGCTTACTCAGAGCAGGGCATAATTAAAAGCAACCTGGCACCAATTAATTAGTGCTGTTTTCTAAATAAGCAGCAAAGAATGAAATATGCCTTCATAAAATAGTTCAGTGCTGAGCTGTTAGCAACTTGCCTTTGAAGAGTGAACGGAGCCATCCCAGGGGGGTGTAGCCTATCTAATTCTCATCGATTAAACAAGTCCTCCTCCAGGAAAACAGAATGCTTCAAAAGCGGAAAACCTTATCTACAGACACATACCAGCATTTTGGAGGGGATAAAGGGGTAAGGTTTATTGGAAAATAGAAGAGCAATTCATACTGTCTGAAAGCGAAGTGCGTGAACTTAAATTGTAAAGTGAACACTTACCCTTTGATTGCACTATCACAAGGAGCAATTGTACTAAAGGGGACACTTCTGGCAACACTACGGGCCCCACATGGCTGAAATCAAGGTGGGGGTGATGGATCACTTACTCCTTCTGAAGGAAGCCTAAAGAAAAGTCCAAAACATTCAGTCTAGTGAGAAACAAAGGAGGAAAGAAAAAGAAATTAATGATTACAGTTGATGCTAGTCAGTAGAGTGGTTTCAATGTTGGACTAGGACCTCAGGAGATCTAGATCTGATCTGGCCACCGTGGTCCACGCTCTTGTTACATCCCAAATATTTATTTACCATATTTATATACCGCCATTCTCAGCCCGAGGGTGACATGATTCGATGCCTGCAATAACATAATAACATACAAACAATTAAAACATGTAGCATAAATAGCATTAAATAAAATAATAAAATTGATAAAAATGTAGATCTTCAGCATCTCATTACTAAAAACATTCTCCAATCGTATTGTCCAGTCGTTCTATAAATCAGAGTTTGTCTGCTACACTGCATTTGGGAAAGTTTGCTCAAAAAGCCAGATTTAACTTTTTGTGAAATGTTAAAAGGGTGGGCGCCGATCTGATGTCCCTAGGGAGGGCATTCCACAGCCAAGGGGCCACTACCGAGAAGGCCCTGTCTCTCGTTCCCATCAATCGAATCTGTGAAGAAGGTGGGACCAAGAGCAGGGCCTCCCCAGAAGATCTTAGGGTCCTAAATGGTTCATAAGGAGAGATACATTCAGACAGGTAAGCTGGGCCAGAACTGTTTAGGGCTTTATAGGCTAAAGCCAGCACTTTGAATTGTGCTCGGTAGCAGACTGGCAGCCAGTGGAGCTGGTGCAACAGAGGAGTCATGTACTCCCTGAGCAGCACTCCTGTTAACAACCTGGCTGCTGCCCGTTGGACCATCTGAAGCTTCTGAACAGTCTTCAAAGGCAACCCCACGTGGAGAGCATTGCAGTAGTCTATACGGGATGAAACCAGAACGTGGACTACCATGGCCAAGTCAGACTTTCCAAGGTATGGGTGCAGCTGGTGCACAAGTTTTAACTGTGTGAATACTCCCCTGGTTCCAGGCTCAGTGATGAGTCCAGGATCACACCCAAGCTGCGAACCTGAGTCTTCAGGGGGAGTGTAACCCCTTCTAACACAAGCTGTAACCCTATGCCATGTACAGCCTTACGACTGACCAGGAGTACCTCTGTCTTGTCTGGATTCAGTTTCAATTTGTTCGCCCTCATCCAGACTGTCACAGCAGCCAAGCACCGGTTCAGGACCTGGACAGCTTCCTTAGTAGCAGGTGGGAAGGAGTGACAGAGTTGGATGTCATCTACGTACAGGTGACATCGCACCCCAAATCTCTGGATGATCTCCCCCAGAGGCTTCATGTAGATGTTAAACAACATGGGAGACAGTATTGAACCCTGCAGGACTCCACAAGACAATGGTTGTGTGGTCAAGCTGGTAGATTACTGCAACGCACTCTACGTGGGGTTGCCTTTGAGACTGTTCAGAAACTCCAACTAGTCCAATGGGGGGCAGCTAGACTGGAGCGTCATACAGGGAGCATACCACCCCCCCCCCCCCGTTATGCCAGTTCCACTGGCTGTCGATCCAGTTCCGAGCACAATTCAAAGTGCTGGTCTTGACCTATAAAACCTTATACGGTTCCAGCCCTGTCTAAACATATCTCCTTCGTTCCACCTCAAAGTTTAAGATCTTCTGGGGAGACCCTGCTCTCGGCCCTGCCTCTGTCACAAACATGCTTGGTGGGAAGAGGGACAGGGCCTTCACGGTGGTGGCCCCTTGCCTGTGGAATTCGCTCCCTAGGGAAATTAGGTCATCTTCATCCCTCCTCTCTTTCAGAAAGAAATTGAAAACATGGATGTGGGATCAGGCCTTTAGGTAATTATGCTGACAAGGACAATAACAATGATGACAATTTATTGTCGAAGGCTTTCATGGCCGGAATCACTGGGTTGTTGTAGGTTTTTTCTGGCTATATGGCCATGTTCTAGAGGCATTTCTCTTGATGTTTTGCCTGCATCTATGGCAAGCATCCTCAGAGGTAATGATGACAATTGCTATGGTAATGGACTATGGACAAGCTTGATGAAGTCTCTGATCACAGAACTTGGCTAGATAAGGCCATAAGGCTGTTATATTTAAGCATATTTTAATTGAATTGATGTAATGTTTTTAATTGTATGCAATTATTGGTTTTATTAGGGCCGTTCAGGGCTTTAAAGGCTAAAGCCAGAACTTTGAATTGTGCCCGGTAGCAAACTGGCAGCCAGTGGAGTTGGCGCAACAGAGGAGTTGTGTACTCCCTGAGCGGCGCTCCTGTTAACAACCTGGCTGCCGTCTGTTGAACCATTTGAAACTTCTGGGCAGTCTTCAAAGGTAGTCCCACGTATAGAGCGTTGCAGTAGTCTATATGGGATGCAACCAGAGCGTGGACTACCATGGCCAAGTCAGACTTCCCAAGGTACGGGTGCAGCTGGTGCACAAGTTTTAACTGTGCAAAGGCACCCCTGGTCACCGGCAAAAGTTGGGGTTCCAAGCTCAGCGATGAGTCCAGGATCACTCCCAAGCTGTGAACCTGCTCTTCAGGGGGAGTGTAAACCCGTCCAACACAGGTTGTAACCCTATGCCCTGTTCGGCCTTTCGACTGATCAGGAGGACCTCTGTCTTAATTAAAGCTGTCAACAATATTACTCAGTCAACTTGCTTTCTTTGCATTTGTCCTGCAGTCTCAACATAATAACATTTTAATCTAATATGTGTCACTAACGTATGTTTGCAAGGGTAAGAATTCTATGAATTTTCCAAATTTTATGGCATTAGAGAGTCTGAAGATCACCCCCTTCTAGCATTCTTGTCAGGAGATGCCCCCTCCCTGCCACATGCTTGAAGTTTCTCTTCCTAAAACTTGCCTTAACTCAGAAAAGCATGAAAATATTCAGCCATTGTAATATACTGAGTGCTCCCTCTCCTGGCATAATAAGGTGAAACAACTAAGCGAAGGTATAGTTAATCTGCTCTCTGTGTGTGCGTGTTTGGCCAATATGGAAAGTGCAATACTTCCATGCTCTTCTCTGTCATTCTGAAGGACTGTATGATTTCCCTCCTGCATCATATCAAATAGATGTGTTGTGTTGTCTGGACCAAGTGCAGTAAAGAATGAAGCAATGGGTTGTTGTAGGTTTTTTCAGGCTATATGGCCATGTGCTAGAGGCATTCTCTCCTGATGTTTCGCCTGCATCTATGGCAAGCATCCTCAGAGGTAGGGAGGTCTGTTGGAACTAGGAAAATTGGTTTATATATCTGTGGAATGACCAGAATGGGACAAAGAACTCTTGTCTGTTGGAGCTAGGTATGAATGTTTCAACTGACCACCTTGATTAGCATTTGATGGCCTGGCAGTTGTTTGGTGTAGCTTGTTAGTGCCTGGGGGAATCTTTTGTTGAGAGGTGATTAGATGTCCCTGATTGTTTCCTCTATGTTGATTTGCTGTTGTAATTTTAGAGGGTTTTTTTAATACTGGTAGCCAGATTTTGTTCATTTTCATGGTTTCCTCCTTTCTGTTGAAATTGTCCACATGCTTGTGGATTTCAATGGCTTCTCTGTGTAGTCTGACATGGGGGTTGTTAGACTGGTCCAGGAAAAGTGTTCTTGCATACATCAAAGGAACCACTGACCGCATAGGGAAGCTGATGAGGAAACACAACATACAAACAAACTATCTACAGACCCACCAAGAAGACCCAACAAACACTACATTCAGCAAAGGACAGGAGGGATCCTCTCACCTCTGCAGGAGTCTACCGTATACCATGCATCTGTGGACAAGTCTACATAGGGACCACCAAGTGCAGCATTGCACAAACACAAATCAAGGAACATGAAACGCACTGCAGACTACTTCAACCAGAGAAGTCAGCCATAGCAGAGCACCTGATGAACCAACCTGGACACAGCATATTATTTGAGAACATGGAAATGCTGGACCACTCCAACAACCACCATGTCAGACTACATATTTGCATGCAGGTCTGCATGTGAGTCTCTTCTGAAGTCCCGGGATTTTTTGCCCTTGTTTAAAACCCGTGATTTCGTGCTGTCTGGAAGCGCCCTCTGTTAACTTAACAGTCAAGTGGGGAGAAGAGAGGAGGGTGTTATATCTTGCCTTTCTCAGTTGGCTCAGGCAAAAGGCTGCTGTCTCTCTTAACTTATCTGTTCTTCCTCATTAATAATATTTGCTATCTTGATCACACTCGGATGTTGCTTTGTCGTGGATATCTTTGTTTCCATCTGTGAATTACCAGCTCAAAACAGCCTCTGCGCCTCAAGCTGCAAAATGTCTCGAGTCCGTCCTGCTCCTCTTTGCAAAAGAACCTGCCTTATGGACTGACTTAGAAGATAATGCTTATATTTAAGCACCTATTTTTCAAAACATTTGTTTAAGGAGATATTAATGATGCCCAGCATCCAGGAGAAGTGGGTTGTGGATCTTTTGCCTGGCAACGCTACTGGGAAACACAAAAGATCTCACTAAGAAAAAGTCAACAGGAGTGGATGAAAATGAAGCACTTCTTGGAGAAGTCACTTTTTAATTTCTTTAATGGAAAATCTGACTGAGGCGCTGCATCACGCATCTGGGCTCCTCTGTTATTTACATTTCAGAATTTGATTAGATGCACCAGAGAGGGGGGTTAACATACGAACCAGAGGAAGTTGGAAGGTGTAACGAGAGGGCAACTAATAAAACAGTGGATTAAAGGCCAGATCTTGGGTGGTTTTCAGTATTGCATTGACCAAGGATTGAACTGTAAAATACTGGGAGCTCAAAGAAATGAGAAGAATTATTCTCTACTACCATGCATTTGCTATATATTTATTTGATGAATAACCAGCCTGGGTTACACAAAAGAGGGAATAAGGCAGCATATCTGGATGTGCTACTGCAGGCTGGAGAAGCCATGGTTGCATCTCTGATGCTTGCTGATGGAGCAGAGGACTTTCAAAAACTGACAGCCTCTCCCACATCATTTTGAAAACAATTATTAAGATATCTCTCAATGAACTACAGTATGCCTTTGGTTCAAGTTGGAAACAATAGATATTCCAGTGGCTAGAACAGAATGAGGAAACTTGGATACAAAGCTTTGGTTTTGCCATGGATGTCTTGTGTTTTCCAACACTTCCTATTTCCCAGGAGTCTGCACTAGGCTTTGGTCATTTTATGAATTTGTGGTTCTTGGCATGGAGCAGCATCAAGCTATGTTGTACCCAAAACTAACAAAATGAAGTTTAACAGTGACAAATGCAAGATACTCCACTTTGGCAGGAAAAACGAAATGCAAAGATACAGAATGGGGGATGCCTGGCTCGAGAGCAGAACGTGTGAAAAAGATCTTGGAGTCCTCGTGGACAACAAGTTAAACATGAGCCAACAATGTGATGTGGCAGCAAAAAGGCCTTCTCGGTGGTGGCCCCCTGGCTGTGGAACACTCTCCCGGCACACATCAGACAGGCGCCCTCCCTCATGTCCTTTCGAAAAAGCCTTAAGACCTGGCTGTTCGAGAGGGCATTTAATTAAGTGCTAAGCAACAACATTACGGTAATGAGAACTGGAATGGTATAAGGAAAATGAGACTGGCTATGATTCTACTAAGAGACGAAGCGGATTTTTATGTAGTTTGTATTTGTTGTATAGTCATATGTTGTTGATACTGGCCTCTGTAACTGTCTTTTTATGTGTACTGTACACCGCCATGAGTCGCCCGTAAGGGCTGAGAATGGCGGTCAATAAGTGCATCTAATAAATAAATAATAAATAAATAAATAAAAAGCCAATGGGATTTTGGCCTGCATCAATAGGAGCATAGTGTCTAGATCTAGGGAAGTCATGCTACCCCTCTATTCCGCTTTGGTTAGACCACACCTGGAATATTGTGTCCAATTCTGGGCACCACAATTCAAGAGAGATATTAACATGCTGGAATGTGTCCAGAGGAGAGCGACTAAAATGATCAAGGGTCTGGAGAACAAGCCCTATGAGGAGCGGCTTAAGGAGCTGGGCATGTTTAGCCTGAGGAAGAGAAGGCTGAGAGGAGATATGATAGCCATGTATAAATATGTGAGAGGAAGCCACAGGGAGGAGGGAGCAAGCTTGTTTTCTGCTTCCTTGGAGACTAGGACGCTGAGCAATGGCTTCAAACTACAAGAGAGGAGATTCCATCTGAACATGAGGAAGAACTTCCTGAGTGTGAGAGCCGTTCAGCAGTGGAACTCTCTGCCCCGGAGTGTGGTGGAGGCTCCTTCTTTGGAAGCTTTTAAACAGAGGCTGGATGGCCATCTGTCAGGAGTGATTTGAATGCAATATTCCTGCTTCTTGGCAGGGGGTTGGACTGGATGGCCCATGAGGTCTCTTCCAACTCTTTGATTCTATGATTGTATGATTCATTGTCTTGGAACACTAAAATCAGGGCAGAATCTGAGACACTCTTTGGATTATTTTTTCCAGAATCCATCAGTCAAATGCTATAAGAAAAAGATGATCACAATGATGTCGAACACGAATTTAGGGGGCCCTGCTGAGGCAGGGGCCGGCGATACCCTAAAAGAGGATCTGAAACACCTGGTGAGACAGCAAGCACCAGAAGAGCTATTTTCCTTTTTTCCCCAATAAAAGTCTCACCAAGTTAAAGCAAGGCCACCGAGGTTTTATTTCTATTCTAGCTGGAATAGATGACGACCGCAGTAATCTGCCCAACAAGCTGACATGCTGACTGGGCAGAGAAATATAATATTTATAGAGCTGTCAAATTGAAATGTCCTGTGCCCACCAGCTTCACACTGATTGGCTGTGTAGTTAATGGGCCGGGAGGAGTGGCTGGGGGAGGATGCGCTTCCTCCAATTAGAGCACAAGCCCCGCTTCGGCTGCTCAGCCAATGAGCGAACGGGAGGCAGGCAGAAAAGGAAACAATGAATGAATGTATAATGACTGGATTATGAATGGCTCTTTTTGCGCCCTGATGATAGGTGATCAAGGCAGATAGCTTGAGCGCTCCAGCCTTGATCCTGACTATAATCCTGAGTTTTGAAGCAACATCTGTGTCTAGCCCTGAAGAGCCAGTTCCATTGTCAAAAAGTCCTGTAATATTGACTTGTCGATAAGATCTGAGATTCCTTTCCTGGGATAGGGGAATGGCACACTGGGAGAGGTGGCGACAATCCCCTGGCTTGACTCTGAAGAAGCTGGGTGTGATGTGGGTTGGTCCATGAGGTCACGAAGAGTCAGAAGTGACTGAACGAATACACAACAACAAACATCAATGACATTCTTTGCATCTACGAAGCTTGGAACTCTAAGCTGACTATTACTCCCCTTCATAGAAATAATTATGTGGTTTACGCACAGGTATTGTAACTTTTGGAAGTGTGAACAGAAGGTTTGTAGGTAATATGATGACCACAATGTGAACATTAAAAAAGAAACATAAAAAATGTTGGGTTGTTGTAGGTTTTCTCGGGCTATATAGCCAGAGGCAGCCCTAGGTAATTTTCAACGGTAAGCAAACAGTATTTTGGCGTGTCCCCCCCCCCCCCCCCCCCGCCACCTATCATTGATATATATTTTCTGTTTATCGTGGGAGTTCTGTGGGCCATATTTGGTTCAATTCCATCATTGGTGGAGTTCAGAAATCTCTTTGATTGTAGGTGAACTATACATCCCAGTAACTACACTTGCCGCATTTGCTCCCTTGCCTGGCCCGCTTTGGGTCCGGAGTCGTGCCTGAAGACCCTGGCGTGTGCACCAAAAGTCACCTAGCAGTCCTAGGGGAGCCTCGGCTTTCTTTTTTTTCAGGGGGCGCTCCTCAAGTGGCAGTCGAGGGGCATTTACAGAGGCGCCTCTGCGCCCCTGGCAAAAAAAAAGTGTTCTGTGACCGCTTACTTCGTGTAATGGATGAGCCGCCCCTGTATATAGCCATGTTCTAGAGGCATTCTCTCCTGACGTTTTGCCTGCATCTATGGCAAGCATCCTCAGAGGTACCTCTGAGGATGCTTGCCATAGATGTAGGCGAAACATCAGGAGAGAATGCGTCTAAAGCAGGGGTCCTCAAACCTTTTAAACAGAGGGCCAAGTCACAGTCCCTCAAACTGTTGGAGGGCTGGATTATAATTTGAAAAAAAAAATGAATGAATTCCTATGAATTTGTAGTTTGTAGTACAAAAGACACTTAAAAACAATACAATAATTAAAATTAAGAACAATTTAACAAATATAAACTTATTAGTATTTCAATGGGAAGTATGGGCATACTTTTGGCTGATGAGACAGGATTGTTGTTGTTGTTATATGCTTTCAAGTCATTTCAGACTTAAGTTGACCCTGAGTGAGGGCCGGGTAAATGACCTTGGAGGGTTGCATCTGGCCCCCGGGCCTTAGTTTGAGGACCCCTGATCTAGAACATGGCCATATAGCCTGAAAAAACCTACAGTAACTCAGTGATTCCGGCCATGAAAGCCTTTGACAATACATAAAAAATGTTGTTGTATTAATCAGGGCATCTTTTTTGTTAGTAGATTAGAAGGAGTTGTGTTGACCGAATGGATTAATTGATTAGAAGTTGCAACGTTAAAGGGGAAAGAAAGCAGAGCGGAGGTCATTCTGTTTCTCTGCAGATAATAACAGATAGCAGAGAGAAGAGAAAAGTGGGGGTGGTGGATAGACAATACGTTAACTCCTTGACTGGAGCATGCCCTTTCATTCTTAGCACTTACACTGTCAAGAAGCCATTTTGCCGAATTGCCTCTTTCTGCAGGAATACCATGCAACAGTTACTTCTAAGTGGCTTTATAGGGGATTCTCACCCACACCTTATAATAAACCGAGCGTGCAGATAACATATCTTTTCGTGCTTTTAAAGTGCTTGGATGATAACTGTGAAAAATTATCTCAGGAAGGTTACCGAGCGGTACCTGTGGCCATTTTCTCATGACCCCTGTGAGATAAAGTTTACTGCCTTAGATCATGATGCATTGTCAAATAACAGGTTTAGCTTGTCTGGCCAACAAGAAGTAATTGAGGAGTGTTATAGCTTTAAAATCCATGTTCCAAGGAATTGGGAGCATCTGAGCTGTTAGACCTGAACAAAATAGGTCAACACAGGGAGAATAAAGTTTTCTCTATTGGTTCCCCCTTCTCTTTCCAATTCAAGTTGTTTCTTTTTCTCTGTGAAACCATTTCATGGCAATCCTAGAAAATCCCAAGTAAGGACCTAAAATCGCCTTTCCTCCTTTAATTGCAGGAGACAATTAAAAAGGGAAATAATTATCCATGTCTGGGTGATGAGAATAGCATGCCAACCTGGATTATTTATCTTCACATTTCCCTGGATTTACAAGGGCCCCGTCACCATTTATTGCTGTATGACAGAGGCCTCATTTTATATACACATAAACAAAGATAACAACAATATTATATCTCTGTACTTTAAAAATGTAACTGCTAATGGACTAAGACCTGGGCCAACCCTACCCTTTGGAACAGTGTTTCTCAACCTGGGGTTCGGGTCTCCTGGAGGGGTGATTGGGGGTGGGGTGGGTGGGTTCACCAAAGACCATCAGAAAGGGATTCTTTGATTGTAGGTGAACTATAAATCCCAGCAACTACAACTCCCAAATGTCAAGGTCTATTTTTCCCAAACTCCACCAGTGTTCACATTTTGACATATTGAGTATTTGTGCCAAGTTTGGTCCAGATCCATCACTGTTTGAGTCCACAGTGGTCTCTGGATGTAGGTGAACTACAACTCCCAAACTCAAGGTCAATGCCCACCAAACCCTTCCAGTATTTTCTGTTGGTCATGGGAGTCCTGTGTGCCAAGTTTGGTTCAATTCAATCGCTGGTGGAGTTCAGAATGCTCTTTGATTTTAGGTGAACTATAAATCCCAGCAACTACAACTCCCAAATGACAAAATCCATCCCCCCCCCCACCTCACTATGTTCAAATTTGGGTGTATTGGGTAATTGACCCAAATTTGGTGAATGAAAATACATCCTGTGTATCAGATATTTACATTACAATACATAATAGTAGCAAAATTACAGTTATGAATTAGCAACGAAAATAATGTTATGGTTGGGGGTCACCATAACATGAGGAATTGTATTAAAGGGTTGCGGCATTAGGAAGGTTGAGAACCACTGCTTTGGCAGAACAAGTTTAAGGAAAAGGAAGGGAATTGTCACTGGATTTATTGGGTTGCTGTGAGTTTTCCAGGCTATCTGGTCATGTTCCAGAAGCATTCTCTCCTGATGTTTTACCCACATCTATGGCAGACATCCTCAGAGTCTGTGAGGTCTGTTGCAAACTAGGCAAGTGAGAAAGTACAACGTGGGAGAAAGAACTCTTTTCTGTTGGAGGCAAGTGTGAATGTTGCAATTTGCCACCTTGATTAGCATTTAATGGTGGCAAATTGCAACTGTTTCCTGTCTGGAGGTATCCTTTGTTGGGAGATGTTCCGACAGATCTCACAACGTCTGAGGATGCTTGCCATAGATGTGAGTGAAACGTCAAGAGAGAATGTTTCTGGAACATGGCTCTTCAGCCCGAAAAACTCACAGCAACCCAGTGATTCCAGCCATGAAAGCCTTCAACAACACAATGGATTTATTGTTACACTTTGCTGTTAGAAATGAGGAAGAGGTACTTTGAGTTTTTCTGTCTCAGATGCTAAAATAATGTGAATGGTTTACTATTCTATAGAAGTCAACTTTGGGCAGGAGGTGACGCTTGCCACTCCATCTTAAGCAGAGAATGTCCTTGGTCAGCAATAATAAACATTATTTTTTAGTGCTGTGTTCATACCATTTCCTCTTTGGGATCTGTATAGCCTGGAAAAAAACCTCAGCTGGAATAATTGATTTGTATTTCTTCTTTAGGCTCCTTCAAAGAATATTGTATTCCATTATTTAGTTGATTTCCATGCTAAAAAGGAATGCAAAGAGCCTCTCCAGATGAGAAAAGTCTCTAAAAGTCCCGGAATTTGCTCCTGGACAAACCAATTTAATTTTGGAGATCCACATAATTTATTTATTTAATTTATTTACAGTATTTATATTCTACCGTTCTCACCCCGAAGGGGACTCAGGGCAGATCACAGGACATACATATATGGCAAACATTCAATGCTGTTAAGCACTGACAAGACAGACAACTGCAGTTAGATAGAGGTATATATCTGCTTTCCCATCTTCGGTATCTTGAAGGCTTGTGCTTGGTTCCAGCCACAGGGTGTGTGTACGTGTGTATGCTGTCACTCCATCTTCCTAGTTGAAGAACTTTGTTCATAAACTTCCTCCTTGATGGCATCACTGGCATTTTTCTGACATGTTTAAGTGCCTTAAATACCTCCTCACTTTGAAGCGGTACTTATTTATTTACTTACATTTTGCTTTCTAACTGCTAGGCAGGGAGAAGCTGGGCTAAAGGCCAGGAGCTCACCCTGACCCAGGCTTCAAACTGTCAGCCTTTAGAGTGGCAAGATTCACTGCAGCTGGCGGTTAACCTGCTGTGCTAAAGCTCGGCCCTTCGTCTGATAGTATTTCCTGGGAACTCCCAGAATTACCAAGGATTTTTCATTCCTACTTCCCAAACCCGTTTGAATTAGCTTAGTATTGAATACAATGAAATCTATGAATACAGAACCACCCAGACCTTAGCATTTCCAATATCCATGGGTGGTTATGAAAGCTGCGTGCTTAAAAATGCTGAGAGGAAGAAAATCAACTCCTTTGAAATGTGTTTTGGGGAAGGGTTGTATGAAGTACTAGAAAGACAAATGGATCTTAGAGCAAATTAAGACTGAACCTTCACTAAAAACAAAGATACTAAATTGAAGCTGTCATACTTGGATCCTATAGTGAGATGATGCAATGTGTTGGAAAAGACAGTAATACTTGGTAAAGTAGAAAGAGAAATCAATTGAGGAAATGAAATCAATCGAGGAAGCCATGCCTCTGACTTCACAAGACCTAAACATGCCAATTGACGTCTGGGGCTCTTGGAGGTCTCTCATTTATTTTCAAACTTGACTTGATGGCAAATATCAGCAACAAAAACTCTTCAGATGAGGTCTGACCAAAGTTTGAGTAGAACAACTTATAAGGCTGTGGTGGCACAATTGGTTAAACCCTTATGTGGCTGAACTGTTAACCTGAAGGCAGGGGCGGCTCGTCTATTACGCGAAGTAAGCGGTCGCAGAACACTTTTTTTTTGCCAGGGGTGCTGAGGCACCTCTGTAAATGCCCCTTGACTGCCACTTGAGGTGCACCCCCTTAGCTCACAACAGCCCTAGCAGTCCGGGGGGAGCCTCGGCTTTCTTGCCTCACTGCCGGGCGATCCTCTTCCCAAAGGGGCTGGGCCCTTGAGCCTTGCCTAGCCCCTCTTGTTCCTGCTCCACCCGGCCACTGGGTGCGTGAGCAGAGCCGGCGCTCCATCGTTCTCCGCGTTCGATCCCTTCCCCATGACCGGCTCCCTTTCCCGATCCGCCAGTGCTCCATCCGCCTCCTCTCCTCTCCCCAATCCGTGGGTGGGCCAAAGGGTGGAGCCGCCGCGCCTGGCCTGCTTCGGGTCCGGAGGCGTGTCTGAAGACCCCAGTGTGCGCACAAAAAGTCGCCTCTTCTCCTGACCTTCTCTTCAGCCATTGGGACCAAGAGAGAGAGAGAGAGAGCCCCTCCGGCTGGAGGTATCTCCCGCCTCCACTCCCTCCTTTGTTTTTGCGCCTACCTTCAGGAAAGGTGGGCATCTCCACCCCCCCCCCTCTCTCTCTCTCTCGGTCCCAATGGCTGAGGAGAAAGTCAGGAGAAGAGGTGACTTTTGGTGCACACGCCGGGGTCTTCAGGCACGCCTCCGGACCCAAAGCGGGCCAGGCAAGGGAGCAAATGGGGCAAGTGTAGTTACTGGGATGTATAGTTCACCTACAATCAAAGAGCATTCTGAACTCCACCAATGATGGAATTGAACCAAATATGGCACACAGAACTCCCACGACAAACAGAACATATATATCAATGATTGGTTGGGGCGGGCGCCAAAATACTGTTTGCTTACTGTTGAAAATTACCTAGGGCCGCCTCTGCCTGAAGGTGGGACGGGGTGAGCTACCGCTGTTATCCCAGCTCCTGCAAACCTAGCAGTTTGAAAACATGGAAATGTGAATAGATAAATTGGCAGGAAAGGCATAAGACACTTCAAGCAGTCATGTCAGTCACATGACCAGGAGGTGACAACACAGGCTCCTCAGCTTAGAAATGGAGAACAGCACTTCCCCAAGAGCCAGAGATGAGCACTGCCTCCAAAGCCGGAAATGAAAGGAGAAGCCTCTGCCTATGTTTGCATTGTAACAAGGCATTGAATGTTTTCCAGTCTCTGTTTATACTGCAATCCACACTGAGTCCCCTCAGGGAAAAGAGCGGAATATAAATAAAGTTGTTGTTGTTGTTGTTGTTGTTGTTGTTGTTATAACAATTATTTACATTTATCTGGTCTAAGTGCTTCTGATAATGCAGCCTAGAATTGTTGTTACCCGTTACTTGCCCGGCTGTTTTGCCATGTTTGGAAGTAGCGCCTTTGGAAAGGCTATTTTCCCCTTTTGTTGTCCTCAGCTATGAACCATACTTTCTGTTGGAATTTGCAAGGAAGTCTGTTGGTCGGGCCAGTGGGCTAAATCAGGAACTGGAAACATAAGGGACAATAAAGGTTTTGGGAGACCCATCAGGGTCATTATGTCCACACACCAGGGATATTTAATTCTACCATCAGTCATCATTTCATTCATTTGTCTAAGACCTGCCAGCCCCTTTCCAACCATTGGACAGAGGGAAATCTACATTGAAGGCAGGTGGTGCTCATTGGCTGAGGTGTGCCAAACTCCAGCCTCTCCAGGGACCCCCTCTGATATCATGCCGGCTCAGCCAATCACAGTGAAGTCGGGTCCAGCTGGGGGCGGTGTGAATTTTGAACCTGAAAAGTGTATAAAAGTGCATGTTTTACTGTATAATGTATCTCAGCTACATTTTAGCGGGCTACCGCAAGTTGTCATCACTTTAAGCTGAAATTAAATAAATACCTCAGTGGCTTCTGTTTCCACTTGGTGAGATTTATTGTTGTATTGTTGTATTGTTGTATTATTTTGTATTATTGTATTATTGTTGTATTTTGGGCTCGGCCTCATGTAAGCCGCACTGAGTCCCCTGGGAAGATGGTAGCGGGGTACAAATAAAGTATTATTATTATTATTATTATTATTATTATTATTATTATATTTATTCTGGAATATTGGATTCTTTATCTCACCAGGCTTAACTCACAGCGGCTTGGATCTCACTATCCACTGCCATTTTAAATTGCTCGATAACAGTCTTCTGCAACCTTTGCATGTGCTGGACCACTACTCTCTTTGGGGACAACCATACTTCATGCTGCTTGGGGATGATGGCAGTTATAGTGTAGGATGACAGCTTTTGTGCCAAATTTGGGAAACTGCCACAAGGAATAGAGCTCCTTCTCTTTCTAGGAGGTTAGCTTTGTGCATTTGAGACAAAAATAGGTGCAAGAAAGCTGCATTAAGATCACTACTGACCGAACGGACATGATTTCGAAGCCAGCCCGGGTCGGAGTGAGTTTCTGACCAAATTGTGTAGCTTGCTGTCGACATTTGCAGCCCAAAAGACAGTTGCATCTGTCAAGTAGGAAATTTGGGTACCGCTTATGCGGGGAGGCTAATTTAACTAATTTATGAGGCCATAAAAATCTTCAGCAAGCATGCAAAGAATGAGGAAGTACTTCATCAGTGTCACAAATGGACAGTGAAGCGACAGCTCCCCTGGTGGTTAGAATACCCTCATGAAAAGCTGGAATGTTAAATAGCCTCTGAGTGTCTGGCTATATATGTTATGTGTCTATCGCATTGAATGTTTGCCATGTATATGTACATTGTAATCCACCCTGAATCTCCAGCAGGGTGAGAAGGGCAGAATATAAATACTGTAAATAAATACTGTAAATAAACAGGAGAGAAATCGCCCATCTTGTTGCCGCATTTGTGGGTACGTCTCCACCCGTCTCCTAGAATAATTTTCCTGCAACTGCCAGGCAGTGATTCCAGTATCATTCTCTTTCTTCCGCTGTGCAAAGAGGGGGTGGGTTATTTAAACTCACTATCAAACAGAATCAAAATCAAAGTGAGCTAATTTTTCTGAAACACTAATCATTTTAAAGCTATTGAACTAAATATAGAGGCAGTTCATTAAATCATTAAAACTGCCTGCAATAATCCTCACAAAGTCATTACAGCAGTATTCCCTAGCCAGAGAGGTAGGTTTGCCTTAAGCACAGTTTAATCAAATTAGATAGCAGGCCTATGTCATGGGGTTTCTCCTATTGATATTCATTAAAAATACATGATTTATCACTAATCTATGTAAGGTATATTCCAAATTAATTTTGTAAGTGTTCAGGCGGTGAGGGAGGTTGGGGAACAGGTAAGGAAAACAGCAGGGCCTATTGTTACAGTAGAGACGGAAAATGAAGGCATTCTTACTTTTATATTGTGCCAATGGTGTCACTTGGCAATATGTCCAGGCTTTCGCTATGATTCTCCCTGGTTAAAATGCTAGCTGTGCTACCAAAATACAAAAGGCATTGCCACTATATTGCTTCAGATTATAATGTTTTAATCTTCCTCCTAATACATATGGTAGAGGCTAAGGTGTTTAAAATCAAAGACATATGCATTCAAGATATTTCTGATTTATGATGAACCTATCACAGGGATTTCTTGCAAGATTTGTTCAGAGGAGGTTGCCTTCGTCTTCTTCTGAGGCAGAAAGAGTACGACTTGTCCAAGGTCATGCAGTGAGTTTCCATGGCTGAGCAGGGATTTGAACCTGGTCTCCACAGCTACAGTCCCATGTGCAAATCATTATTATAACACAATGTCTCTTTGTCCAAAAACTTTGTATGGGTTGGAAAGCCACGGTAGCCTAAAAATAGCCTGGGACTAAATACTGCCCCATGGCCAGGCATTCCCCATTCACAATTTAAAAAGACATGGAGCTGGTGATGGGAACCAAATGGTTACCATAAATATCCTCAGAGTCCTGTTTTGCCCCAGAAACAGCCTTACAACAAGGGTTAAAACAACTAAAAAAAACTTTACTTCAGCAAAATGATAATACTCTAACAAACTGCAGCAAAGGAACATAAGTGTTGGAGTTCAGCCTGTGATTGTGTTTCAGGATCAGGGCGCTTTGGATGTGGGAAGTATCGCCAATGAATTTCAAGGTGACAATGGTTTGGTCAATGATACTGATGCAGAGAAGGACCAGGAGACCTCTGTGCAAAGTGTAGTTTCCCATGAGAATGTCCCTGAAGTGTGTGGGGATGATAGTGTACTCCCTGAATTGTTACCAGAGGGTTCCCAGGATTTGGGGCTTGAAAACAACTGGGCACCTGGCCCAGCTGTGAGAATTAATGAGCAAATAGATAGGTGAGAGGAAATTATTCAACAGACAAGCCAAGCAAGGCCTTCAGCGTTCTTCCAGGCTTCGACAGAAGAAGATAAGGGGATCTCAAGTAAGACTAAACCAATTCCTGAGTGTGTGGAATAGCTTAACGAGGGAATAAAAAGTTCCAAGTATGGGAAATATAGTCAGATGAAGCATCATTGAAATCAAGTGTAGTTCTCATCCTTTGTTTCATGGAAGCTTTGCTTTGGAAGATTCTTGTATAAGTATTTCTTGTTCAAGGTTTGGATTCTTGGAATGTATGAATGCCTACTAATTCCTTGGATTAATGTTTCCTGTTTTCCTGGATTATATTACAGAAGTGTGGACTTTGTTTTTATGGACTTTGCTGGACTTTGCTGGACTGTTTTTGCTTCTGCTTATCTTCAAACCTAATTGGATTTACCTATTTCTTTAAAATGCTTTTTACTTGCTGCTTTTTAATTATCTTAATTAAAAGGATTGTTTTCCAATAAATGGTGTGGTGTTTACAATCAGAGGGCTTTTCCTGTCCTGGAGTGCAACAAGAAGGAAAATTCCAAAAGCAAAGCAAAAGTCTTACATCACATATGAAACCAGATTCTTTGGCAAAAAGTCTTTGCGAGGCACTTGTTGGAGCTGCAAGCAAGGAAACCAAATCACAGAAGCACTGAGTAGAACAGTTGCTACCAGCATTGACCACTTGCTTTACTGCTGATTTATAGCCTCCAGCTCCCAGCACAGGTGTTCCTAGGGTAAGGTCTGATTGTTTAGTGTCCTTGCAACAATTCTAGCTGACTTTCTCCTTTCTCCTTTCGCCCTTCAGTGTTCTTGAAACGTAGGAACCAGCAGTATGTTTTCCTTTCCCTCTTCTTCCTCAACACTTGGCCCCAAATCCACAACTCCTACATCTTCAGCCTCCTGTTCTCCATCCTCCTCCTTCTCAGAAGAGGAGTACCCAACATTTAGAATAGTGACAGGATCACCATCTTTATATGTCAGAAGGGAATTTGTGTGGAAAATAGAACAATTCCCCTCTATTGCTCCAGACAGTAGAATATAAACAAATGGAGTCAAATTAGAAGAAAAGAGATCCCACCCAAACATTAGGTTGACTGTAAGAGCTGTTCAACTGCAAAAAAGACTGTCTTGGAGGATTGTCAACTCTTCACCTCTGGAGACAAAATGGGTGTTTTCCAGGAATGAGTTAGTTGTATATTCCTTATCGCAGGGAGTTGGATTCAGTGACTTCTCTAGTCTCTTCGAGGATTCTGTCTGTTTTGGCAGTGTGTTTAAGCAGGGGCCATCCACAGGCTTGATCAGTAGGGTTGTGTATTTGTGGTAAACATTGACACATTGCATGTCCCAGCTTTTGGTGTGAGCCCAATACATTTTTTGGGAGCCTTCACTCTCCAGTGCCAAAAGATCCATTTTCTATTGGCCCAATATGGGGGAGGGCCTTCCCACCTGGACTCCCTTCCCAGCGTGTGCTGTTTTTACTCTAGAGAAGGTGCTCGGCTGCAGGTCCTGGCAGCCACACCACACATACTCTCAAGAGTAAGAGGCACTTGGCTGCAGGCCCTGGCAGGTCTCAGAGCTCGGCTGCAGGCTCTGGAGGTGCAGGTATTTCTGCATGCCATACATGCACTCTCCTTGAAAAGAAAGTGCATGCATGGCGTGCAGGTCCAGAGTGCCCGCAACTGCCAGGGCCTACAGCCAAGTCTCTATTACTCTAAAGTTTGAAGCGTTCGGTTGCAGTGCAGGTCCTAGGAGGTGTGGGCACTCCTGCATGCCACACATGCACTCTCTTTCCAAGGAGAATGCATGTGTGGTGTACAGGAGTGCTCATGACTGCCAGGGCCTGCAGCCGAGCGCTTCTTACTCTGTGATGCCAAAAAGCAGACCAGGAGACTGGACTCGCTCCTGCTTGCTTTTGTGTTGAGCTGCTTTCTGTAGTGGGAGGGGATTTCCTCTTTCGTGCTCCCAAAGAAACGAAAGACACAAAAGAAACAAAGGAAATGGGAGAAACTAATTCCGTGCACAATTCTTGATCAGGGAACTGGGTTGAAAGGCTCTGGTCAACAAGTCAGGGATTCTCCTCTGCCATTAAAATCTTACATCTCAATAAACATTTTGCTTTATAATAAAGCCAATAACTAGTTATTTTTCAATTACATTTTATGTTTTAAGACTAAGTTTTAGTTATTTTAGTATTGTGAATAGTGTAATTCCAATTGATTGTTCTTTTATGGACATGGTTTGAGCTGAATTGCTCTTTGTAAAATTGTAAGGTTCATTGAATCCAAATTTTGGGAGAAAGGCGAGCTATAAATGCAACAACACCAGCAACTTCTTAGTCTTCAAATGACACCCTGTGCAGTGTGCTACTGAGAACACAATACAGTTCTGAGTACCAGAGGTTTACGGCAGGTAAATGCTACATGCATATAGATGTTTCTATATACTTAAAAAGCCCAGATGGCATAGGTACGAGTCAATGAAGCAAGCAGGACTTCTTGTGAGTAAATTTGCATAGTTTAATCCATTCATCAAATGTATATGATGGGGTATTCATCAAGCAGATTCTTTCCGAAAACAACAAAAACTTTTTATAATAAGCTTATGCCACCATGTTTTTTAAAAAGCTTTACAGCTTCACAAGACTCTTTAGGACTTTTTAAAATTTTTATGTCATACGTTAGAGCAAACTAACTCTGCCCCCTTAAAAAAACCTTTGTTGCATAAGTAACTGGCTTACTTTCTCGTGCCTCATGCACAGTATATGGCGTGTGTTGCAAAAATCTGCCTTATCCCTAGGCCAGTTTTATATGTATCTGAAGCATTTTCTCGAATAGATAACCACAAAAAGAGAAAGTGTATTGTACAAATTTATATATTTTCAATTTAAGAGCTCAGTCCATATCTGCTTATGAACAATCAACTAGATGACTGCAGAATTTCACTGGTGGGTCTGCATCTCCCAATTAATTATGGATCCAGCTAGATCCCCAATATACAATGCACACATAGAGTCACGAGTAGATGGGTAAGTAAGTTGACAAACTAGGAGTAACTACTTATCATGGTTGGATCCAGGAGCAAATACCCAGGAAAAGACTGAGGGAAGTAAAAGAGGTGGACGTGGTTAGCTTTGAGGCTCCTGCGCACTGGGTTCATCTCCCTGAGAGAGAGGTTGAAGGAGGGAGGAGGAAGCTCCTTGGTTGCATGCATTGGTCCCCCCCCCCCCCCACTTCTGCCGATGTGAGCTGGAAGCCCAACTGTTCCTGCTGCTAAAGGTTTCCATGCTGGCGGTGGTGATAGAGGAGAAGGCCGGTCCTGGGAGGGTTAAAGATACCCCTCTCTCTGGGATTGTTTGTTTCTCCTTATCCAGTCTCCTGTAGCACCCGTTCCCTCTTGGGTGGGGGGGGGGGGAGGGAGCTCCTTGGCTCTGCATTTCAAGGAGGTCCAGGGAAGGAAGAGCCGATGACCTAGAGCTCAGTCGAGCTAGGAGAGCCACATGGTCACGAAAGCAGAGGGGGAGCTGGTTATCAGCTCCCACTTGCTTTCCTGTTGAGCTAATTTTCGTACCAGGAGGGGACTTCCCGTTCTCTGCTTCCAAAGGTAATGGAAGAAACGAAAGAACTGATGGAACAAATGAAAACAGTTCCGTGGCCATGTTTAGTAACTAGTTGTCATAGTTGGATCCAGGTGCAGATAGTCAGGAAAAGAAAAGATTGAGGGAAGTAAAAGCCCAACTCTGCTTTGGTCACTCAGACTTCAACTGGAATATTGTGTCCAGTTCTGGGCGTCATGATTCAAGTAGGATATGGACAAGCTGGGAGGCGTCTAGAGAAGGGCAACCAATTAATCAAAGATCTGGAAGTCGATCTCTATGAAGAGATGGGTATCTTTAGCTTGAAAAAGAGAAGATAGCCATGTTTAAATATTTGAAAGCATGTCACATTAAGGAAGCTTGATTTCTGCTGCTCTAGAAACCAAAACACGGAAATGGACTCAAAATGTAGTGAAAGCGATTCCACCTAAACTTTAGGAAGAACTTCCTGATGGTAAGAACTGTTTGCCAGTGGAATATGCTGCCTAATAGCCCTCTCTGGTGGTTTTTAAGCAGAGGTTAGATGACCACCTATTTATTTATTATTTATTTTATTTATAATATTTATATTTCGCCTTCTCACCCCACAGGGGACTCAGGGCGGATCACAATGCACGTATACATGGCAACCATTCAGTGCCTTAAACCAGTGGTTCTCAACCTGTAGGTCCCCAGATGTTTTGGCCTTCAACTCCCAGAAATCCTAACAGCTGGTAAACTGGCTGTCCACTTATAGAATCATAGAATCATAGAATCAAAGAGTTGGAAGAGACCTCATGGGCCACTTGTGACACCGATGGAGTACTTCCTCATTCTTTTGCATGCTGCTGGAGATTTTTATGGTGTCGTAAATTAGTTAAAGTAACCTCCCCACCTAAGTGGTACCTAAATTTCCTACTTAACAGATGCAACTGTCTTTTGAGCTGCAAAGGTTGACAGCAAGCTAGACAAATCATAGACTCATAGAGTTGGAATAGACCTCATGGGCCATCCAGTTCAACCCCTTGCCAAGAAGCAGGAAAATTGCATTCAAAGCACCCCTGACAGATGGCCATCCAGCCTCTGTTTAAAAGCCTTCAAAGAAGAAGCCTCCACCACACTCCGAGGCAGAGTGTTCCACTGCTGAACAGTTCTCGTGGTTGGGAGCTTACTCCAACCCAGGTTGGCTTAGAACTCATGACATTTCGGTCAGTGGTGATTTTAATGCAGCTGACTGGAAGTGCTTTGATTGTGTGTTCCTGCATAGAAGAATGGAGTTGGACTGGATGGCCCTTGTGGTCTCTTCCAACTCTTATGATTCTGTTTAACTTTCCAGCTTCTATTCTTGAATTCCAGCCACCGGGGGAGCTGTCACTTTACCGTCCACTTGTGACATCGATTAAGTGCTTCCCCATTCTTTTGCATGCTGCTGGAGATTTTTATGGCATCGTAAATTAACCTCCCCACGTAAGTGGTACCTAAATTTCCTACTTGGTAGATGCAACTGTCTTTCAGGCTGCAAAGGTCAACAGCAAGCTAGACAAATGGTCGGGAGGTTAACCGAACCAGGGCTGGCTTCGAACTTTCAGTCAGTGGTGATTTTAATGCAGCTGACTGGGAATGCTTTGATTGTGTGTTCCTGCATAGAAGAATGAGGTTGGACTGGATAGCCCTTCCTTGTGGTCTTTTCCAACCCTTATGATTCTATAATTTTACTATCACATAAGCTTTATAAAGCTATTGTCCTCCCAACCCTGCTCTATGCCTGCGAAATGTGGACTATCTACAGACGTCACATGCAACTCCTGGAACGATTCCATCAGCGCTGCCTCCGGAAAATCCTGCAAATATCTTGGGAAGACAAGCAGACAAACGTCAGCATGCGGGAAGAAGCAAAGACCACCAGCATTGAAGCGATGGTCCTCCGCCATCAACTCCGCTGCGCCGGCCACGTTGTCCAGATGCCTGACCACCGTCTCCCAAAGCAGTTGCTCTACTCTGAACTTAAGAATGGAAAACGGAATGTTGGTGAGCAGGAAAAGAGATTTAAAGATGGTCTTAAATCCAACCTTAAAAACTCTGGCATAGACACTGAGAACTGGGAAGCCCTGGCCCTTGAGCGCTCCAGCTGGAGGTCAGCTGTGACCAGCAGTGCTGCAGAATTCGAGGAGGCATGAGTGGAGGGTGAAAAAGAGAAACGTGCCAGGAGGAAGGCGTGTCAAGCCAACCCCGACCTGGACCGCCTTCCACCTGGAAACAAATGCCTTCACTATTCTGTTTTGGTTAGACCACATCTGGAATATTGTGTTCAGTTCTGGGCACCACAATTCAAGAGAGATATTGACAAGCTGGAATGTGTCCAGAGGAGAGTGACTAAAATGATAAAAGGTCTGGAGAACAAGCCCTATGAGGAGCGGCTTAAGGAGCTGGGCATGTTTAGCCTGAAGAAGAGAAGGCTGAGAGGGGATATGATAGCCATGTATAAATATGTGAGAGGAAGCCACAGGGAGGAGGGAGCAAGCTTGTTTACTGCTTCCATGGAGACTAGGACGCGGAACAATGGCTTCAAACTACAAGAGAGGAGATTCCATCTGAACATGAGGAAGAACTTCCTGACTGTGAGAGCCGTTCAGCAGTGGAACTCTCTACCCCGGAGTGTGGTGGAGGCTCCTTCTTTGGAAGCTTTTAAACAGAGGCTGGATGGCTATCTGTCAGGGGTGATTTGAATGCAATATTCCTGCTTCTTGGCAGGGGGTTGGACTGGATGGCCCATGAGGTCTCTTCCAACTCTTTCATTCTATGATTCTATGATTCTATGGGAGAAGATGCGGGTCAAGAATAGGGCTCCACAGCCACCTACAAACCCACAAAAATAGTAATCAAGGAAGACCATCTTACTCGTCCAACGAGGGATCGCCTAAGTAAGTAAAGTAAGTAAGCAAGTAAAAATCACATAAGAAAGGCATTCCACGTTCCGGCTGTTGCAAGAAGACATGTTTTCCAGCTTCACCATATAGCAGCACTCTGTGTTGTCTTTCCCACTGTGAGGAAATTAGTTTGTCATCACTGGTCGATGCCCATGTTAATGTCAGACCGTGGGCGAGAGCGGGAAGTGGCTGGAATATTCAGTTCAGAGAGGGGTCTCCTGATATGAGGAGAGCTTTTATTAAAATGGAAAAATTAATAAGGAGCTTTTCATACCAGGGCTTAGACCACAAGGAAGCGCAGCCTCGGCAGGCCGCCATCTTCTCTTCCACAACCAGAGGTTTCATTTTTATTTTCTCCAAATTTGCTGCTGGTGTCACTGCAGTGACCTCCGTAAACTTCGCACTAGGGGAGGGGGGAGTTTGGCGGAGTTACGTGAGCAAATCAGCTTTATAACCGCAGCCCCCATGGCTGGGGAAGCTATTTTTCAGAAAAAGCAAACAGATGGCATACCAAGTCTTGCTGAGAAGCAAAGTGGTATAAGGAGCAGATACACAAAGTACTAAAATTCCTAAGATTCCTTGTGAATTGTTTCTGTCCCCTTACACCTGCGCTGAAGACATATTTTGCTTTATGCCGATGTGCAAAACGACAAAGCCAGCCCTGCTGTTAGATAGAGTGAGATGTTTGCCTCAAGCAGCAAATCTGGGGCGTTGAAATCTTTAGCAAACTTGGGATGAAATTACTTTCGTTTCTTTCTTTTTTATCCTGCAAGACAGAAGGCAGTTTACCACGCAAATAAAAATAGAATATAGATGAAAGCAAGTTTGATAATACAATTAAATGCACGAGTATATCCAAACCCAACAGTGATCTAAAACAATCTAAAATGATTAGAAGCATAACTTAAAAATAGAGTTATAGTTGTTGTTGTTTATTTGTTCAGTTGCTTCTGAGTCTTCGTGACCTCATGGACCAGCCCAAGCCAGAGCTCCCTGTTGGCTGTCACCACCCCCTGCTCCTTCAAGGTCAAGCCAGTCACTTCAAGGATGCCATACATCCATCTTGTCTTGGTTGGCCCCTCTTCCTTTTTCCTTCCATTTCCCCCAGTATAATTGCCTTCTCTAAGCTTTCCTGTCTTCTCATTATATGTCCAAAATACTTCATATTTGCTTCTAATGTATAAATATTATAGCTCCCTGTCGGCCGTCACCACCCCCAGCTCCTTCAGAGTCAAAGAGTTATAGAAGTCACCCTAAAAGATGATATCACACCAATTGATCGAAAACCCCCAACTAAATCGAATGGTCTTCCTCTGCTGACAGGAGCTGAGCAACCTAGCCTCTTGTAGAAGGGATTCCACAGGCTGCAAATGGCATTGAAAGGTAGCAAATGGAGAAAAGTACACATGGGACTCTTTGCCTCTTGAACAAAATGATTTTATTTGCATTGTTTTTTAAAGCATCTTGATTTGCAGGATGGGATGCTGTTTGGTACCCTGTCTCAGGAAGGAAAACATATTGGGTTGACCCAGGCAAATGGTAGGGTTATGCATTTGTATAGAATCTCGATTTGTTTCTGTTTGTTTATTTATTTATTATCTATATAAATAAAAACGTAATATTCGTTTGTGGGATTAACAAAACTCAAAAACCACTGGACGAATTGACACCAAATTTGGACACAAGACACCTAACAACCCAGTGTATGTCCTTCACAAAAAAAGAATTGATTTTGTCATTTGGGAGTTGTAGTTGCTGGGATTTATAGTTCACCTACAATCAAAGAGCATTCTGAACCCCACCAATGATGGAATTGAACCAAACTTGGCACACAGTTCTCCCATGACCAACAGAAAATACTGGAAGGGTTTGGTGGGCAGTGTCCTTTGGTTTTAGAGTTGTAGTTCACCTACATCCAGAGATCACTGTGGACTCAAACAATGATAGATCTGGACCAAACTCTACAAGAATACTCAATACGCCCAATGTGAACACTGGTAGAGTTTGGAGAAAATAGAATCTTGACATTTGGGAGCTGTAGTTGCTGGGATTTATAGTTCACCTACAATCACAAACTCCATCAATGATAGAATTGGGCCAAACCTCCCACACAGAACCCCCATGTGGGTCACAGCAACGTGTGGCAGGGGACGGCTAGTTATATAATAAAACTTTATTTATATTACCCTCTATCTCCCCAAAGGGACTCAGGGCGGAGTACAGTACAAAATAGCACCCTCTTCCCATTTTATCACCATCACCATCACCATCATCATCATCATCATCATCATTGGAAACACAACAAGATTAGTACACAGTAAATAAGATCACTCTGCTGGCTGTTGTATTGGATCACACATTGGATACTTCCCAAGTGTCTAGGACTGTGTGATGTATAGACGAATAATGTGTGCGGATCCCAGTAGGGTGGCCTTTTGCAACTGACAGATGGTAATTTTGTCAGTGCCGATTGTTTTTAAGTGCAGGCCAGGGTCTTTAGACACTGCACCCAGTGTGCCGTTCACCACTGCGACCCCTTGACTGGCTTTGCAGTGCCAGAGTCTTTGCAGTTCGATTTTTAAATTCTCATATCGTGTCAGCTTTTCCAGTTGTTTCTCTTCGATCCTGCTGTCGTCTTGGATTCCAACAACAATGATCCATACTTTGTTTTTTAACACAATTGTGAGGTCAGGAGTATTGTGCTCAAAAACTGTGTCATTATTATTATTATTATTACAAAGGCTGGGTGACCATCTGTTGAGGGTGCTTTGACTGTGATTTTCCTGCATGGCATAAGGGAGTTAGACTGGATGGTCTGAATTTGGAAGTCCCAGAGTATTATTATTATTATTATTATTATTATTATTATTATTATATCCTGCTTTTTCTTCCCTGAAGGGGACTCAAAGCTGTTTAACATAAAAGCATTAGCATAACCATGTAAAATATACAAATATATGAACACTAAAACAGGATTAATTATAAATAATATCTAAAAATTCACAGTGAAAGACTATTAAAACAAATTCAGAGTTAAAAACCACATGTATAGAAGCTGCCTGGGTTGGCACTTGAATCTTCCTTCAGCACTGATGGGGAGATCATCATGCCTTCTTCCCAAACATCTCAGGCAGAAAGTGCAGTCAATTGGTCTTCTGGCACCAGACGAATGCATTTTGTACCTGTGCTTTCTGATTTTATTTTGTTGCTTCGCATCACATTAATTTCATCCCCAAACATTTCCTAGGAGCACCTGACATTACCAATGACTGTTCATTCCCCTTCCCGAGATCAGTTTAAATTAACACAGCATTTTCAGAAATGAAATGTATCTCTACTTGGCTGTCAGAATCAGTAAAAGTGGCCGTCACGAGTAAACACACCACTATTGTTTTGAGAACACAGATTGAACAGAGTTCAAGCAAGGGAAGGAGGGGCGCTAGTACTTAAACTGAATGATCCTAATGTTTAGTACATTACTGCTCTAAAGCACTTTAGCACTTTGACTATAACTCCTGAATAATAAAAAGAAAAGTTCTGCAAAAATTGCTTGGGTTGTTGTAGGGTTTTTGGGCTGTGTGGCCATGTTCTAGAAGCATTCTCTCCTGACATTTACCTGCATCTGTGGCAGGCATCCTCAGAGGTTGTGTGGTCTGTCCAAGTAGGTTACTTCACAACCTCTGAGGATGCCTGCCATAGATGCAACTTAAGACCTTGGAGTCCTCGTGGACAACAAGTTAAACATGAGCCAACAATGTGATGTGGCAGCAAAAAAAGCCAATGGGATTTTGGTCTGCATCAAGAGGAGCATAGTGTCTAGGTCCAGGGAAGTAATGCTACCCCTCTATTCTGCTTTGGTTAGACCACACCTGGAATATTGTGTCCAATTCTGGGCACCACAATTCAAGAGAGATATTGACACGCTGGATTGTGTCCAGAGGAGGGCGACTAAAATGATAAAGGGTCTGGAGAACAAGCCCTATGAGGAGCGGCTTAAGGAACTGGGCATGTTTAGCCTGAAGAAGAGAAGGATGAGAGGAGATATGATAACCATGTATAAATATGTGAGAGGAAGCCACAGGGAGGAGGGAGCAAGCTTGTTTTCTTCTTCCCTGGAGACTAGGACGTGGAACAATGGCTTCAAACTACAAGAGAGGAGATTCCATCTGAACACGAGGAAGAACTTCCTGAGTGTGAGAGCCGTTCAGCAGTGGAACTCTCTGCCCCGGAGTGTGGTGGATGCTCCTTCTTTGGAAGCTTTTAAACAGAGGCTGGATGGCCATCTGTCAGGGGTGCTTTGAATGCAATATTCCTGCTTCTTGGCAGGGGGTTGGACTGGATGGCCCATGAGGTCTCTTCCAACTCTTTGATTCTATGATACTATGATTCTATAATAATAAATCAATCCAAACTTGAAAAAAACCCATCTATTGCTGAGCTTGCAATTGCTTGGAAAATGCAACCTGTAGGTATCCATCCATGGCATCCTAGCATCCATAGATACCTGCCCAAACCCATTCATTAAGACTGAGTTTGACTTTAAAAAATACCATAATATTTCATCTTTGTTTCTCCCCTTCACAAATAGGAAATTAATTGCATGCTTTGGAAACCAGAGAAGATATAATTCGTTATGTATTGTTAAGGTTGTCTGTGATAAATTTATCAAGCTTGCATGAAAACTATGCTGAAATCACAGTGGATCCATCTTAATTAAAGCTCCTTAAGTGACAGATACACCTGCCTTGAAAGAGCTGGGGTGGGTGGTCGAAGCAAGGAAAATAACTATAAAATTATTATTATTATTATTATTATTACTTTTATTATTATTAAATTCCCAAGTCCATGTAGGACAAATAATAAAACCAAAAACCCTACTATATATGCTTGTGTATTATTATTTTGAATGCTTAACATCCAATATCATAGTGTCCAAACCTCAAAGTAAAATAGAGTTTTGGAGTGTTTACAAGAACAGCATTTTTCAGGATTTTTTTATGTGATGAAAATATACAGTAAACATAACTGGAACTTGTAATATCTGGAGCTGTGTAGCAAATTAATTCAAGACTGTCCAGAATGTTGCCTGGACAGCCCCTCCATAACTTCAAGTTATGTAAGTTCTTGAAGACTACCCAGAGCCTCCATCTCGCTTGCAAGCTATATTCTAACAGCCAACAACATAGTTCTTCTTATCATCTGCCCATGCAGGTGGGATTGAACCATAAGACAGCAAGGATCAGACCTTAACAGCCATTTCTAAGCCGAAGAGACAGTGTTGTCGGTAGACACCTCCAAAGTCATGTGGCCAGCATGGCTGCATGGAGTGCCGTTGCATCAGGTGCTTGGCTATGGCTGACTTCTCTGGCTGAAGTAGTCTGCAGTGCCTTTCATGTTCCTTGATTCGTGTTTGGGTGTTGTGTGTTTGCTTCTTGAACATGGCCATACAAAAAACCTACAACAACCCAGTGATGTGTTGAAAGCCTTTGACAATACATATACATATATGATTATATAATTCATAAGGGTTTTAAAACCTGGGACAACTTTAAACAACCTTGTCCTGTAAAAAGTAAATCTTTTTCCTCTTTTTTCCCCTGTGCTTCTCGCTGTTTTTAGTGAGAGATAAATGCAGCTACCAACTCTACAACTTAAATAAGTCATCACCTGTCTTTTTCTTAGTGGTTGCAGTGTGCTGACCACAGAATCAGCCTCAGGGAATTCTCTCTCTCTCTCTCTCTTCCTCTCTCGTTTGTCAGCCTGATAGTTGCAGTTGTGACACTAATGCTCTTGGAGGCATGCCCTGTTTGTCAACAGCAAAAAGACACCCCCAGAAGTCGAGCAAGCATTAAATGTATGTGTTTTAAGGAGTGATGTTTTTCTTGGGAGTGTTAATGGCGAGAGAGTGAACGAGGCAGGCACTGAAAAGGTCAGAGAGATCTCCACAAGTACAACAGGTTTGCTGCATTCATTTCTCAACATTTAGACTAATTAAATAATAACGACAATTAATTATGATGGTGGGGATGATGACGATGACAAAATCTCGGAATGATTGCTGTTGATAGGATCAGATAAGGGAGCTGGCACGAAAACTCTGTGATAGGTTTGCTTTAGGGTTGCCATAAGTCAGAAGTGACTTAAAGCAGACAATGAAAACAATAACAGAATCGCAGAATTGGAAGATACACCAAGAGCCATTCAGCCTCGTGATCCTACCAGTTCTTTGTCGCAAGCAGATGGTATTTGTGGCACAAGTTCCAATAAATCATCTGAGCAACAGTGTTATGCCTCTGCTTGTAGTCCGTCTGCGCAATCTTCTTGAAGCAGCTGAGGATGCTTCCTTGCAGAGTCTACACTTAGGATCTGTCGTCGACTTTTCTGTTTTGGCTTTGATGGGTATTATTATTATTATTAATTTCTTAAGATTGGCTCTGCATCACATGGTGGCACAATGCAGTCTGTTCAGTGCCTTCCAACTTGTCCAGTCTTCTGTGTGCCCAGGGGGAGTTTGTCATCCGTTGTCAGTCACTGATTGAGGTTCCAGGTTTTAGCCTGCCACTTTTGGACTCTTGCTTGCTGAGGTGTTCCTCCAAGTAGCTCTTTACATCTTGAGAAGCTGTTTCTTGATCTAAGGCATTAGTATGCTGGCTGATATCCGTTCAGAGAAGGCACCGGAGATGTCACCACTTTGGTCCTTTCATTATTAGCTGCTACTTCCTGACGGATATCAGGTGGTGCAGTATAATTTCTCCAGCGGTGTTGGATGTAGACATCCTGTGATAATGTGGCATTTTTTGAGATAATTGAAATAATAATTTAGAAAATAAAATTGAGATAATAATCGCTTTGTTTATTCCTGTCTCTCTTATCAAAGCAACACAAAAGGCAAGACAGTCACCAATCCCTAATATCAAGGACAAGATGTCGAAATATAGACAAATTTGAAGAAAAACGACTTTAAAGACCACCAAAGACTGGATGGAAGTCAAGATTTTTATTTTTGTTTTCATTATTTTTTATTTTTTATTTTTTATTTTTTATTCTTTCTCTCTTTTTTCTTTCCATTTTTCTTTCTTTCTCTCTCTTTTGATGAGGGGGCTCATTCATTATCTGTCTATCTATCTATCTATCTATCTATCTATCTATCTTTGTACTACTCTTTCCCCTTTTTCAGGTCCTTTCTTCTTTTTCAAATTCTGTTCTTCATACTCCTACTTTCCTATTCAAAATGAACATGTTCTCCCACTTTTGATGTAAAATATTGTTTTTCTTTTAAGTCTTTTAATACGTTTAATAAAAATATTTAATATAAAAAAGGACAAGGTGTCTAGAGGATTCTGGCAATAGCTACCACATTTTCCAAAGTGTGGGTTGATGTACAAGGAAAACCACTCAAAGGTACTATGCCTGGAACTTGACTGAGCAGGAATTCAAATTGTGGTCTGCAGAGCTTTAGCCCACTTCTCAACCCACTATTATTGACATAGTATTGCTGCTGTCAGTGTAGCCCAGGCACGGGCCAACTTCAGACCTCCAGTTGTTTTGGACTTCAACTCTTACAATTCCTAACAGCGTTGGGCCCTTTCCTTTCCCCCCTCATTTTTTGGGGAAAACAATTGTATATACATACTAGTGGACCCCTGCCACACGTTGCTGTGGCCCAGTCTGGTGATCTGGAAAATAAAGTAATGAGAAAGTGTTGGTTTCTAATATATGTAATTTCTTGATGTTTGTGGGTAAACAGTATTTCTTGCTGTTTCTTTGCCAGTGTTGATGTGGAGATTGTCTGGTTTGCCTACTCTGGAACATGCAACATATAACTGCCCTTCTTTAGGGGTCCCTTTCAAATCTTTGATACAAATCTTTGATTTGTCATATACGTATATGTGTGTGTGTGTGGATGGCCAGATGGCCCTTTGTCAGGAGGGCTTTGATTATGTTTGCTTGCCCTAGTGAAGGGAGTTGGACTGGATGGCCTTCAGGAAGCATTTCTCAACCTAGGAAGTCAAGACCACCGGGGGGGGGGGGGGGGGGGTTACCAGGGGGGTGTCAGAAGGGTCACCAAAGACCACCAGAAAACACAGAATTTTCTGTTGGTCATCGGGGTTCTGAGTGGGATGTTTGGCCCAATTCCATCGTTGGTGAGGTTTGGAATGCTCTTTGATTGTAGGTGAACTGTACATCCTAGTAACTAGAACTCCCAAATGTCAAGGTCTGAAGGAGCTGGGGGTGGTGACGGCCGACAGGGAGCTCTGGCGTGGGCTGGTCCACGAGGTCACGAAGAGTCGGAGACGACTGAACGAATGAACAACAAATTTTCCCCCCAAACTACATCTGTGTTCACATTTGGGCATATTGAGTATTCCTGTCAAGTTTGGTTTAGATCCATCATTGTTTGAGTCCACAGTGTTCTCTGGATGGAGGTGAACTACAACTCCCAGACTCAAGGTCAATGCCCACCAAACCCTTTCAGTCCTGTGTGCCAAGTTTGGTTCAATTCCATTGTTGGTGGAGTTCAGAATGCTCTTTGATTATAGGTGAACTATAAATCCCAGTAACTACAACTCCCAAATGACAAAATCCTAATTTTTTGAGTGATGGTCACTCCTTGTGTAGTGAGACATTTTGTTGCCAAATTTGGTTTGATTTCGTTCGTTGGTTCTTTTGTTTTTAAGGTACTCATTATGCACAGAGCATTTTTATATATATAGATAGGTTTGCTCCCTTGTCAAGTCTAAACATAGCCAAGAAAGATATTGTGAGTTTCTTGGTGTTTGCTGAACTTTGCAGGGCTGGCAGGGGAGGGAGTGGAACGAGGGAGGAGGGACTGATCCTCCACAAGGCTGTCTGCAGAAAGCACAGTTTTCTTTCTCCCCGGTTTTGTCCCCTTTTCTGTCTGACACGGCAGGCATGCTGAACAGGAGTGGCACGCCGATCGATCGGCAGGCAATCAGTGACACGGCGGCCGGCCAGAGCCAAACTCCAAGCCATCGATCGGTTTCCAAATCAATTTGCACACTGCATTCTCCGCTCAGGTTACCTGCCATTTCAGGCAGAGAGAGGCACTGGTGAAGTGAGAAGGAAATTGCTCCCAAGTATGTTGGGACCTCTATGTGTAACCTCAAAGGTCGCTCCATGTTGGCCTTTCTCTGTTTGTATTTCTGTACCTGTGCTCTGTCGAAAAATACAAGACAGATCTGTTTTGGTATGTGGAAGGGTTGTTTTTGTGCAGTTGAAAAAAAATGAAACAAAATGGTTTCTATATGTGCGTTGCTTTTGGCTCCTCTGTCTAACCTTGAAAAGGTTGTTGCTGTTTTGTACCTTCAAGGTGACTCTGCCTATCCTAGTTTTCCTTGGCAGGATTTCCTCACAGGAACCTTGACATTGGGCTGTTGTAGGCTTTTCGGGCTGGATGGCCATGTTCTAGAAGTATTCTCTCCTGATGTTTCGCCTGCATCTGTGGCAAGCACCCTTAGAGGTTGTGAGGTCTGTTGGAAACTAGGAAAATTGGGTTTATATATCTGCGGAAAGTCCAGGGTGGGAGAAAGAACTCTTGTCTGTTGGAACTAGGTGTGAATGTTTCCATTGGCCACCTTGATTAGCATTTGATGGCCAGACAGTTTTTAGGTGTAACTTGGAGAATCTTTTGTTGATAGGTGATTAAGTGTTCCTGATTGTTTCATAGAATCATAGAATCATAGAAGCAAAGAGTTGGAAGAGACCTCATGGGCCATCCAGTCCAACCCCCTGCCTCCACCACACTCTGGTGCAGTGAGTTCCACTGCTGAACGGCTCTCACAGTCAGGAAGTTCTTCCTCGTGTTCAGATGGAATCTCCTCTCTTGTAGTTTGAAGCCATTGTTCCACGTCCTAGTCTCCAAGGAAGCAGAAAACAAGCATGCTCCCTCCTCCCTGTGGCTTCCTCTCACATATTTATACATGGCTATCATGTCTCCTCTCAGCCTTCCCTTCTTCAGGCTAAACATGCCCAGTTTCTTGTCTGGAGTTCCCCTGTGTTTGAGTGTTGTTCTTTATTTACAGGCATGGGCCCAAATTTGCCCATGCCTGCTATAGAGGATACCTCTTGGATATTTCAATATGCTGATATGACGTCTTCTGTGTGCATTCAGAAGAAGACCTACAAGCCATTCTAAACATCTTCGCAGAAGAATTCGAGAAGCTCGGCCTGTCATTGAACATCGAGAAAACCAAAGTGCTGTTCCAGCAGTCACCAGCCAATCCCTCTCCAGTGCCTGAAATACAGCTTAACGGTGTAACATTAGAAAATGTTGACCATTTCCGCTACCTTGGCAGCCACCTCTCCACAAAAGACAACATTGACACTGAAATACAACACCGCCTGAGCTCTGCGAGTGCTGCATTTTTACGAATGAAGCACAGAGTGTTTGAGGACCGGGACATCCTTAGAGATACCAAGGTGCTTGTTTATAAAGCTATTGTCCTCCCAAACTGGCTATATGCCTGTGAGACGTGGACTATCTACAGGCGTCATATGCAAGTCCTGGAACGATTCCATCAGCATTGCCTCGGGAAAATCCTGCAAATCCCTTTGGAAGACAGGTGGACAAATGTCAGCATGCTGGAAGAAGCAAAGACCACCAGCACTGAAGTGATGGTCCTCTGCCATCAACTAAATGTTGTCCGAATGCTCGATCACAGTCTCCCAAAGCAGTTGCTCTACTCCGAACTCAAGAACAGAAAATGGAACGTTGGTGGGCAGGAAAAGAGATTTAAAGATGGGCTCAAACACAACCTTAAAAACTTTGGCATAGACACTGAGAACTGGGGAAGCCCTGGCCCTTGAGTGCTCCAGCTGGAGGTCAGCTGTGACCAGCAGTGCTGTAGAATTTGAAGAGGCATGAATGGAGGGCGAACGAGAGAAATGTGCCAAGAGGAAGGCACGTCAAGGCAACCCGAACCGGGACCCCCGTCCACCTGGAAACCAATGCAGATCAAGAATAGGGCTCCACAGTCACCTATGTACCCACCGCCAGTACACCGATCTTGGAAGACAATCCTACTCGGACAACAAGGGATCGCCTAAGTAAGTATGTATTTCAGTCACACTCTCTCATCCTTAGGAGTCAAAGCTAAACAGCTAATGTTGTTTTTAAAAATGCTGAAACCCCAAAACTTGTGAGAGTTGTTTTTCTTGGAGAAATATGTTGTTGTTGTTCATTCGTTCAGTCGTCTCCGACTCTTCGTGACCTCATGGACCAGCCCACGCCAGAGCTCCCTGTTGGCCGTCACCACCCCCAGCTCCTTCAAGGTCAGTCCAGTCACTTCAAGGATGCCATCCATCCATCTTGCCCTTGGTCGGCCCCTCTTCCTTTTGCCTTCCACTTTCCCCAGCATCATTGTCTTCTCTAGGCTTTGCTGTCTCCTCATGATGTGGCCAAAGTACTTCAACTTTGTCTCTAGTCTCCTTCCCTCCAGTGAGCAGCCGGGCTTTATTTCCTGGAGGATGGACTGGTTGGATCTTCTCGCAGTCCAAGGCACTCTCAGAACTTTCCTCCAACACCACAGCTCAAAAGCATCGATCTTCCTTCGCTCAGCCTTCCCTAAGGTCCAGCTCTCACATCCGTAGGTGAATACAGGGAATACCATGGCTTTGACTAGGCAATGGATCTTTGTTGCCAGTCTGATGTCTCTACTCTTTACGATTTTATTGAGACTGGACATTGCTCTCCTCCCAAGAAGTAAGCGTCTCCTGATTTCCTGGCCACAGTCTGCATCTGCAGTAATCTTTGCACCTAGAAATACAAAGTCTGTCACGGCCTCCACTGGAGAAATATAATCTCCCAATTTTTCCTAATGGTTGTTGACCTGCCTTTTAACAGGTTGGACGGAGCCTGCAGTACAGGCGGGCGGTCTCAAGGTGGCGCCAACTCCCTGCTGAAATGCGCTTTGGGGGCCTTAGCGTCCATATACATTAAACAAAGGGATTTATTTCCTCTCTGGCTGACTTCCTTGAGAAGAGAAGTGAGTTTTTATAGCCCATTGCCATAGTTTGCCTTGTTGCACACAGAGGACAGGAGGAAAACCTGATAGAGAGAAGACAGGGAGGTAACAGACAGACAAAACTATTGAAGTCCTGGAGAAGAAGGAGAGCCTTTCAGGCAAAATCTGAGTGCCTTATTGGGAATGAACTTAAAGCCATGTATAATAATATAATATAATAATAACTTTATTCTTATACCCTGCCACCATCTCCCCGAAGGGACTCGGGGCGGCTTACAAGGGGACAAGCCCACATGAAAGATAAAACAGCATTAAAAACAATCAAATAAAAACGTACACACCATCAAAACAACATCTTAAAAGAATAGGTTGAGATAACAGTCAAACTGGGATCATAGAATCCTAGAATCAAAGAGTTGGAAGAGACCTCATGGGCCATCCAGTCCAACCCCCTGCCAAGAAGCAGGAATATTGCATTCAAATCACCCCTGACAGATGGCCATCCAGCCTCTGTTTAAAAGCTTCCAAAGAAGGAGCTCCACCACACTCCGGGGCAGAGAGTTCCACTGTTGAACGGCTCTCACAGTCAGGAAGTTCTTTCTCATGTTCAGATGGAATCTCCTCTCTTGTAGTTTGAAGTCATTGCTCCGTGTCCTAGTCTCCAAGGAAGCAGAAAACAAGCTTGCTCCCTCCTCCCTGTGGCTTCCTCTCACATATTTATACATGGCTATCATATCTGCTCTCAGCCTTCTCTTCTTCAGGCTAAACATGTTCAGCTCCTTAAGCCGCTCCTCATAGGGCTTGTTCTCCAGACCTTTTATCATTTTAGTCGCTCTCCTCTGGACACATTCCAGCTTGTCAATATCCCTCTTGAATTGTGGTGCCCAGAATTGGACACAATATTCCAGGTGTGGTCTAACCAAAGCGGAATAGAAGGGTAGTATGACTTCCCTAGATCTAGACACTATGCTCCTATTGATGCAGGCCAAAATCCCATTGGCTTTTTTTGCTGCCACATCACATTCTTGGCTCATGTTTAACTTGTTGTCCACGAGGACTCCAAGTCAGGCTCACATTCGTGCAGTGCTTCTGGATTAGGGGCCAGTGGAGAGTGCAGATTAGGGAACGGAGGTTAGGGATGCCATTAAAGTGTCAAGTAATAAGTCGGTGGGCAAAATAAAGTGCATAATTAGGGTTGTTGTTGTTGTTCATTCGTTTAGTCGTCTCCGACTCTTTGTGACCTCATGGACCAGCCCACGCCAGAGCTCCCTGTTGGTCGTCACCACCCCCAGCTCCTTCAAGGTCAGTCCAGTCACTTCAAGGATGCCATCCATCCATCTTGCCCTTGGTCAGCCCCTCTTCCTTTTACCTTCCACTTTCCCCAGCATAATCGTCTTCTCCAGGCTTTGCTGTCTCCTCATGATGTGGCCAAAGTACTTCAACTTTGTCTCTAGTATCCTTCCCTCCAATGAGCAGTCGGGCTTTATTTCCTGGAGGATGGACTGGTTGGATCTTCTCGCGGTCCAAGGCACTCTCAGAACTTTCCTCCAACACCACAGCTCAAAAGCATCTCTCTTCCTTCGCTCAGCCTTCCCTAAGGTCCAGCTCTCACATCCGTAGGTTACTTCAGGGAATACCATGGCTTTGACTAGGCGGATCTTTGTTGCCAGTTCCTTTGCTACCCATAATTAGGGTAGCAAAGGAATAGTTCTCTGGTGAAGTGTTCAGGACTCAGTCTCCATTTTAGAAACAGTATGCTTTGGACTTCAGTAGGCACAGTATGCTGTACAGAAGCCATTAGACTCCATTGGACTTTCAGACTAGACAGAGACTCTATTAGACTCTCAGAACAGAGAGATGCTTTAAATTATGGACTGTTGTCTAAGAAAGTTGCCCTTCTTCAAATCCTATCTGTAACTGGACTGATAAGCAAAGTACCTGTATGCCGAATACATGAAGTTGGTGAGTAAACCAACTATGTTACTTTTAAAGAAGTCTACTTATTTTTGTCTCTTGAGAGTATGATTTAAAGGAAAATATATTTTAAGAGAGAGTAGATGTTTTGGGGCAACTAAAAAGAACATTTCTGAAACTCTACTGCGTGTGTATATGTGCATTGACATATCTTTATCCCTAACAGTTCAAAGGCATGCCTACATATATCAGTTTAACAGCTGAGAAAGCTAATTTTCCAAAAGGTGATTCAAAATCTGGTCTCCAAAGTTGTAGTCGAACTACTACTCAGTTACATAATGGATGCTGGGGTAGTATATTATTTAAAATATGTTTTCATCCCACTGATTAGGACATTATTATAATATTGACGCCATGATTTACCAGGTCAAATGAGATGTGGGGACATGAGACTTCTTTTAAAAAGGAAAAAAACAAAAAGATTTCTAATGGTTGACATCGATGGTGTTGCCTTTAAAAACCTGGAGGCAACTATTATTTTCTTGTTCTCTCTCCCTGCTCTGCGCGATGAGTGGTGTTTTTCTGTTCTGATGGCTTTTTCACAAAGGCCTTCTAAAAGTCGCTTTTCTGACCTCCCTTTTGCTCACACACCCATGTTTTCTTGGCAGCATCGTCTTGAGCCTCTTGGGCAATGACCTGAGGTGCTAATTCATCATCATAACAACCGTTTAGTGCAAAATTAACAACTTAACTGCTACTGCTATAAACAGGAGCCTGCACTTGCTCCAGATAGATGAGTATTGCTTCCTTTTGCAATCAGAATGCAGACCAAAAACACAAACAAATGAAGTACAATTGAGTTAAGGGAACATCTACACTGGAGAATTAATGCAATCTGTCTCCACTTTGACTGCAGTGCCTCAATGCTACAGAATCATGGGAGTTGTCGTTTTACAAGGTCTGTAGTCTTCTCTGCCAAAGAGTATGTACTGGTGTCTTGCCAAACTACAACACTGTATGCAAACTCTGACTCATGACAGTTAAAAGTGATGTCAGGATCAGATGTATTCTTTCCATGGTCAGGTAGGTCAGGTATGGGTAATCCTAGGCCCAGGGGCCAAATGCAGCCCCTTGGGCTCTTTTCTTAGTCCTTCTCTCTCTCACCATCCTACCATTCCTTCCTTCTTTCCTTCCTCCTTCCCTCCCTCTTTCTCCTTCCCTTCAACCTTTTAACCCTTCCTTCCCTCTCTCCTTCTTTCTTTCTCCTTCCTTTCTTCTTTACTGCCTTCCTTCCTCCACTTTTGTCTTTCCTTCCTTCTCTCTTTTCTTCTTTCCCTTCCCTCTCTCTTTCTCCTTCCATCCTTCCTTCCTTCCTTCTCTTTCCTTCCTCTCACCCTTTCTCCTTCCTTCCTTCCTTCCTTCCTTCCTTCCTTCCTTCCTTCCTTCCTTCCTGTCTTTTTTCCTTCTCTCTTTCCTTTATTCTTCCTTCCATCCTTCTCTTCCTCCCTTCCCTTCTTTCTTTCCTTCATACTTTCCTTCCTTCCTTTACTTCCTCCTTTGCTCCCTCTTTCTCCTTCCCTTCCACCATTTAGTCCTTCCTTCCCTCTTTCTCCTTCCTTCCATTTTTCCTCCTTCTCTCCTTCTTTCTCCTTCCTTCCCTTTTGTCTTTCCTTTCTTCCCTCCTTCTTTCCTTTATCATTCCCTTCCTTCCAACCATCCTTCTCTTCCTCCCTTTCTTCCTTCTTCCTTTACTTCCCCCTTTGCTCCCTATTTTTCCTTCCCTTCCACCCTTTAGTCCTTCCTTCCCTCTTTCCCCTTCCTTCCTTCCTTCCTTCTCTCTTTTCTTTCTCCTTCCTTCCCTCCCTCCCTCTTTCTCCTTCCATCCTTCCCTTCCACCCTTTCATCCTTCCTTCCTTCCCTCTTTCCTCCCTCTCTCCCTCTTTTTCCTTCCTTACTTCCCTTTTGTCTTTCCTTCCTTCTCTCTTTCCTTTATCCTTCCTTCCATCCTTCTATTCCTCCTTTTCTTCCTTCCTTCTCTCTTCCCTTCCTTCTTTTCATCCTTTCCTTCCCCTCTTTCATCTTTCCTTCTTTCCCTTTTGTCTTTCTTTCCTTCCCTCTTCCTCCCTCGATCATTCTCTCTCCCCCTCTTTCTCCTTCCATCTTTCCCTTCCTCCCTTTCATCCTTCCTTCTCTCTTTCCTTCCTCCTTCCCTTTCTTCCATCTTTCTATCCATCACTGGGCAGCCAGACCTCCTAGAAGGGAGTGTTAGCATTGAGCCTCCAAGTTAGAAAGTTTGCCCGTGCCTAGTGTAGGTGTTTAAAAGTATTGAAGGGACAGTTTTTTATCCTGCAGTGATTTTCAGACTTCAAGACTCCTTTTTCTACCTTCATTTTGTCTCTCGGTTGCAAAAGATTCCAGGTTGTGCCAGGGTCAGGAAACATAGCTCAGTAATTGAAAGACTCTGATCTTTATCTCTGCTGCATGATCCAAGGGCAGAAATTTGACAACATTAGCTCCAAAAGTGCCCTAAGCATGTAGCAGGAGAAGAGAGATTTAAAGGGACGTGTAGGTGGCCAGTGCTCACTTCTGACCACAGCTCCGACCTCCAAAAACTGTAGCATTTGAAATTTTTCGCTCTCAGGGTAATGTGACTCTCCTCCCCCTGGTTTATGAATGTGAAGACATTTGTGAATATCACTATTTTTTCAAAAAATTAATTCTCCCTCATTTGTAAGAGCATTCATTTAACTCAATAGGAGAGAGAATCGCAAACCCTCCGTCCGATGTTTCACAGATGACGAATGGGGCACATGTGGCCAAGCAATATCCTGGCATGGTCAAGATGGTAACCATTATTAATGAGGCAGAACACAAAAACCAGGAGGCAGTTGCCAGAAAAAAAGGCAGTCTGGGCTGAATTGGAGCCTGCAAATAAAGCCAGGAGAGAGTGGAACTAGGGAGGAGAGAAGGGGAAGACTTAGTGGCCACAGCAAACTATGTTGGACCCCCCCCCCCCCCTGCCCCCGTGGTGCAATGGGTTAAACCCTTATGCCAGCAGGACTGCTGACCAAAAGGTCAGCGGTTTGAATCTGGGGATCAGGGTAAGCTCCCATCTCTCAGCTCTAGCTTCCCATGCGGGGACATGAGAGAAGCCTCCCACAGGATGGTAAAACATCCAGGTGTCCCCTAGGCAGTGCCGTTGCAGACGTCTCATTCTCTCACGCCAGAAGCAACTTGCAGTTTCTCAAGTCACTCCTGACATGAAAAAATCCATAGGGATACCAAGGTGCTTGTTTATAAAGCTATTGTCCTCCTAACCCTGCTATGTGCTTCATTTGGAAAAATGCTGCACTTGCAGAGCTCAGGCGGTGTTGTATTTTGGTGTCAATGTTGGCTTTGGTGGAGAGGTGGCTGCCAAGGTAGTGGAAATGGTCAACATTTTTAAAAAATGTTCTTATAGCAACACCAGAGGCACTCCAAGTGGCCGGCTACTGGTCAAAGGACATTTAATATAAACTTTCTGTTTCCTTAAATACATTATAACTGTACCCTTGGTTTACTCCTGAAACGATAAATTTATTTATTTATTTATTTATTTAGAAGATTTCTATACCGGCCTTCTCAACCTCAACGAGGGACTCAGGTCGGTTTACAGTGCATATCAAATACAATAATATAAAACAGCAAATACAAAACATTACATATTAAAATAGTACAACTCAGTACAATAAAAAAATCATCATTACATCATTACAGTTTCCTACGCCAAATTGTCAATCCAGTCATGGTCATAATCATATTCATAGTCACAGTTCATCATAATTCATCACAGGGAAGGTTCTAGGTTCAGTCTTTGAATGCTGCATTCCAGAGCCATGTTTTTAACGATTTCCTGAACGTCAGGAGGGAGGGGGCAGATCTAACCTCTAGTGGGAGGGAGTTCCAAAGCCGGGGAGCCACCACCGAGAAGGCCCTGTCCCTCGTCCCCACCAGCCGTGATTGTGAGGGTGGTGGGACCGAGAGCAGCCCCCCCCCCGGAAGATCTTAGTAGCCTTGATGGTTCATAGGGGAGAATCCGTTCGGACAGGTAAACTGGGCCAGAACCATTTAGGGCTTTATAGGTCAACACCAGCACTTTGAATTGTGCCCGGAAGCTGATCGGCAGCCAGTGGAGCTGGCGTAGCAGAGGGGTCGTATGGTCTCTGTACCCTGCTCCTGTTAGCAATCTGGCTGCCGCGCGTTGGACTGATTGAAGCTTCTGGGCAGTCTTCAGAGGCAACCCCACGTAGAGAGCATTGCAGTAGTCTAAACGGGATGTAACCAGAGCGTGGACTACCGTGGCCAAGTCAGACTTCCCAAGGTACGGGCGCAGCTGGCGCACAAGTTTTAATTGTGCAAAAGCTCCCCTGACCACCGCCGAGACCTGGGGTTCCAGGCTCAGCGATGAGTCCAGGGTCACTCCCAAGCTGCGAACCTGCGCCTTCAGGGGGAGTGTAACCCCGTCCAGCACAGGCTGTAACCCTATACCCTGCTCGGCCTTTCGACTGACCAGGAGTACCTCTGTCTTGTCTGGATTTAGTTTCAATCTGTTGTCCCTCATCCAGTCCATGACAGTGGCCAAGCACCGGTTCAGGACTTCAACAGCCTCCTTAGTAGCAGGTGGAAAGGAGTGACAGAGTTGGACATCATCTGCATACAGGTGACACCGTACCCCGAAACTCCAGATGAGCTCTCCCAACGGCTTCATGTATATGTTGAACAACATAGGGGACAGTACAAAATAAATAAAAATAAAGCAGTTTGCACCAAACCAGAAGGGTTGCAATCTATGGCTCCCCTTCATTTATGGAAGCGCATAGAAAAAGATGGTAAAGAAAAAGAGCAACAATGCTTAAGCACGCTTAGGGTTTGCTCCTAAACAGAAAGAAAGAAAGAAAGAAAGAAAGAAAGAAAGAAAGAGGCAGGCAGGCAGGGAGGGTACTAAACAAGCATAAGGTTTTTTTCTGTTTTCTCCCTGAGCCAAGTAATCCCTTTGATTACATCTAATACCTGCCAAAACCCAGACGGTATGCCCACCCATCTCACAGTGTGATAATGCCACATTGCAAAATCTACCCATTAATATTAATTGTCAGCCGGAGAATCTTTCTGAACTACTATAGCTTGAGATTGCCGGGAGAAAGCGAGGCATGGTTTAGCAGGGATTTCACAATAATTCTGGTTCTTTTATCCCGAGTCTCACATATGTGGAATGTTAAACAACACTCACCCCGTTTCCGCTGCTTTCTGCCTCTCACAATCCTGGCCTTAAATGTCTGTATATTTGGAGTCACCCACCTGCTGACCAAAGACTTTACTTTCCATTTGCCACAAGTTACACTGGACCAACTCAGAATATACCGTCGAAGATGTTCACTGAAGTGAGTCATTCAGCTCCACAGTACCTTTTGGCTTTTGTTTGCTTTTTATGAAATGACCATTCAGAAACCTGGTTTGTTCCTTTAAACCTGGTATTCATGTTACAATCCTGCATTCTTGTTGATTATTCAGCTCTGAATTTAGAAAACAGAGAAAACAAACAAACAAAAATATTGGTGTCACAGAAACTAGTTGGAAGTGTAGTCCCTTTCATCTGATACATTTATGAGGAGATTCCACTTCGATTGCCATGGTTTAATCCTGTGATTTACAGTTTTGGCAGAAGTTTTTAGCATTGTCAGACTGAGAACTTTTCACCAAAGTGCAAATCCCAGGATTCCATAACATGTTGTCATAGCTCTTAGGTGATCCCTCAAAGCCCAAGAAGGATGGTTCAGTGTTTTGGCGGTGAGACAGTAGGTGGCTGTGGAGCCCTATTCTTGATCTGCATGTTCTCCCGCAGTGAGGACATTGGTTTCCAGGTGGTAGGCAGTCCCGGTCAGGGTTGGCTTGACACTCCTTCCTCTTGGTACATTTCTCCCTTTCACCCTCCATTCATGCCTCTTTGAATTCTGCAGCACTGCTGGTCACAGCTGACCTCCAGTTAGAGCACACAAGGGCCAGGGCTTCCCAGTTCTCGTTGTCTATGTCAAAGTTTTAAAGGTTGGGTTTAAGACCACCTTTAAATCTCTTTTCCTGTCCACCAACATTACATTTCCCATTCTTGAGTTTGGAGTATATTAACTGCTTTGGGAGACCGTGATCAGGCATGTGGGAGGGGCTGTAGACCATGTGATCAGGTCTGGGCTTGTTCAGGACTCAGACTCCCTTTTAGAAACTGTTTGCTTACAAAAGCCAGCAGGAATGGTATGCTTTTAAGAAGACACTAGGAAATGAATGTTTAAAGACTTCAGTAGAAACTGTATGCTTTAGACTTCAGTAGGAACAGAATGCTGTACAGAAGTCATCAGACTAGACAGAGACTCAATTAGACTCTCAGAATAGAGAGATGCTTTAGATTATGGACTGTTGATGATGAGAAAGACGTCCTGTGTTACACAGATAAATTACTTCAAATCTACTTGTAACTGGATTGATAAGCAAAGTATCTGTATGCTGAATACATGAAGTTTGTGAGTAAAACAGCTATGTTACTTTTAAAGAAGTCTGCTTATTTTTCTCTCTTGAGAGCATGATTTAAAGGTAAATATATTTTAAGCCAAAGTAGATGTTTCTGGGCAACTAAAGGAACACTTCTGAAACTCTCCCCTAGGGCACCCCGAAGCACCCCCCCACCACGGCCCTCTTTCCTAGGGCCCTCCTGGTAGGCCCACAAGTGGGCGCCCTTCTGGCCTCTCCCCTCCCTCTTGTTGTCCTCCTCTCCCTCGTCCTCCTCCTCCTTGCCGCAGTTGGTGACTTTAGCCCAGACCCTCATCATGCCTTCTCCGGAGGGGTTTGGAGACAACATGATATATTCTTCACCTAATTGCAGTTAAAGTCAATAGTAACTCTAAGAAATCCCCCGTCAGAATCAATTGGCTCAGTACAATGTTTCCATCAAGTTGCAAACTTGGCCAAAAAACAGCATCCCATAGAAAGTTCCAAGTGCACATTACAATACAAATAGTTGGGCGACTGTGAGTTTTTCCAGGCTGTATAACTATGTTCCAGAAGCATTCTCTCCTGACATTTCACTCACATCTATGGCAGGCATCCTCAGCAGTTGTGAGGTCTGTTGGAAACTAGGAAAATTGAGTTTATATATCTGTTGAATATCCAGGGTGGGAGAAATAATTATTGTCTGTTTGAGGCAAGTGTGAATGCTGCCATTGGTCAGCTTGATTAACATTGAATAGCTTTGCATCTTCAAAGCCTGGCTGCTTCCTGCCTGCAGGAATCCTTTGTTGGGAGATGTTAGCTGGCCCTGATTGTTTCCTGTCTGCAATTCCCCTGTTTTCAGAGTGTTGTTCTTTATTTACTGTCCTGATTTTAGAGTTTGTTAAATACTGGTTGCCCAATGGACAACACCGTTTTAAACTTCCTGTATTATGCATGTTGATTCTACTCCTAGTTTGAAAATCCGAAACATTAGAGCTGTTTATATGGAAGTATTTCAATCTAGTTGTCAATTTGGTTGGAGGTTGTGTGTTAATACATGAGCAGAACTATTTGCCACTTTCCCAGTTTTATTTTGTTGTAATGAGTCTTTTTGCAAAAGTTGCTTTTTCTTTGCTGTGCTGTGGTTTGTTTGCTGTGCCCACTCTGTGTTTCATAGAAAATGCAAAAAAAGGACGGTAGAGAAATGCCAGACTAAATAGCTCCTGCTGAACAATGGTGAGTGTTGGACAAAATATGCCTGAGGTTACAAAAAGGACCCTTAAAAAAAAAGACGTCTGGGACATATTAAAGATGCATTATTTGAGAACTGGGAGCAAAGGAAGGAGTGAGGAAGGGGTGGGGGGAGCTCTGTGGACATAATTTAGCCTTCACCAACAAGGTCAAACTGATTTAATCCCCCTAGAAAGGTCAAGGAAAGGCCTGGCTGACCTAACCTCTCTGCTCTCCATCTGTCTGCTCCGGGGAACCAGGCACTTTCAATAGGGAGTCCTGTGCTTTGGACTGTCTGCAAACAAATTGGAATAATCTTTCTGTCTAGCTAGAGGAACCTTATCCAAGTCTGCACTCAACTTTTCCCATCGCCTGCCTCTGCAAGTCGCCATCTCTCTTGCTTCTTCCTCAACTCCAGTTTCAAACCCAGAATCGGAAAAGTGCAGTGACTTCTTAGCATTACAAGGTTCACTGAGCTTTACAGGCTTGGCATTAAAGCCAATGACCGTGGCCCTCAGACTAGGCCATCCTTCAAGCCTGCTTTATTTTAACAGCATAATCTTGCCCTACCTTCTCCTTTCTGCCATCCTAATGCCATAGTCCAGTGATGAATTTTAGATTGCAAGCTTGTTCGGGCAGAGGTCCAGTCACCTGTCTGCTCTGAAGTGCTTGTAATTAATATCACGTAATAAGATACATCTTCTGCAGGAAAATGGAAAATACATCTAAATAGATGTTAAAACTTGTGCTCCAGCAGCGCCCGTACTTTGGGAAGTGTGACTTGGCTACAGTGGTCCACGCTTTGGTTACATCCCATATTGACTACTGCAATGCACTCTACGTGGGGTTGCCTTTGAAAACTGCTTGGAAGCTTCAAATGGTCCAGTGTGCAGCAGACAGGTTACTAACGGGAGCTGTGCTCAGGGAGCATACAACTCTATTGCTTCGCCAGCTCCACTGGCTCCCAGTTTGCTACCGGGCACAATTCAAAGTGCTGGATTTAGCCTATAAAGTCCTAAACAGTTCCAGCCCAGCTTATCTATCCAAACACATATCTCCCTGTGAACCTTCTAGGAAGTTGGGATTGTCTGAGGAGGCCCAGCTCTCGATCCTGCCTGCTTCGTAGGCACATCTGGCAGGGACAAGAGGTAGGGCTTTCTCAGTGGTGGCCCCTCGGCTGTGGAACTCCCTTCCTAGGGATATTAGATCAGCCCCCTCCCTCCCGATCTTTTGAAAAAGAGTGAAAACCTGGTTCTTTGAACAAGCATTTGAAACTTTAGCATGACCAGATAAACTCAAATTGGAATATGAACTAGGAACGACTAAGACGATGGAATGGTTGAAGATTTGAACAAGAAGACATAGTTTTTATAATTTTATTGTTATTGCTTTTACATTTTTTAAATGTATTGTAATGTGATTTTTTTTTTTTAAATGGCTTGTTGCGGAAAGGATTTGTGACAAAGCTTTAGTTGAGACACATTTTCCCCATGGTAACTCTTCCAGGAGTGAATTTCCTTTCCAAGAGGTAGATTTCTCTCACTTCCTGTTGTCACACCCCCGTTCTTAACTATGAGTCATTTGTAAGTCAGGTGTTTGTAACTCGGGGAGTGCCTGTACTTACATATAGCTAGTTGCTTCCAACCATCTGTGCCAAATTGGCTTCCCTGCCTTTTCTCACTCATTGTTTTTATTTTGTAAGCTGCCCTGGTAAGATTTTGTCTTGGAAGAGTGGGATATAGAATAAAATCAACATAATCTTCTAAATCTATGCTCCTTTCAGACTTAAACGTGTACAATATTGCTTTAGATGTGCTATATCAGTGGAGCTGGTGGATGGAGTAGTGAATCCACAGTGAGTTTTAGTCCTAACTTTAAAGGAGCTGCTTTGGGGATAGGTCTCAGCAGCTTCGATGGATCCTTTGAAGTTTGGAATAAAACTGAGTGGAATTCATTTGAAAACAAGGTGCAGGGAAGAAGATGAGAATTAAAATTGTAGAGCTGGGTCAAGATTAAATTTTAAGAGGGGTAAATATACAGTCCCTCACCTAGGCAGGAAAAATGAAATGTACAGATATAGGATGTCTGGAGGGGCCCTGCTTTCGGTCCCACCAGCCTTGCAAGCGCGCCTGGTGGGGACGAGGGACAGGGCCTTCTCGGTGGTGGCCCCTCGGCTCTGGAACTCCCTCCCACTGGAGATTAGAACTGCCCCTTCTCTCCTGACTTTTAGAAAACAGGTGAAAACCTGGCTCTGGAAACTGGCATTTGACGAGTGAGTCAATAACTCATGGCTATATGGATGGATGGTGATGAACAACGATTTTATTGTGACGACTTGGCCATTGTAATTATATGATTGTATTTTTGGTATTTCAATGTGTTAGTGTATTATGGAATGTGATGTTTTTAAACGATTGCTTGTGATATTATTGTTGGAAACCGGCCTGAGACCCTCCACGGAGGTGAGAAGACCGGTATACAAAAGTTCTAAATAAATAAATACATAAATAATGCATGACAACTGGATTGAAAATAGTGCAGGTGAAAAGAATCTTAGGATCTTCAAAGGCCACAAACTATTCAGGCGGAAATAAGTGTGATGCAACAGCCAAAAATGCCAATGCAGTTCAGGGCTCTATGAACAGGACAACAGCACCCATAAAACATAGAACTAATCCAGTGTAATTCCAGGAACATGAACACAGGAACCTCTTCCAGGCAAAGTTTGTCCAAGATACATAGACAAAGGCAGGAACATGAAACAAGAATTTTGGCAATACAAGACCCATGGACTTGAGAACTTGGTGACATGAACAGGAGACTGTTTCCCCTTTAGCAAAGTTGTCTCCTCTGAAGTGCTTGGAACCGAACACTTAATTTAAGCCCATCCAGGCTCCCATTAAGTCATGACTGAGGCGCCTGGATTTTAAGGCCTTATCTTGAAGGTCCCAACTGGATGGCTCCCCCAAAAGGGAGGGTCTTCCTCCAGGGGCAAACCAAGAATGGGAAACTTGGAAGTCCCTGAATGGACTCAGAAGTGGAATGGGCAGATCAAAAGACAACCTGGCAAAATGGCACTACCTAAAAGAATCCCATACCTTGTGTGACTGTGGAGCAGAACAGACAACTCCACATCTGTATGCTTGTCCACTATGCCCTGCCTCATGCACAGAGGAGGAATTGTTGGAGGATACAGACAATACCAGTGCTGTTGCCCGTTTTTGGTCAAAAGATATTTAGTTCTATTTTTATCAGTTTTATACTAATTTATGCAATGCTTTTGATACAAAATAAATAAAATAATCTTGAAGGTGCTCGGAAGCCTTGGTCTGTCTATATTTCATGCCTTGTTTCTGAGATCTAATCTACACTCCCTAGTGACCTCTTTGCCCTCCCCGTCTTCCCAAGGCCTTTTCTCCAGGGAAACTTTTGTTTCACTTTCCTTGGTATGCACAGCATTGGCCGGGTCAGGCTGACCTGTCTGCAAATCTCCCTGAATGCTCACAGAATCTCCCTGAACACATTCAGACACTTCATTTTGAAACCTGTCATCCTCAGAATTGTCTGGCTCTTGCTAGATTACAACAATAATAACAATTATTAAAGTAAATCCACACCCATTCAACTGTCCCAATTTGGCAGGGATAATTCCTGATTAATCCTCTGTTTCAAAATGTCCCAGTTCCTCTCTTCTTCTACTTTCCCGCTTTGTCCTCAGTTTACCTCCATTAGTGCAAATGGAGTTCAAAATGGGTCTTGTCTTGCTCTTCCCAGTAGACTGATGCAAAAGCAATCTGCTGCAGCATTTCCTAGATTGTCTGTTCTTCCTCCTTAACCAAAACCTTGGCTGTCTTGACCACGTTCTGGTGTTATTTGGCCACGCGTGTCCCAGTTTCCAACTTGGAATGCCTCTCCTGGTTTGTCTTGTACTTTTTAAAAAGTAGTTGTTACACCCTTAAAATGTAATGTGCAACCATTAGGTGTCTATGGTACAGAAATGAAAAACATAAAACAGATTGCCAGAATGGGAGGTTTTCTCCCAATTTGCTTCCCCTGAAATGAGAACAAATGAGATAACTGAAGCTTACTGGGCACTTTATCCCAAGGATTGAAAAATCTCTTTTTTGAGGTGCTAAGTAAAGCAGAGAATTCTTTAAAAATAATTGTCAGGAGCAGTATAAATATGCAGCAAGATGGCGTTTGAGTAATTTGCGTCTCATTCAAAACAGTGACAACTCGCCTTTCATTTAGACTTCAATGTTCAAAATAAGAACCTGTCTTATTAGAAACTGAATAAACAGCTTACGAAAGAACCACCTGAGGACTGGGACTTCTTGCCATCTCTAAAATATTTACTGTATTGATAAAAACTGCTTCAAAACATGTTTTTACTTTCTTTTACCCTTCTTTTTAGTGGAAGCCATTTTGATTCTGCGCTAAGTAGAGAAAGAATGCTATTTTATTTGATTCAGACAGCAGGTCTCTGAACTGAGCTTTTGCACTTATTGCGTGGCCAAACTCCACACCAGGCCCTACAGAAATATTTCAGCTTTATCTCCCATTCTCCTCCACTCTTATATAGAGCGAGACCAAAATATTTGGCTTGCTAAGGCAGATCAACAACTGTCACCTTCATGTTTTTCTTCATAGGACAATCATTTGCTAAATGACAAATCCAGTAAATGACCTAAATCCAATTGTTACGCCTGACTAAAGGAAAACGACTCAGCCGGGCAAACTTTAATAAATATTGACTTGCCAAGTTCCCATTGATTCATTGGGTCTACTCTTATTGAGACGAAGTCGTCTATACAGGTTTCTTGCTTGCATTGTGTGCCTTCAAGTCATTTCCAATGTATGGCAACTCTATGGTGAACCTATCACATAGAAATTTTTGGGCAAGATTTGTTCAGGAGGAGTTTACCTTGACCTTCCTCTGAGGCTGAGAGAATGTGATTCACCTAAAATCACCCAGTGGTTTCCAATGGGAATTTGAACCCTGGTCTCTAGAGGCATAGGCAGCACTTAAACCACTGCACCAGTAATCTATGTTGTTGTTCATTCGTTCAGTCGTCTCCGACTCTTCGTGACCTCATGGACCAGTCCACGCCAGAGATCCCTGTCGGCCGTCACCACCCCCAGCTCCTTCAAGGTCAGTCCAGTCACTTCAAGGATACCATCCATCCATCTTGCCCTTGGTCGGCCCCTCTTCCTTTAGCCTTCCACTTTCCCCAGCATAATTGTCTTCTCTAGGCTTTGCTGTCTCCTCATGATGTGGCCAAAGTACTTCAACTTTGTCTCTAGTATCTTTCCCTCCAGTGAGCAGCCGGGCTTTATTTCCTGGAGGATGGACTGGTTGGATCTTCTTGCAGTCCACGGCACTCTCAGAACTTTCCTCCAACACCACAGCTCAAAAGCATCGATCTTCCTTCGCTCAGCCTTCCCTAAGATCCAGCTCTCACATCCGTAGGTGACTACAGGGAATACCATGGCTTTGACTAGGCGGATCTTTGTTGCCAGTAATCTATATGGGAGGTAACAAGAGCATGTACCACCGCTCTTATTACATCCTATCCGGCCCATTGGGCAGCAGCGGGGGGGGGGGGGGGGGAGGCGGGGACAGGATTTCCATATCCTTCACTTGGATTAAAAGCATCAGAGTTAAGATACCACTCTTTCTGCAATCCTTTCCCTTCTGTCTATAGAGGAGACCGGATTTAATGCTTCATTAAAGCTGTTTCTACTCTAGAGGAGAGGCGCTGCAGGCAGGCATGTGCGGGTTCTCTCCCTACAGCACACAGCTTTCCAAGGCATTTTAAGGAAGCCCAGGAAAGCAAGAGCGATGACCTGAAGCTATCCTCCCTGGGCTTCCTTAAAACAACCCTCTCTTTTCTCTATTGCAGGCACTGCCTGGAGTGGTAGCTTCAATCTCCTTTCTGCTTTGGGTTTAATGCTTCCTTAAAGCTGTTTCTACTTTCTACTCTAGAGGAGAGGTAACTAGGTGTAATTACTATTATTATTATTATTATTTAGGTATTATCTTTTAGAAGTATTTTCTGAAGGAAAGGGAGAAAAAAAAGAAGCTAAAACTCTCCAAGACCCCAATGCACGAAAACCCCACACACGTCCCACATGTCCCCAACTCCCAGTCAGTCTCACTAAATAAAAAGTATCAAGAAAATCAAGGAAAATTAAAAAGATTAAACTGTAATGCTGAATAGGGGAAGAGCCATGATCAGCTGCCACGTGGCCCCGTTACAGATGGGAACCCATGATGGCTGGACCTTTGCCGTTATGGACACCCAAACAAGCTGAAGAAGCTAGATTGGCTAAAGGAAAATGCTTAAAACAGATCTGTCCTCAAGCCTAGTTGCTAGCCAAGGAGGTTATCTGTCACCACCAAAATACACAGAACCGTTATGTTTCTGTGCATCCATTTCGGTGGCAAGAGGAAGGTGCGTCAAGCCAACCCCGACCGAGACTGCCTTCCACCTGGAAACCAATGCCCTCACTGCGGAAGAAGATGCAGAGCAAGAATAGGGCTCCACAGCTACATACGGACCCACAAGAACACTGGAAGACAATCATCCTCGGAAAGCAAGGGATCGCCTAAGTAAGTAAGTAAGTTTGGTGGCACACAGTATGGAAGGTTGTCTTCGCATGCTGTTGGTGGGCTTCCTAGCCACAAAGGGTTGGCCACCCAATTGCCAGACCGCATATGTTGTCAGTCTCATCCAACATGATATAGGTTGACAAGCATATTTTTTCCAAAAGGGAAATATATTTCTTCTCTTTTTCTGCTTCTTTTTTCAGGAAGAACTGTCTTTTGCTGTCTGTTTATGTGCATGTGTGTGTTAGAATATGTATTTCTGTGGCATTGAAAAAGAATTCTGATATATCTTGATTTTTCAAAAGATAAACAAGAATGCATGGCATAAGGTTTCTTGGGAATCTAGCCAGCAATTGCTAACCAAAAGGGAGGGAAAGGGGGTGAGAGAAAATAAAGTTTTCTTATTTTTTAAAAAAATCACTAATGGAATTTAACAGATTTTTCAGAATATTTCTGAAACTGATAAGGGAGTATCTCAAAATGTCCAGTTTGAGATGATGGATATTTCCTTAAATAAAACTGTTCAATTTCTCTACTCTCTGCACATGCCAAAGCGCATTACACACTTTCATTAAAAAAATTAATGCAAGGAATATTCATTTCTTTTTTGGGAAGAGCTCTTATCATGATGGACCAAATGCTGCAAGCACCATCTCTTGAATCTGCACATTTGTGGTTGTTCTGCTGTATAATTTGGAGGACTCCAAACTTAGAAGTATTTCAAGAAAAAAATGCATTAAGATGTTGACCAACAGAACCGTTGGTCAAAATTACAGAAAACTGCTTATACCAGTTATACAGTGTAAGATATTGTGAAATAATAATAATAATAATAATAATAATAATAATAATAGGAGGTAGAGGGCTTCTGCACATGAAACTAACAGTGGAAGAAGAGAAACATGTGCTGGCAGATTATGGGAAAGGCAGTCAAGAACCAACATTGATGGAAAACAGTAGAAAACATTGATGGAAAAAAGACAAAACGTTAATACCGTAAAAGTACAATGCAGAGCAGAAGAGAAAGCTGGCAAAAGAAGGCTCTCCATGGATAGTTCCTGGTAAAAACTGAGAGCAAAACTGACAAAGAAAAAAACATGGATGTGGTTCACAAATGGAACTTTGAAAAAGGAGGCGGAGGGACTTATTCTGGCAGCCCAAGAACAAGCAATTAGAACAAATGCCATCAAAACCAAAATTGAAAAGTTGACAAGAGATCCCAAGTGTAGACTCTGCAAGGAAGCAGATGAAATGATACATCTCATCTTCAGATGCTGTGAGAAGATCACACAGACAGACTACAAGCAGAGGCATAACACCATTGCTTAGATGATTCATTGGAACTTGTGCCACAAAAACCATCTGCCTATGACAAAGAACTGGTGGGATCACAAGCCAGAAAAAGTTACAGAAAATGAACATATCAAACTACTCTGGGACTTCCGAATTTAGACTGACAGAATTTTGGAGCACAATACTCCTGACCTCACGATCGTGTTAAAAAACCAAGTATGGATTGTCAATGTTGCAATTCCAGGCAACAGTGGGATTGAAGAGGAACAACTGGAAAAGCTGACATGATATGAGGATTTAAAGATCAAACTGCAAAGATTCTGGCACAAGCCAGTAAAGGTGGTCCCAGTGGTGATCGGCATACTGGGTGCAGTGCCTAAAGACCTTGGCCTGCACTTAAACACCATCGGTGCTGACAAAATTACCATCTGTCAGGAGCAAAAGACCACACTACAGGGATCTGCATGTGTTATTCGCCGATACATCACACAGTCCAGGACACTTGGGAAGTGTCCAATGTGTGATCCAATACAACAACCAGCAGAGTGTCTGCTGTGGACTCATCTTGTTGTGTTTCAAATAATAATAATAATAATAATAATAATAATAATAATAGTAACCATACTTGGACTGACAAACATATTTCCTTGTGGGCTGATCTCAGGGCCCTTCCAGACAGGCCCTTTATCCCAGGATCTGATCCCAGGTTTTCTTCTTTAAACTGGATTATACAAGTCCACACTGCCAGATAATCTGGGATAAGCAGAAAATCTGGGATCAGATCCTGGGATATAGGGCTTGTCTGAAAGAACCCTTAGTAAAAAAACTAATAATAATTTCCAAACAAATTATAGGGGGATTTAGAGGACTGGGGAAGGCATTGCAAAAAGAAAAGAGAGAGTATTTTTGCTGTATGCAAAAGGAAGGGAGGCGAGGAAGAAAAACGGTCAAGAGGGGGGAATAAAAGCAAATTGAAGGAGAAGTAGAGGAAAGCAGAGGAGTGAAGGGAGAAGGGGCGGGGGGGGGGGGAGCTTGGAAGTGACAAAAGTGTTGAGTGTTGATTTATTGCCGAAGCCGCTGGTCATTTCCATATATTGAAATGCGCCCAAGCGGCCAGGCAGGCAATTTCCTTTGAAGAGAAGCTGCGGCTTCTGCTGCTGTGCCTGGACATCTTTTTTGGGGGGGGGGGGGTGGATAAAAGGAGAGAGGGGTTTGGGGAGAAGCAACATTAATAAGACGTGCAGAGAGGAGAAAAAGAGGTGAGGAAGTAGGACATCCCCACCCTCCACATCCCGTCCTCTCTCTTCTCTCCCAGACTGTGTCCAGTTCTGGGCCTCACATTTCAGGAAGGATATGGAAGGATAACCAGCTGTTAGGAATTTGTGGGATTTGAAGTCCAAAACATCTGGAGGGCCAAAGTTTGCCCATTCCTGCTTTAGCCTATAAAGCTCTAAATGGTTCGGACCCAGCCTACTTGAGGGACCGCATCTCCTCCTACGAGACCACATGATCCCTGAGATCATTAGGAGAGGCCCTTTTCTCGGTCCCACCATTGTCATAAGTGCATTTGGTGGGAACGAGAGACAGGGCCTTCTCGGTGGTGGCCCCATGGCTCTGGAACTCCCCCTCCTTGCTGGCTTTTTGTTCACAAATTAAAACCTTTTTGTGGAACCAGGCCTTTCCCAATGATCTATAACAGATACTGGTCAGACAGCTGTTGTTGATGTACATCTCTGAAGGCTATTTCAGACTGAGCAATGTTTTTACATGGCCTAAAGAAGGGTAATGTTCGAAGGTCAAAAAAGGACTGAGCAATGTTTTTACATGTATTGTCGAAGGCTTTCATGGCCAGAATCACTGGGTTGTTGTAAGTTTTTTCGGGCTATATGGCCATGTTCTAGAGGCATTCTGTCCTGACGTTTCGCCTTCATCTATGGCAAGCATCCTCAGAGGTAGTGACCTCACAACCTCTGAGGATGCTTGTCATAGATGCAAGCGAAACGTCAGGAGAGAATATGGCCATATAGCCCGAAAAAACTTACAACAATGTTTTAACATGGTCTAAAGAAAAGGGAGTTTCTAGGATCTTAGTACAACTGTTGGTATGGATATCCTCAGTGGCCTGAAATTCAGTGAATTTTTAATAGTATATGTTGTAATTTATTCATTTGTTTTATATGAGTCATGAAATTTGCAGTTTATTTAGTCTATGATGTTTTCGTTGAATTTTAATATGGGTTTCCTAAAGTCACCCATGGGAGAAAAGCAGGATAATAATAATAACAATTATTATTATTATTATTATTATTATTATTATTATTATTATTCAGGATGGGTTGAGCTAGGCAATGTTACCTGAATTTCTTCTATTATTATTATTATTATTATTATTATTATTATTATTATGTAGTATTCAGGTTGGGTTGAGCTAGGCAATTTTCCTGAATCTATTATTATTATTATTATTATTATTACTTACTTACTTATGTACGTACTTTACTTAGGCAATCCCTCATAGCTCAAAGATGGTGGTCTTCCAGATGTGGTGTTTTGGCAGTCCGTAGGTGGCTGTGGAGCCCCCCTATTCAATGATCCGCATGTTCTCAGTATTAGGATTAGTTTTAGAATTAGTATTATTATTCAGGGTGGGTTGAACTAAGCAATGTTTGAGGGCTGAGACATCCCTAGGGAGATCAAGGGGCTTGTTTATAAAGCTATTGTCCTCCCAACCCTGCTATATGCCTGCGAAACGTGGACTGTCTACAGACGTCACATGCAACGCCTGGAACGATCCCATCAGCGCTGCCTCCGGAAAATCCTGCAAATCTCTTGGGAAGACAAGCAGACAAATGTCAGTGTGCTGGAAGAAGCAAAGACCACCAGCATTGAAGCGATGGTTCTCCGCCATCAACTCCGCTGGACCGGATGCCCGACCACTGTCTCCCAAAGCAGTTGCTATACTCTGAACTCAAGAATGGAAAACGGAATGTTGGAGGGCAGGAAAAGATATTTAAAGATGGGCTCAAAGCCAACCTTAAAATCTCTGGCATAGACACAGAGAATTGGGAAGCCCTGGCCCTTGAGCGCTCCAGCTGGAGGTCAGCTGTGACCAGCAGTGCTGCAGAATTCGAAGAGGCACGAATGGAGAGTGAAAGAGAGAAAGGTGCCAAGAGGAAGGCACACACATCAAGGCAACCCCGTCTGAGACCGCCTTCCACCTGGAAACCAATGCCCTCACTGTGGGAGAAGATGCAGATCAAGAATAGGGCTCCACAGTCACCTACGAACCCACCGCCAGGACACTGAACTTGGAGGACCATCATCCTCGCACTACGGGGGATCGCCTAAGTAAGTAGTATTAGTGTTAGTATGATTATTCAGGGTGGGTTGAGGTAGGCAATGTTTCCTGAATCTCTATTATTATTATTATTATTATTGTTGTTGTTGTTGTTGTTGTATTGTCGAAGGCTTTCATGGCCGGAATCACTCAGTTCTTGTGGGTTTTTTTGGGCTATAGGGCCATGTTCTAGAGGCATTTCTCCTGACGTTTCGCCTGCATCTATGGCAAGCATCCTCAGAGGTGAGGTCTATAATAATAATTATTATTATTATCGGAAACACAACAAGATGAGTCCACAGCAGACACTCTGCTGGCTGTTGTATTGGGTCACACATCGGACACTTCCCAAGTGTCTAGGGCTGTGTGATGTATCAGCGAATAATGCGTGCAGATCCCAGTAAGGTAGCCTTTTGCAGCCGGCAGATGGTAATTTTGTTGTTGTTGTTATTAATTATTATTATTATTATTCAGGTTGGGTTGAGCTAGGCAATGCCTCCTGATCAAATTCCTGCTGGAAACCTGTATGGAAGGAGGGGAGTGTTGCATGTAAGAGCCCAGACAGTCAGTCTCTTGGGGGGTGAGAGAGAGGAGAAATCCCCCCCCCCCCACCCGTCTGTATAGATTTATGGTTGCATAAGAGGCACCATCATTTCCATATATTGAAATGTGGTGTCCTTTGCACGCATCGCCCAAGCCCTTGGGGGGGGGGGGGGGGGGAAGAAGGTGGAAAGAAGACAGAGGATGAATCAGACAGGGAGGTATGTAGAAGGAGGGGGAGAGGCATGGGCTTCACCCTTGATCAGTGTTGACTGTGAGGCCAGGAGGGGGGCAAGGAAGGAGGAGGAGGAGGGGAGAGGCAGAGGACCCCCCCCCTCCATCCCTCCCTTCCCTTCAGCTGGCTTGCACCAGATGGAAGAGAGGGGTCTAGAGAGGCAAAGGGTCAAGGTTAGCCCAGGCTGCTATTGAATCGGTTGCAGCCTCAAAGATAGCTGTCTGCCTTGGAGGCACCCACTGGGGCTTCTCCAAATCAAATCTAATAGAAAAGGCAGTGGCAGAATGAAATCGCTTCATCTGAATGCTAAAATTGTTATTTGGCTACATTAAAGGCAGAGGGAGGGGAGGGAGAGGAAGATGGGAGGGGGACCAGGCGCATCATTGCCTCTCTCGCAGGTTGCGTCTGGGAGGAAAAAAGGATGGAGCCTCTCTCTTTCTGTCTCTCTCTCTCTGTCTCATACACTCACACACAGAATGAATATGTTGATTGCTCCAGCAACTTGCAAGAATAATAAAGAGCGTAAAGAGCGGGCATCTTGGGTGCATGTGGATCAGATTTCAGATTTCAGCCAGGAAACTCATGCTTAGGGGAGGAATTTCCAAAGACACAACTCTATTACACCGTTACGTGGGCCAGAAGTCACAAAGGCGCCTGGTGTTTTAATAACTCTACGATGCTATGATGTTGTAAATTAAAAACAAAAAATAAAGGCGTTATTGAATATTGAAACCCCATTGTGACTTTTGGCTTCACCTCTGTGTGTCTGTGTCTGTGTGTGTATGCTTGCTGAAGAGTAACTATTCAAAATAGGCCTAACTAATACTATTCCTCATACTACAGTGTTCCCTCACTTATCGTGGGTGTTACGTTCCAGGACCACCTGCGATAAGTGAAAATCTGCAAGGTACGGATGCTATATATGTACAGTGTTCCCTCACTGATCATGAGTGTTACGTTCCAGGACCACCTGCGATACGTGAGAATCTGCAAAGTAGGGATGCTATATATGTTCAGTGTTCCCTCACTTATCGTGGATGTTATGTTCCAGGACCACCCGCGATAAGTGAAAATCCGTAAAGTAGGAACGCTATATATGTACAGTGTTCCCTCACTTATCGTGGGTGTTACGTTCCAGGACCACCTGCGATACGTGAAAATCTGCAAAGTAGGGACGCTATATATGTACAGTGTTCCCTCACTTATCGTGGGTGTTACGTTTCAGGACCACCTACGATACGTGAAAATCTGCAAAGTAGGGACGCTATATATGTACAGTGTTCCCTCACTTATCGTGAGTGTTATGTTCCAGGACCACCCGCAATAAGTGAAAATCCGCAAAGTAGGGACGCTATATATGTACAGTGTTCCCTCACTTATTGCGTGTGTTATGTTCCAGGACCTCCTGCGATAAGTGAAAATCTGCAAAGTAGGGACGCTATATATGTACAGTGTTCCCTCACTTATCGTGGGTGTTACGTTCCAGGACCACCCGCGATAAGTGAAAATCCACAAAGTAGGGACGCTATATATGTACAGTGTTCCCTCACTTATCGTGGGTGTTATTCTCCAGGACCACCCGCGATAAGTGAAAATCTGCAAAGTAGGGGCGCTATATATGCACAGTGTTCCCTCACTTATCGCGTGTGTTACGTTCCAGGACCACCCGCGATAAGTGAATATCCTCAAAGTAGGGAAGCTATATATGTACAGTGTTCCCTCACTTATTGTGGGTGTTACATTCCAGGACCACCCGTGATAAGTGAAAATCTGCAAAGTAGGGACGCTATATATGTACAGTGTTCCCTCACTTATTGCTGGTTAGGTTCCAGGACCTCCCACAATAAGTGAAAAACCGTGATGTAAAGATTATTTATTTTAATATTTATACATTATTTATAATATACATAACATTTATATTATATTTTATATGTAATTACATAATTATATGTATTTTATCTTATATACATATACAATATATAATATACATACTATTTATACATTAGAGGAAAAGATGAAGTATTTTGGCCACATAATGAGAAGACAGGAAAGCTTAGAGAAGACAATTATACTGGGGAAAATGGAAGGAAAAAGGAAGAGGGGCTGATCAAGGGCAAGATGGATAAATGGCATCCTTGAAGTGACTGGATTGACCTTGAAGGAGCTGGGGGTGGTGACGGCTGACAGGGAGCTCTGGCATGGCTGGTTCATGAGGTCACGAAGGCCCAGAAAGTGCACACAACTGCCTGCAGCTGAGCGCCTCCTCTAGAGTAAGAATGCGAACTTGCCTACTTGCCTTAGAACGATAGGTGTGTGATGTGCAAGCCCAGAAAGTGCACACGACTGTCTGCAGCCAAGCGCCTCCTCTAGAGTAAGAATTAGAACATGCCTACTTACCTTAGAAAGAGAGTGCATGTGTGGTGTGCAGGCCCAGAAAGTGCGCATTGCTGCCTGCAGATGAGCACCTCCTCTAGAGTAAGAATGCGAACTTGCCTACTTGCCTTAGAAAGAGAGTGCATGTGTGGTGTGCAAGCCTAGAAAGTGCGCATTGCTGCCTTCAGATGAGCACCTCCTCTAGAGTAAGAATGCGAACTTGCCTACTTGCCTTAGAAAGAGAGTGCATGTGTGGTGTGCAAGCCTAGAACGTGCGCATTGCTGCCTGCAGATGAGCACCTCCTCTAGAGTAAGAATGCGAACTTGCCTACTTGCCTTAGAAAGAGTATATGCAGAGGCGGCCCTAGGTAATTTTCAAAGGTAAGCAAACAGTATTTTGGTGCCCCCCCCCCCAACCAATCATTGATATATATTTTCTGTTCGTCATGGGAGTTCTGTGTGCCATATTTGGTTCAATTCCATCATTGGTGGAGTTCAGAATGCTCTTTGATTGTAGGTGAACTAAACATCCCAGTAACTACACTTGCCGCACTTGCTCCCTTGCCTGACCCGCTTTGGGTCCGGAGGCGTGCCTGAAGACCCCGGCGTGTGCACCAAAAGTCGCCTCTTCTCCTGACTTTCTCCTCAGCCATTGGGACTGAGAGAGAGAGAGAGAGAGAGAGAGGTGGAGATGCCCACCTTTCCTGAAGGTAGGCGCAAAAACAAAGGAGGGAACAGAGGTGGGAGATACCTCCAGCCGGAGGGGCTCTCTCTCTCTCTCACTCTCGGTCCCAATGGCTGAAGAGAAAGTCAGGAGAAGAGGCGACTTTTGGTGCGCACGCTGGGGTCTTCAGACACGCCTCCGGGCCCGAAGCGGGCCAGACGCGGCGGCTCCACCCCTTGGCCCACGCGCTGATTGGGGAGAGGAGAGGAGGCGGGTGGAGCGCCAGGGGATCGGGAAAGGGAGCCGGTCATGGGGAAGGAATCGAACGCGGAGAACGATTGAGCGCCGGCTCTGCTTGTGCACCCGGTGGCTGGGTGGAGCAGGAACGAGAGGGGCTAGGCGAGGCTCAAGGGCCCGGCCCCTTTGGGAAGAGGATCGCCCAGCAGCGAGGCAAGAAAGCCGAGGCTCCCTCCAGACTGCGAGGGCTGTTGTGAGCTGAGGGGGCACTATTCAAGTGGCTGTTAAGGGGCATTTACAGAGGCGCCTCTGTGCCCCTGGCAAAAAAAAAAGTGTTCTGCGACTGCTTACTTCGCGTAATGGATGAGCCACCCCTGCATATAATCCATTTCAAAGCAGATAACCTGGATGTTATGTAGAAGGATCCATAAAACTGTATACAGTACCCACAGAGGCGGCCCTAGGTAATTTTCAACAGTAAGCAAACAGTATTTTGGTGCCTCCCAAACAATCACTGATATATATTTTCTGTTCATCGTGGGAGTTCTGTGTGCCATATTTGGTTCAATTCCATCATTGGTGGAGTTCAAAATGCTCTTTGATTGTAAGTAAACTATACATCCCAGTAACCACAACTCACACATGTCAAGGTCTATTTTCCCCCAAGAGCGCCTCAAGAGCGCCCCTGGGCAAAATCAACTATACAGCAAATGCTTACTTTGCGTAATGGGTTGAGCCACTCCCGAGTATATGTGTGTGTAGCGTAAAGGCCCAGAAAGTGCACATGCCTTCCTGCAGCCAAGCACCTCCTTTAGAGTAAGAATTGGAACTTGCCTACTTACTTTAGAAAGAGAGTGCATGTGTGGTTTGCAGGCTCAGAAAGTACGCCCAACTGCCTGCAGCAGAGTGCCTTCTCTAGAGTCAGAAACAGGTAAGAAGCCTCCTTAAAGTGCTTACCTGCCTGCAGCTGAGCACCTCTCCTCTACAGTAAAACAGCTTAAATTCCTAAAATGACAGGAAGGGGAGCCTGGGGAGCCCCCCCCTCAATAATGGACCAATAGAAAACAGATCTTTCAGCACCCCAGAGTGACAAGAGATATCTACCCTCCTGATTTCAGGAGGCTCCCAAAAAATGGATTGAGGCCCCCACTGAAAGCCGGGACATAAAATGAGTCAAGGTTTACCCTAAATGCACTATCCTACAGCATGGTGTAGTGGTCTCTGGAGGACCAGGGACAGCATGCATTTAGACGCCCCTCATAATCTCAGGCTCTAAACCAGGGGTCCTCAAACTTTTTAAACAGAGGGCCAAGTCACAGTCCCTCAAACTGTTGGAGAGCTGGATTATAATTTGAAAAAAAAAATGAATGCATTCCTATGCACACTGCACATATGTTATTTGTAGTGCAAAAAACACTTAAAACAATACAATTGTTATGGTGCAGCTGGTTGTGAGTCAGCTGTATTGACCAAAAGGTCATGAGTTTGAAGCCAGCCCAGGTCGGAGTAAACTTCTGACCATTTGTCTAGCTTGCTGTCGACCTTTGCAGCCTGAAAGACAGGTGCATCTGTCAAGTAGGAAATTTAGATACCGCTTATGCGGGGAGGCTAATTTAACTTATTTACAATGCCATAAAAATCTCCAGCAGTGTGCAAAAGAATGAGGAAGTACTCCATCGTTGCCACAAGTGGATGGTGAAGCAACAGCTCCCCCGGTGGCCAGAATTGAACATACCCTTATGAAGTTGAAAAGTTAAATGTCCTCTGTGTGCCTGTCTATATGTTGTGTGTCTATGGCACTGAATGTTTGCCATGGAAGGCCGACCGGACTCTGTACCCGGTTGTTTCCATCAGTGCCTTGAGGCCGTTACTGGATGGCTGCATGCCAGCAGGTTGAGGGTGAATCCAGCAAAGACGGAGATCCTATGGCTGGGTTAACCAGGCAGTGGGGACATCCAGCTGCCCAGCCTGGATGGCGAGGCGCTACACCCGTCACCATTGGTAAAGAGTCTGGGAATCATTTTGGACCCTCTGCTGACGATGGAGGCCCAAGTCTCCGCTGTTAGCAGAACCGCCTTTTTTCATCTGCTGCAGGCTAGACGGCTGACCCCCTACCTGTCCAGGGACGACCTAGCTACGGTGATCCAGTCTACGGTCATCTCAAGACTGGACTACTGTAATGCCCTCTACATTGGCCTTCCTCTGTCGGTGATCCGGAAGCTCAAGCTGGTACAAAACGCAACTGCTCAGCTTCTTGCGGGAACTCCGATGAGATGCCACATAACACCAATCTTACTGCAGCTGCATTGGTTACCAATTGAGCACTGGATCACTTTCAAAGTGATTGTACTCACCTTTAAGGCCTTGCATGGTCTGGGGCCAATGTACCTGAGGGACCGCCTCACCCCCTACCAACCCCAGAGATCCCACCGTTCTGAGGACCAAGATCTATTGGAAATACCCAGTGTCAAGACCTTGCGTCTAACAGCAACCAGACGCAGAGCCTTTACAGCAGTGGCACCATTATTCTGGAATACTCTGCCACCTGAAGTCCATGCCTTGCGGGATTTATCAGCTTTCCGCAGGGCATGTAAGACCTATCTATTTTCGATTTTAGCCGTTCTTGTAAGCCGCTCTGAGCCCCAGGGGAGTGGCGGCATATAAGTTCAAATAATAAATAAATAAATGTGTGCATTGTGATCTGCCCTGAATCCCATGCAGGATGAGAAGTGCGGAATATAAATACTGTAAATAAAATGAAGAACAATTTTAACAAATATAAACTTATTAGTATTTCAGTGGGAAGTGTGGGCCTGCTTTTGGCTGATGAGATAGGATTGTTGCTGTTGCTTTTTGCTTTCAAGACTTAGGTTGACCCTGAGAGAGGACCGGGTAAATGACTTTGGAGGGCCGTATCCAGCCCTTGGGCCTTAGTTTGAGGACCCCTGCTCTAAACGATTGCTTTCTTAGCTTGTTCATAAACCTAGCACTGCCTCACCTAATTATAATAAGAATGTCATTTGCAAGGTATCATTAAAGGTTTGTCCCAAATGCATTTTTAAGAAGCGGGGAACCGAAGTCCTGGGAAATCAGTTGCTGGCCACACTAGGTTAAGCATGAGGACTGCACTCCAAGGGTTAATAAATTTGGAATTAAATGATCATCCCAGCTTGATAGAGCCACTACAGATGATTTAATATGCAGCCTTCGCAGGCTGACAGTCCGCTCCCAGGTGCAGATAAGATCAAACAGCCTCTTGATTCGGCAGATTGAGCGGTTGCTCTGAACCTCAGGAAGGTGAGTGGCAGCCGCTGCAGATAGTAAGGGTTAAGGTAGAGACCGGTGGAGAAGCTCAGCTGCCCCTCCTTTCCACTGACAATCAGACTTTACCAGCTATCAGGCCTGGTGGAGTGTCTAGATCAGGCATGGGCAAACTTTGGCCTTCCAGGTGCTTTGGACTTCAACTCCCACAAGGCTGTTAGGAATTGTGGGAGTTGAAGTCCAAAACACACGGAGGGCCAAAGTTTGCCCATGCCTGGTCTAGATGAAGTGATAGCTATGTTTAAATATTTGAAAAGAGGTCACATTGAGGAAGGAGCAAGCATTCTCCCCCTACTTTTCTGGAGACTAGGACACAGAGCAATGGATTCAAATGGCAGGGGAAAAAGATTCCACCCAAACATAAGGAAGATCTTCCTGATGGTAAGAGCTGTTTGACAGTGGGATATGCTGCTGCTTCGGAGTGTGGTGGAGTCTCCTTCTCTGTAAGGTTTTAAGCCGACGCTGAATGGCCATCTGTCAGGGATGCTTGGATGGTGTGTTCCTGCATTGCAGTATGGGGTTGGGACTGGCGAAAGAAGGCTCTCCATGGACAGTTCCTGGGAAAAATTGAGAGCAAAATTGACAAAGAAAAAACATGGATGTGGCTCACAAGTGGAACTTTGAAAAAGGAGACGGAGGGCCTGATTCTGGCAGGCCAAGAACAAGCCATTAGAAGAAATGCCATCAAAGCCAGAATTGAAAAGTTGATGATAGATTCCAAATGTAGACTCTGCAAGGAAGCAGATGAAACAATAGATCACATCCTCAGCTAGAAGATCGCGCAGACAGACAGCAAGCAGAGGCATAACACCGTTGCTCAGATGATTCATTGGAACTTGTGCCACAAACACCATCTGCCTGTGACAAAGAACTGGTGGGATCATAAGCCGGAAAAAGTGACAGAGAATGAGCACGTCAAGCTATTCTGGGACTTCAGAATTCAGACAGACAGAGTTTTGGAGCACAATACTCCTGACCTCATGATCGTGTTAAAAAACAAAGTATGGATTGTTGATCTTGAAATCCCAGGTGACAGAGAAACAACTGGAAAAGCTGACACGATATGAGGATTTAAAGATCGAACTGCAAAAACTCTGGCACAGTAAAAGTGGTCCCAGTGTTGATTGATACACTGGGTGCAGTGCCTAAAGACCTTGGCCTGCACTTAAACACAATCAGCGCTGACAAAATTACCATCTGTCAATTGCAAAAGGCCACCCTACTGGGATCTGCACATATTATTTGCTGATACATCACACCATCTAGACCAGTGATGGGCAACCTTTTGAGCTTGGTGTGTCAAAATTTGCCAAAAACCTGAGCATAACTTGGGTGGGGTGTCAACTTCGAGAGAAAACAAACATAATTTTGCCAATATTTATAGTTTAAATAAGAAAAATGTATAATCCCTACTGAGTTATGGAGTGAACAATGCTCAAACGTGCAGATGTTAAATTGATAAGGATGGAATTAGATTGGCTCTTATAAGGTGTACTTCTCTGTATGTGGCCGCATGTGGCTGCGTGTCATCAAAAATAGCCAAGTGTGTCAGTGCTGACACGCGTGTCATAGGTTCACCATCATGGAAAGTGTCTGACGTGTGAACTAATACAACAGCCAGCAGAGTGACTTTGTTTGCTGTGTACTAATATTTTTGTGTTTCTAATAATAATAATAATAATAATAATAATTATCATCACCATCATCTTTATTTATATTCCGCTCTATCTCCTCGAGGGGATTCTAAGCGGATTACAGAACACATATATGACAAACATGCAATTAACTAAGACAGACAATACATAGATAGAAGTAAGGCTTCCCTCGTTTTCATTTCTGGCATCTGAAGGCTGTGCTTGACTTGGCCATGGGGAGGTGCTGTCCGTTTTTCCACACCGAGGAATCTGTTGTCCATGGATGCCTTCCTGATCAAATTCCTGGCATTTCTTCAGGGGCACCTTTTACCTCCTCGCCACAGAGGTACCTATTTATCTACTCACATTGCTGTTTTTGAATTGCTAGTTAAGCAGAAGCTAGAGCTGACAGTGTGAGCTCACCCCAACCCATGGCTTGAACTACTAACTTTACCAGTTGGCAAGATTTTCTGTAGTTGGTGGTTTAACCTGCTTTGCTAACTGTAGCCGTTCCAATTCTATTGTTCTCTTACTATTGACCATGTTGGCTAGAGCTTCTGGGAGTTCAAAGTCCAAAACATCTGGAAGGTCAAAGGTTGAGAACCACTGCACTCGATGAGAATTTTAAACACATCACAGGACAACAAATCCCAGGATGCCACCGAATGAAGCTGTACTAGTAAAATTGCTATGTAGTTTGTAGAGTGTAGATATTTTCCCGGACTCGAGTGGCTCACAAGAAGATTAGGAAGCAGAGAACATCATAAAAAGTTCCATTAAACTCAAATTAAACAAGTTATAATATTTAAACATAGTCGAATTAAAAGTAATTTAAAAACACGTCAGTAAAGTAAGTACTACAGTTTCCCATTAAGATCTCTTTCCTCAGCAGCCTGTCAGTTGCCAAAAACATTACCTAAATGAAAAGGTTTTCGCCTTCTCGTGAAGGCAATGGATCAGGGGCCCATTTGGAAGGAAATTCCACAGCCTTGGAGCAGCCACCAAAGAAGTCTTGGGATATATCAGTTACTAATATTAATTAACACATCTTTCAATGAATTAGACTCCTGACTTTTTTTTTCAAGTCAACTATTTTTATTGCCTTCAGGTTAGACTATTATAATACACTCTATATAGAAGATGGTGTGAAAGCCAAAAATGGTGCAAATCTGAATTGCACAGATGGTAGTGAATGTTGGAGCATGTAAAATTAGTTGATAAACGTGTTAACTGAAAAATGCAAAGCATGAAGCTCATTGGTTGGGCTAGGCCAGAGAAGCTAGCTGAGCCTGGGAGTTTTGGCAACAGTTACATGTTTAGTTTTTCTGTGCAAAAGACAACATTTTCTGTTTCTGGGTGGAAAATGGAATGTTGGTGGGCAGCAAAAGAGATTTAAAGATGGACTCAAATCCAACCTCAAAAGCTCTGGCATAGACACTGAGAACTGGGAAGCCCTGGCCCTTGAATGCTCCAGCTGGAGGTCAGTTGTGACCAGCAGTGCTGCGGAATTTGCCAAGAGGAAGGTGCATCAAGCCAACCCCTACCGGGACCGCCTTCCACCTGGAAACCAATGCCCTCACTGCGGGAGAAGATGCAGGTCAAGAATAGGGCTCCATCGTCACCTACGGACCCACCACCAGTACACTCATCCTGGAAGACTATCCTACTTGGACAATAAGGCATCGCCTAAGTAAGTAAGTAAATAGGACCAGATGCTAATAGGGAGCTGCTCAAGGTTTTGTGGTTAAGTTGGGATTTGTGGGTTGGTGGTGGCAGTAGTGGTATATTTTAAGAACCATATCTCGGTTTGTGTTATACTGGATTTTTATTTTATTTTATTTTTGGATTTTGGTCTTTTTTTACTCCTGTTGGACTGTATTTTGACTGTATTTTGACTTGACTCTCTTGAATTACACTTTGGCTTTGTTCTGGACTCTGATTTTTGGCTTGACGTCAGACTTGGGTCAGGACCCAGATTCAAAAGCAGATAAAGTAATGGAAAGGGGAAAGAAAGGTTGCCTGAGTCCAAATGTGACATATCATCAGCGGGAAGAGGAAGAATACAAGAAAGGGGTAAGTGGGAAGAAAACCATGATGTTTCAAGAAAGAGGTTGGATGCAAAACCATGAAAATACATGTAAAATTAAACAAAAAGAACTGAAAAGCCGCGATACTTCTAAGGGCTTTCTCCCCTTTCTGGATAAGCCTTTAGGCTGACGTTTTAAACACTTCCATTCAAATTCATGAGAAGGAAGAAAACTTCCATTCTTCTTTGGAAAATTTGTCATTGGCCCACTTTTTGGAGAACTTTGGATGAAACACATTTTAAGGACTGTTCCCTGTAGTGAAACTTTTCCTTCATTCAGACAATAAGTGAAATTATCACCATTGATCAAGGCATCATAACCAAATTATTCTAGCAGGTCAATAGATTTACAGGTGTTGAAATAGAGCCAGAATTTAAATATTGGACTAAGATTCTATGAGACCAAGGTTCAAATCCTCATTCTGCTGGGAATTAATCACCTTCTCTGGGCCTCAGGGAAAGAGAATGGAAATCTCTGAAGAAACCTTGCTGAATAAACCTTAAAATTGGGTCACCATACCTTTGTGTTGACTTGGAGGCAAAGAACAACAATGACAGCTGGTGTTAAATGGCACACACACAGGAGTAAATAATCTGAAGTGGTCCAACACTTCCAAGGAACACTAAATATTTATATATGAAATTACAGTAATACCCCTGTAACCACAGAACTGATATATTCAGTTTCACTCACCTAGGTCCAGGTAAAAAAATATCTTTCTAGGAATTTACTAGGTCCTTTAGTGCAATCTTATACTTTTCCTGGAAGTTACTATAGAGGAGACTTTTCTAGGAATCTCTAGCTCTTCCTGTTCACATCTTTGGTATGATGGGACCGAAATGAGGTAATTTAATGATGTTTTGTCATATTTGTGCTGTCAGTTAACCATGGTCCAGCCAAGAACATATGCCCTGTGGATACAGAGGATCTTACTGTATATTAGAAGCTATTAGGAATGTGCAAAAAAAATCTGAAAACATCGTAAGTCAGATCAGTTTCATATGACTCGTACTTATGACGCGATCTCCAACGCACACACATGGTCCGCACCAAAAATTTAGAAATCAAAACGTACCCCATACTTTTTTGTATTCGTTTTGCAAATCTTGAAAAGTTCCCGGAGTCAGTTTTATATTGAGTACACGAGACAAATCTCAAAAAGCAAAGCCAAAAAGGCGGCCTTGGTGTCTGCCTTGCCTTTTCTCTGTAAATTAATGGCCTCTCACCGTTCGGAGACGGCAACAAAGGAAGCAGTGTTTTCTGGGAAGAGCACAGAACTCTGGGAAATGTAGTTTGGGAAGGGAGGAGCCCTATGACAGAGAATTCAAAAGATCCTGCCCTAAACTACATTTCTCAGAATGCAGTGCACTGCTCAGCATCAGATAGATGTATTTATTTATTTGTGGTATTTATATACCGCCCCTCTCAACTCCGAAGGGGACTCAGGGCAGTTCACAGCGATTTGCTGCTCCATAGTCAACCAGAGTTCCAATAAATTAAGATTTTTGCTCCTGGGTTATAAATATCGTTTCCAAATTGATTCTATCATAAAAATACGGCAAACATTTATTAAACTGCAAAAACTTTGTCTTTGCTCAAGGGACATCATGTTATAGCACATTTTGCTATCTGGTCCACCAGCTTAACATCATCATCCACCCATTTAACAAAGTTTTTGGTGCAAAAAAAGTGTAGAACCACTACTTTCGAAGTATGGACTACACAATTGAACAGGAAATAATACTTTCAAACTAGAAACATATTTTGTTGTTTATAAAAACTTTGAAAATTCACCTGTTCTGTCGCGTGCTGGGCTTGAAACGAATTGCTTTTAAAACAGGATGTGCAACTTTAGCCCAGCGAGAAGCCAGGACCCTCGAAGAGAAATTTTCACCATAAACAGTCTTTAGAGGGCTTGTAAAATATAACAAAGTCTTTTATTGGTAAACAATCAACAGAAACTTCTTTTGTCTTCAAAAGGTTAAACAAATGCTTCCAGACTTTGTGCAACTGGTAGCTTCTAACTGTTGCTTTTACTCTAAAGGAAAATCCCCTTCCAAACTTCTCCCAGGCTAACTGTGATCCTAAACCTAACTGATGTGGGCTCCACTACCAGGTTGATCTGCGTCTCAAAGCACCGAGTGGACCTACCAGTAGGCCTGTAGTCACTTCAGCTGGAGTTCTTAGATGTTCAAAGCTGTTTTTCCCTCCGAAATTCCTCAGAGCTTTAGGGCTGTTTCCCTGGTAATCTTTGGGAATCCTTTTGCTCTTAAGACTGTTCTCCCCCGGGAGGTCTTAAGGGTTGAAGCCTTTGTACAGGAAAAAGTCTGTACACGTCCTGTACATTGACTTTCCTTGCTGAGACTGACTGAAAATGGCTCCCCTTCACAACTGTTCTGAACAGGGGGCGGAACCAAACTTAACGATGATGGACAGGGGGGCTGCCCTATAACTGCAAACTTTAACAGGAAGCCACCTTTCTGCAGAATCCCAAGCCTTGGGCTGCAAGCAAACACTTAATACAAGGCAAATAAAGTGGGAGCTTCTGGTACAGCTGTACCAGCACATCACCAAAAGTCTGTGGATTAGTGAAATGTTCTGAAATTTGGTGAACTAAGAGTGGTAAATGTGTCCTGCCATTGTTTTACCCCCAATAGCTGTAAAAATAAGGGAGAAAGGAGCCCCTGAAGTTTATGCACAATTACTATAACGAAATAGTAACAAAATCCCGTTACTGTCATTATAGTAATGAATATTAACTATACTTTAGAAACACTTTAGAAATGAAACGCTAGCACTCCCAGTTTTGTAATGACTTTTGAACCATTTTTAATGGATTGCACATTCTTAGAAGCTATAATATTCTACTTTCTAAGGCTTTCTAGAAGTGTTTGCTCTATAACACATGGGTATTGTCATCTCATGAACCTATTATTTTCTAATATTCCTCCCACTGCTATTAAAAATATGTGATTTTCTAAATTTAATGGATTGGTTACAAATTACTATACCATTATCCGAAGGCTTAAATATCCAGACATTCCATAAAAGAATCTAGAGTTTGGGTATTTTTCCTAGTTAATAACGAGGATTTCCATCTGCAAGCTGATTTATATATGATAAAGCGGGCTACGGCCCAGAAATTCTAATGCCAGAGGAAACTTGTTAGCCTTTGAGATTACAAGTTATTAAAACATTAGCCGAGATCCTACATAAGGACCGTGTAGTAGAACTCTCTGCATGTACATTTGCATGCCCAGTGGCCCCAGGTGTACAACTCTGCTTCTGGAACATAAAACTGAATGCAGATTTGAATGTCAGACAAAAATGTACAACTTCTTCCACAGGGAACTTATGTATTCATAAAGCATCTATGCAATTCTGTGTTTTTATGTATACTTGTATTATTTTGGGCTTTAAAATTTTTAAGCTTGGCGCAAGGCATTTTGAGTCCCAACTTGGAGAGGAATTTGGTATATTAATTCAAGACATAATAATAACAACAAAAACAACTTGAACATTCCTTATCCAAAATTCCAAAATTACCCAAATTCTGAAATCATCCACACAGGTGGTTGAGATCATGACACCTTTGCTTTCTCATGGTTTGAAATACTTGGTTTCATGCGTAATATTAAAAAAATTATGTGATATTATATTTAGGTCTATGTGCAGAAGGTATATGCAAAACAAATTAATTTTGCCTTTAGGCTTGGGTTCCATCTCCAAACTATCTCATTATATATGTATATGCAAGTGAGGGTATTCCAAAATTCGAGACAAAAAATGCCAAACACTTCTGGTCCCAAGTATGTCAGACAAAGGATACTCAACCTATATCACCATCATCAATATTAATAATAACAATAATAATCACTGTCACTATAGCCAGGTCCAAAATCTCAAACAATTATTATTATTTGTATCTGTTCGAACGTATCTCCCTCTACGTCCCACCCCGGAATTTGAGATCATCTGGGGAGGCCCTGCTCTCAACCCCACCGCTATCACAAGTGAGTTTGGTGGGGACGAGGAGCAGGGCCTTCTCAGTGGTGGCCCCTCACCTGTGGAACTCACTCCCGAGGGAAATTAGGGCATCAACATCCCTCCTCTCCTTCAGGAGGAAGGTAAAGACGTGGTTGTGGGACCAGGCCTTCGGGCAATCTGACAACTAGATATGGACAACCAGATGGATAGAACTGACAATTGTGGAATTGGAATTTGAACTATGAGATTGCGAAACGCTGACCGTCAATGAAGAGAAATGGTTTGTATTGGTTTTATTGCTTTTACTGGTTTTATGGTTGTTTTCGCCTTGCAAGAATTGTTGTTTCGGTTAATTGATGTTATTGCTAGAATTGCTGTTTTCTGTTAATTGATGTTATTTTGTCTTATTGTTGTTATGTGATGCGGGCATCGAATTGTGCCTTGCTTTTGTAAGCCGCCCTGAGTCCCCTTCTGGGTGAGAAGGGCAGGGTAGAAGCAACCGAAATAAATAAATAAATAAATAAATTATTATTATTATTATTATTATTATTATTCCTTGCCTTTTTCTGGCCCACCCACTGTGTTTTATTTTCCATTATGTTATTTTGTACTGTTTATTTTACTTGATTGGTTGATTAATTTTATTGTGATGGTATTTTGTTGTTTATATTTTATGTTGCTGTAATGTATTGCTGGGCTTGGCCTCATGTAAGCAGCTCCGTGTCCCCTTTGGGGAGATGGTGGTGGGGTATAAATAAAGATTATTATTATTATTATTATTATTATTATTATTATTATTATTATTATTATTTGAAACACAACAAGATGAGTCCACAGCAGACACTGCTGGATCACACGTCGGACACTTCCCAAGTGTATAGGACTGTGTGATGTATCAGTGAATAATGCGTGCAGATCCCAGTAAGGTGGCCTTCTGCAGCTGGCAGATGGTAATTTTGTCAGCGCCGATTGTATTTAAGTGCAGGCCAAGGTCTTTAGGCACTGCACCCAGTGTGCCGATCACCACTGGGACCACCTTTACTGGCTTGTGCCAGAGTCTTTGCAGTATGATCTTTAAATCCTCATATCGTGCCAGCTAGTATTATTATTATTATTATTAATAATAATAATAATAATAATATTCTCTAGAGTAGAAAAAAGGTAAGAAGCCCCCTTGAAGCTCACACACCTCTAGAGTAGAAACAGCTTTAAGAAGCCTCCTTTAAATGCCTTGGAAAGCATGTGTGGCCTTTTGCAGGCCTGGAAGAGAAAGTGCATGCCTGCCTACAACGCCTCTTCTCTAGAGTAGAAACAGGTAAGAAGCCTCCTTAAGGAGCACGTGCCTGCCTGAAACATCTCTCCTCTAGAGTAGAAACAGCTTTAAGAAGCCTCCTTTAAATGGTTGGAAAGAGTGTGTGGCATTGTGCAGGCCCAGGAGAGAAAGCATGCGCCTACCTGCAGCACCTCTCCTCTAGAGTAGAAACAGCTTAAATGCCTAAAATGATGGGAAAGGGAGCCTAGGAACCCATAATGAGGTGGATAGAAAACAAATCTTTTGGCACCCTAAGGCAAAAACAGGTATCTGCTCTCCTGAATTTGGAAGGCTCCCAAAAATGGATTGGTTTGTTGTTCATTCGTTCAGTCATCTCCGACTCTTCGTGACCTCATGGACCAGCCCACGCCAGAGCTCCCTGTCGGCTGTCACCACCCCCAGCTCCTTCAAGGTCAGTCCAGTCACTTCAAGGATGCCATCCATCCATCTTGCCCTTGGTCGGCCCCTCTTCCTTTTGCCTTCCACTTTCCCCAGCATAATTGTCTTCTCTAGGCTTTGCTGTCTCCTCATGATGTGGCCAAAGTACTTCAACTTTGTCTCTAGTCTCCTTCCCTCCAGTGAGCAGTCGGGCTTTATTTCCTGGAGGATGGACTGGTTGGATCTTCTCGCAGTCCAAGGCACTCTCAGATTGGTACCCCCACCGAAATCCAAAACACCAAAACGGATTGTGGTTTACCTGGAATGCACAGGCCTAATCCCTGTCCTCTTGTCTGCACAAGACATCCTTGTGATTACCACCATTTCACAACTAACAAAGATCAAACTCAAATAGAAAAAGCTCAGATGTAAAGACTCTGATATCAAGAAGAATCAAGGGAATTTAGCGGTCCGGCTGAAATCTCAAGAGGGACTCTATTCTTGTTCCTCCATCACCTAAAAATGAATATCAAATGGTACCATTTATTCATACATCATTCCCAGAGTAAAAGCAAAAGAAGTAAACAGCTAAGGCTTGTGCGCCAGCTGTGCCCGTACCTTGGGAAGTCTGACTTGGCCACGGTAGTCCACGCTCTGGTTACATCCCGCTTAGACTACTGCAACACTCTCTACGTGGGGTTGCCCTTGAAGACGGCCCGGAAGCTTCAATTGGTCCAACGTGCGGCAGCCATGATACTAACAGGACGCAGGGAGCATACAACCCCCTTGCTGTACCAGCTCCACTGGCTGCCGATTTGCTACCGGGCTCAATTCAAGGTGCTGGCATTGGCCTATAAAACCTTAAACGGTTCCGGCCCAAGATACCTATCCGACCGCATCTCGACCTACGAGCCCACCAGGACTTTGAGATCTTCCGGGGAGGCCCTGCTCTCGATCCCGCCTGCTTCACAAGCACGGCTGGCGGGGACGAGAGATAGGGCCTTCTCGGTGGTGGCTCCTCAGCTGTGGAACACCCTTCCCGTGGACATCAGACTGGCTCCTTCCCTGATGATATTCCGCAGGAAATTAAAGACCTGGTTGTTCAAGAAGGCCTTCGAACAAGAAGTGCAATGAGTGGTAATGACTATAGGAATGGAACAACGGAAAATGATACTGGATTGTGATTTGGACGATGAGACGACGATGAATGGTTTCTGTAGTAATGATGATGTTTTTGTATAATGCTGTACTGTGAATTGTTTTATACTGTGTTGAATTTTGTTCTTCTTATGTTGTACACTGCTGTGAGTCGCCCCTGGGCTGAGAACAGCGGTATATAAGCAAAGTAAATAAATAATAAATAAATAAACAAAACACTCTATCCTTGCCCATATGCATGTGGTCTGGAAGTTAACAATGTGGTTTTAAATATCATTTAGGCGGCTTAATGTCTTTGTCTCCCACTCTCCTCCTCCTCCTCAGCTTTGCTCTTTACTGGAGTGTTTTTTTTTTTCCAAATACACAGGCGTGCATAAAACAGTTCTAGATGAAAGTGTAAGATGACATGATAGACTGGCCTATAACAATTTTTATTATTTGATAAAGAGGGGGAGACCCTCCTGATCCATTAGAGGCCGTCATGTGAATACATTTCCAGGCCATTTTTAAAATGCATATTATGTCTTCAATAGACCGCCACGGATGGGAATTGTATCATGTTATTCTGTTATGTGCAGGGAAAAGCTGTGCGGGGCTGGGAAGAACTCTGCTCATAAAGTTGCCACACATCTCCTTACGGCCTTTACACTTAGGTAATATCGCTAAACGCGAGGGTTTTATTCCCTCTCTTTAAATCTTTTGGACTAATGACCTGCAAAATTTGACTCCCACAAAACAAACCCTGTACAAATGGCGAGGGGAGAAAACGGCTCTGATTTTTCCACCCCTCGTTGATATATTCCAACTTTCTGATGTGTGCATCATTAGGACAACAAACAGAAGTGTTATTTAAATTTCTCGCTAATACAGGAGCAAATGACCAAAATCAGCCAATCAAACGGCGGGCTATAAAAATAAAAAGATATAGCCTTTAATTTGTTTTAGCAGTAATGAGATTATGGTGCCATGGGCAAATACTGCTAGATTTTTACGAGCAGGTACATTATCCGGAGAAGGAGCGAGGGATGGATGGGGAGGAACGGAGGGGAAGAAAGATCTATTTCCTCTACGGATGGACAGCAAGGACAACCTCAAAGGTGACTAGGTTAAGATGTGAATATATTGGCTGGATCTGTAATTTAAAAGTGATCATATCACCCAACCGGCCTTTCCTGGGCACAGACATCAAGTGAATGACGGCAAAGTGTTGTTCTTGTTGTTGTTTTTTCAAATGAGAGCTTCTCATAAAATGGAATAATAAATGCAGCAAGGTAGGGAGATTGAATGAGGGGCTTTTGGTGGAAAAACAAGAAAAACACCACCCCTTTATGGCGGTGCATACATATACACATATGCGCGCACACTTCTAATAATTTTCCCCTGCTTACATTTCATTTACCCAGAGTTTAGCTTCGAGCAATTTTGTAAAGCGCTCATATTCTGCTTTCCCTTCTGGAAATGAACATCTAATAATAGATATAGTGATGGATTTTTAATATGCAAGAGGGGTTTTTGGAGAGGGTGTTCCTGTTTGTCAGTGGGGAGATGGCTTTTGCTGTCTCATCCGTGGACAGCTTGCGAATGCAGCAGGGGGCACCCCTGACATATAAATTACTCAGAATGGAGGTACTTGCCTGGCTTGGCTCTTCTCCTCCGACTTGAAGGCAGAACCATTGAAACCAGTTATCTCTCGGCAATTTGCATATTTATGGGCCCTCCCGCAGTTTCCTGTGATTGCTTTACAGTCAGGAAAGGTAACCGAAAAAATATAGATCCTCTTCTTTTTTATTAAAAAGAAAAGACAAGAGGGGGGAGAGGAGTGCAGAATGAAAAGGGATCCTGCCAGAGCAGTTGCTGATACATGGCTAATCTTGGCTAAAAACACACACCCCAGACATTGAAATGTATGTACTAAACATGCCCCACGCTTCGCCAAACCCCAGGCAAGACCTTTCATATTGTCCTATAATGGGATGAAAGTTACAATGGACAGACCCCCCCCCCACCCTCCCAGACTGTGTAACTTCTGCCAAATGTAAAGGTAAAGGTTTTCCCCTGACATGAAGTCCAGTCGTATCCAACTCTGGGGGTTGGTGCTCATCTCCATTTCTAAGCCAAAGAGCCGGCATTGTCTGTAGACACCTCCAAGGTCATGATTGCATGGAACGGCATTACCTTCCCGCCAGAGCGATACCTATTGATCTACTCACATTTGCATGTTTTCAGACTGCTAGGTTGGCAGAAGCTGAGGCTGACAGTGGAAGCTCACGGCGCTCCCCGGATTCGAACCTGTGACCTTTCGATCAACAAGCTCAGCGCTTTAACCCAATGTGCCACCGGGGGCTCCTCTGCCAAATGTATGACATAATAAATACTAGGGTTGTGCATTCAGGGTAAACTCTGACCTGTTTCGTGTCCCAGTTTTCGGTGAGGGCACTAATCCATTGTTTGGGAGCCTCCCAAAATCAATAGGGCAGGTATCTGTTTTCGCTCCCCAGTGCCAAAAGATCCATTTTCTGTTGGCTCATTATTGGGGGCGGGGGGGGGGAGGCTTCCCAATCAGGCCCCCCTTCCCAACAGGTGCTTTAAGGGAGCATACTACTCCTCTGTTGTGCCAGCTCCACTGGCTGCCAGTTTGCTACCGGGCACAATTCAAAGTGCTGGCGTTAGCCTATAAAGCCCTTAACGGTTCTGGCCCTACTTACCTCTCCGAACGCATCTCCTCCTATGAACCGACCAGGACACTAAGATCGTCTGGGGAGGCCCTGCTCTCGGTCCTGCCTGCATTGCAGGCGCATCTGGCAGGGACGAGAGACAGGGCCTTCTCAGTGGTGGCCCCTCGGCTGTGGAATGCCCTACCTGCAGACAACAGATTGGCCCCCTCGCTGTTGACGTTTCGGAAGAAGGTGAAGACCTGGCTATTTGAACAAGCGTTTGACTAAACAGTGAAATTGAACATAGGAATACGGAACAAAGGATAATGAGAGTGGATTCTGATTTTATTGTTGAGGCGTTATGATTGTTATACTGTTGTTAATTGTTGATGTTATAATCTGTTTTAATTGCATTATACTGTTTTGTGATATTTTGCATTGTTGTGTAAACCGCTTTGAGTCGCCTTGGGGCTGAGAAAAGCGGTATAGAAATAAAGTAAATAAATAAATTAAGGCTTCTTACCTGCTGTTTCTACTCTAGAGGAGGCGCTTTGCTGCAGGCCCTAGCAGGCTCCAGGAGTTCCTGCACGCCACACATGCACTCTCCTTGGAAAGAGAGTGCATATGTGGCGTGCAGGCCCAGAGTGTCCGTGCCTGCCAGGGCCTGCAGCTGAGCATCTCTTACTTTAGAGTAAGAGGTGCTCAGCTGCAGGCCCTGGCAGGCGCAGGTCCTCCTGCATGCCACACATTCACTCTCCTTGGAAAGCAAGCAGGAGCAGGTCCCAGCTCCTGGACTGTTTTTCAGCACCACAGAGTAAGAGGCGCTTGGCTGTAGGCCCTGGCAGTCACAGGTGCTCTGGGCCTGCACGCCACACATGCACTCTCTTTCCAAGGAAAATGCGTGTGTGGTGTGCACAAGCGCCCGCGGCTGGCAGCTCCTGCAGCAGAGCACCTTTTACTCTGTGATGCCAAAAAACAGGCCAGGAAGCCGGGACCCATGCCTGCTTGCATTTGTGTTGAGCTGATTTTCGTAGCGGGAGCGGCCATCCTGTTCCATGCTCTCAAAGAAATCAAAGGCATGAAAGAAATGGGAGAAACAAATTCTGTGGACAACTTTGATAGTTTGAAAGAAGACGAGGAGGCAGGTCACATCCCATAAATTGATAACCTTTAAAGTAATTGCCATTCCAGAAGAAAAGATATGGCATCTAAGAGACATTCTAAACATATCTGGGATGATGGTTGTGATGATGCTTATATTAAAATCTTTTTGAATTTGTTGGCTTTCAGATCTGTTGGACTACAGTTCCCATGATCCTCAGCCAGCATGGCAGATGTAGTCCAGTACATCTGGGGGATACCAACTTAATAAAACTCCATAAAAGTAGACTTTTGGGTTCAAAATATGTTATACGTCTTCTTGCTCAAGCCAAATTTGACATTACTAGACTTGTGTGCGAAATTCGTTTCTTCCGTTTCCTCCATTTCATTCAGCACTTTTGGTACTTTGGGAGCCCATAACAGTAAGGGCCATCCTGGTACGAAAACCCACCCAAAACAAAAGCAAGTAGGAGCCATTCTTGGATCTTCCTCTGCTTTTTGACATCACAGTTTAATTTTTTTTATTATTAATCCTTCAGCAAATAAAAAGAAAGCCATCATTCCCTGAAAATTACTCTCCTCTTACAGGAGGTCTTCACTCTTGCTTATCTGGAAGTGGGTAGCCTTCTTAAAATGCCTTGGAAAGTGTGTGTGTGTGTGGCTGCTGACATAGTGCAGCCCGGGAGAGAAAACATGCATTTGTCTGCAGCTGAGTGCCTCTCTTCTAGAGTAAGACACAGAGAACTTTCCTCCTTGCCTTGGAAAGAGTGTGTGGCGTGAAAGGCTGGGAGAGAAACCGCGGGTTCCTGCCTGTAGCCGAGCACGTCTCCTCTAGAGTAGAAATAGGTAAGTTTGGGCCTGCCTGCAGCTCTGTTTCCTCTAGAGTAGAAACAGCTTCAGTTCCTAAAATGACAGCAGAAGGTGTTACCCAGGCCCGAAGCCAGGATTTTGATCCAGGGGGTGCTGAGTTTGATTTGGGAGGGGGACTGAGGATCTACCCTAGCAAACCTTTTGTATTATTATCTCAATACCCCCATGCATATGGGATATATTGAGCATGGTGATCAGATCATGATATGAATAAACATAACAGTTTAAATAATGTATCAGTAAGGCCTTCTTGCGGACCACCCTGAGAATTTCGGGGGGGGGGGCTGAAGCCCTCAAACACCCCCCCCACCCCGGATACATGCCTGGTGTCACCTCAACATCTTTAAATTTTCTCGCCCAACGATGCACAGCACTCACATCAACACAATCACCATGAACAGCTTGATGAATTTGGGTGTCCTTTGGGGTGACACCTTCTGCTGTCAAGAATTCAATGACTGCATGTTGTTTAAGTCACATTGACCGACCGTCTGCGCAGGATTCTATGCTTCGCACTTTAACAACACAACCATTCAATGCTAAGGCTTTCCGCCAAAATGGAACTGTAGAGGAGAGTCTACTGAACAAGTCAGTACCTGCCGCATAACAGTACTGCCACCTGTTGAGGAGTTACGAAGGTGGAGGCATTACTTTTCATTCAACCCTCCTTTAAGTGGAGTTCCAAGGTCATGTGGCCAGCATGACTGCATGGAACGCCTTTACCTTCCCATTGGAGTGATACCTATTGGTCTACGCACATTTGCATGTTTTCGAACTGCTAGGTTGGCAGAAGCTGGGGCTAATATCAGGAGCTCACCCCACTCCCTGGATTCGAACTGCCAACCTTTTGGTCAGCAAGTTCAGCCACTCAGCGGTTTAACCTGCTGCAGCACCAGGGGGCCTATATTCAGTTGCAAGTCCTTAATAGAGTTAATTATTAAATCCATCAGAACTAACCAACAGAATTCTAGCCATCAATAATAACACAGACTAAGGGTCATAATTTTTTTTTAATTCTGTTGGTTTTGTGGAAATGTGGTGTTCTAAATCCAAACGTGACCTCAAAATTTCCTCCAATCACATAAAGGATTTTTCACAACTTGCTTTTATCTTGTTTGATTTTGCGATTTCTTCGGGGAGTAAACAGTAAGAAGAGAGTTAAAAGACTTCCAATAGACTTTTAAAAATACTTTAATTTGCTTGATATGAAACACAAACACACAAAAATATATTCAAAAGCAGTAAAAGAAATTGCATGCACTTAAAACTGAGTAACAACTGAATTGATAAAATTTATTAAAAGTCTTGTTTGGTATGACATTTTGATTGATGGCCATCTGTTGGGAGTGCTTTCAATGTGATTTTCCTGCTTCTTGACAAGGGGTTGGACTGGATGGCCCACGAGGTCTCTTCCAACTCTTAAAAGCTTCCAAAGAAGGAGCCTCACCACACTCCGGGGCAGAGAGTTCCACTGCTGAACGGCTCTCACAGTCAGGAAGTTCTTCCTCTTGTTCAGATGGAATCTCCTTTCTTGTAGTTTGAAGCCATTGTTCCATTGCGTTCTAGTCTCCAGGGAAGCAGAAAACAAGCTTGCTCCCTCCTCCCTGTGGCTTCCTCTCACATATTTATACATGGCTATCATATCTCCTCTCAGCCTTCTCTTCTTCAGGCTAAACATGCCTGGCTCCTTAAGCCGCTCCTCATAGGGCTTGTTCTCCAGACCCTTGATCATTTTAGTCGCCCTCCTCTGGACACATTCCAGCTTGTCAATATCTCTCTTGAATTGTGGTGCCCAGAATTGGACACCACAATGGAGCTAAGGGATGGCCTAAGTAAGTAAGTCTAGTAAGAAGTCCTAGTCCAAGCACCAAACCACCTCATGAAGTTAACTCAATTAACCTATTGGGTATAATATGGAGCTAATTAATTGATGAAGCCTTCATCCCTGATGGGCTTCTCTATGAGGAAAGTGGAGGCTGGGGCCAAGGAGGTGTGTGTGCCTGCAAGTCCCTTGGAAGTGAGGGTGACCATAAGCTCACAGCTTTGTGAAGAGGTGGTTGGCCATGGCCTTCCTCTGAGGCTGAGAGATTGTGACCCAGACATACTACAGATCTGTACAGAGCAGATCCCTCTCCAAGGAAGACTAGGCTTGTGTGTTGTGTTTTGAACTTGTGAATCCATCCCAAGGGACAGCCCAATGCTAACAAAAGACAAGGCTGCGTCTAGACTGCAGAGCAGGCTTGGGCCAACTTGGGCCCTCCAGGTGTTTTGGACTTCAACTCCCACCACTCCCAACAGCCTCAGGCTCTTTCTTTTAAGCGGCTGAGGGGGGAAAGGAAGGGGCCTGAGGCTGTTTTTCCTCTCTCTCTCTCTAGGTCTTTTCCTCCTTCCCCGCATGCGGATGCCTGCACTCTCTTCTCTCATCAGCCCTCCTTGCTGCCTTCCAACCGGGTCACTCCTCTTCTCTTTCCCAAAGCCAAGACAAGCAAACCCACCCACGAGAGAAAGATAAGATTCCGCTGCTCTTGGAAGGCTTTCTTCCTCCTTCGGAGGCAGAGAAAACCCCGAAGGAGAAGCCGGGCTTGCCTTTCCCCTTGGAGCCGGTCTCGGACGCACGGGAGCCCCTCCGAGACCCCTGCCCTGGAGCTTGTTGTTGTTCATTCGTTCAGTCGTCTCCGACTCTTCGTGACCTCATGGACCAGCCTACGCCAGAGTTCCCTGTCGGCCGTTACCACCCCCAGCTCCCTCAAGGTCAGTCCAGTCACTTCAAGGATGCCATCCATCCATCTTGCCCTTGGTCGGCCCCTCTTCCTTTTGCCTTCCACTTTCCCCAGCATAATTGTCTTCTCTAGGCTTTCCTGTCTCCTCATGATGTGGCCAAAGTACTTCAACTTTGTCTCTAGTATCTTTCCCTCCAGTGAACAGCCGGGCTTTATTTCCTGGAGGATGGACTGGTTGGATCTTCTCGCAGTCCAAGGCACTCTCAGCACTTTCCTCCAACACCACAGCTCGAAAGCATCGATCTTCCTTCGCTCAGCCTTCCCTAAGGTCCAGCTCTCACATCCATAGGTTACTACAGGAAATACCATGGCTTTGACTAGGCGGATCTTTGTTGCCAGTCTGATGTCTCTACTCTTTACTATTTTATCGAGATTGGACATTGCTCTCCTCCCAAGAAGTAAGCGTCTTCTGATTTCCTGGCCACAGTCTGCATCTGCAGTAATCTTTGCACCTAGAAATACAAAGTCTGTCACGGCCTCCACGGTTTCTCCCTCTATTTTCCAGTTGTCAATCATTCTTGTTGCCATAATCTTGGTTTTTTTGACGTTTAGCTGCAACCCGGCTTTTGCGCTTTCTTCTTTCACCTTGATTAGAAGGCTCCTCAGCTCCTCCTCGCTTTCGGCCATCAGAGTGGTGTCATCTGCATATCTGAGGTTGTTAATGTTTCTTCCAGCAATTTTCACCCCGGCTTTGCATTCATCCAGCCCCGCACATCGCATGATGTGTTCTGCATACAAGTTAAAAAGGTTGGGTGAGAGGATGCAGCCTTGCCGTACGCCTTTCCCAATCTTGAACCAGTCTGTTGTTCTGTGGTCAGTTCTGACTGTTGCTACTTGGTCCTTGTACAGATTCCTCAGGAACGGGCCCTTCCCCATTCAGCCCGAGTCTTTTCTTACCTCACTCGGAGGCCCCTCGAGATCATGATTGAAGCTGGGCGCTCTGCCAGGCTGGCAACCCACCCTTCCTTCTCTTCTTCCTTCTCTTCTTCCTTCCTTCCTTCCCTCCTTCCCTCAATCCTTTTTCCTTCCTTCCCTTCTTGCCTCCTTCCTTTCCTCCCTCCTTCCTTCTCTTCTTCCATCCCTTCATCCCTTTCCTTTTCCTTTTCTTCTTTCCCTTCCTCCTTCCTTTTTCCTTCCTTCTCTCCGTCCACTTCTTTCTTCCTTTATCTTTCCCTTCCCTCGTTCCATCTCTTCTTACCTCCCTCCTTCCTTCTCTTCTTCCCTCTTTTCCTTTTTCCTTCCTTCCCTCCTTTCCCTTTCCCCCTTCTCTTCTTCTTTTCCTCTCTCCTTCCTTCTCTTTTTCCTTCCCTCTCTCCTGTCTTCCCTCCTTCCTTATCTTCTTCTCTCCGTTCCTTCCTTCCTTCTTTCCCTCCTTCCTTCTCTTCTTCTCTCCTTTCCTTTCTTCCTTCCTTCTCTTCTTCCTTCCCTCTCTCCTGTCTTCCCTCCTTCCTTCTCTTCTTCCCTCCTTTCCCTTTCCCTTCTCTTCTTTCCCCCTTCTTCCTTCCTTCCTTCCTTCCCCTTTTCCTTTCTTTCTTCTCTTCTTCTTTCCCTCCTTCCTTCTCTTCTTCTTTCCCTCTCTCCTGTCTTCCCTCCTTTCCTTCTCTTCTTCCTTCCCTCTCTCCTGTCTTCCCTCCTTCCTTATCTTCTTCCCTCCTTTCCTTTTCCTTCTCTTCTTTCCCTCATTCCTTTTCCTTCCTTCATTCCTTCCCTTTTACCTTCCTTTCTTCTCTTCTTCCTTCCCTCTCTCCTGTCTTCCCTCCTTCCTTATCTTCTTCCCTCCTTTCCTTTTTCCTTCTCTTCTTTCCCTCCCTCCTTCCTTCCCTCGTTCTTTCCTTTCTTCCTTCCCTTCCCTTTTCCTTCCTTCCTTCTCTTCTTCTTTCCCTCCCTCCCTCCTTCCTTCCCCCTCGTGCCTCAAGCCCCGTCCCTGCTCCCAGGCAGTCTTCTTTCTTCCATGAGACCGGGTTGGGGGAAACCTTTGGGGCGAGAAGAGCCGGGCACTCCTGAGATCCTGGGAGCAGGAAAGGTGCACGAAAGGGCCCTGCCATTGAGAGAGAGAGAGAGAGAGAGAGGGGGGGGGGGTGGGCGGGGTGGGCAGAGGAATGAGGATGGTATTCATAAAATGTTTTGCATTTTTCCCGTGTCAAGAGCGACTTGAGAAACTTCCACTCGCTTCTGGTGTGAGAGAATTGGCCGTCTGCATAGAGGCTGCCCAAGAGACCCCGGATGTGTTACAATCCCGTGGGAGGCTTCTTTCATGCTCCCGCATGGGAAGTTGGAGCTGACAGACGGATGCTCCCCCCGCTCCCCTGATTCGAACCGCCGACCTTTCGGTCAGCAGTCCTGCCGGCACAAGAGCACCAAAAATGATATCATGGGATTCAAGCATTGGAAGAGACCCCAAGGGCCATCCAGTCAAACCAACCCCCTATCATGCGGGAACACCCAAACAAAGCCCTCCCGACAGATGGCCACCCAGCCTCTGTTTCCAAACCTCCAGAGAAGGGTCGCATGATCCTAAGAGAGAAGTTCACTCTCTGCCCACCTGCCTCTTCTTAACCTGAAACGATTTCGCCTCGCAGAAAGGCCACGGGCCCCGTGGCTTCGCCAAGATCCGTGGGGCTGCTTTCTTCGGAAGCTTCCTTTCCTCTTTCCCTCCTTCCTTCCTTCGGCCCAAGGCGCCTCCTGAACGCCTGAAGGGGCTCCGGAGAGAAGAGAGAAAAGCCGCCTGGGAGGGAGAGAGAGGATGGGGGCCAAAGGGGTGAGGGTGGGAGGGAAGGAAGGAGAGGAGAGGAGAGGAGGGTGCCCGTGTGTGGGGGAGACACACCAGAGTCTGTGGCAAAGAGAGGGAGAGTGAAGGGAGAGCAAAGAGAGGGAGGGAGAAAGAAAGAGTGCGGTTTGGGAAGAGAGCATTCCCTCTGCGCAGGGATGGGGGAGAGCAGGGAGGGCGGATGCGCCCACAGGAAGGAAGGAAGGAAAGAAGGAAGCAGGGAAGGTAGCTGTGTGTGTTCAAGAGAGAGGGGTAGGCAGGACAGAGGATTCGGAGAAAGGAAGAATAGGAGGAAGAGGAAGAAGAAGAGGAAGAAAAGGAGGAAGAAGAGGCAGAAGATGTAGAGAAGAGGAAGAGGCAGAAGAGGTAGAAAAGGAGAGGAAGAGAAGAGGAAGAAGATGCAGAAGGAGAGGAAGAGGAGGAAGAAGAAAAGAAAATGAGGAAGAAAAGGAGGAAGAAGAGGAAGGAGAGGAAGAAGAGGAAGAAGAGGGAAAAGAGGAAGAAAATGAGGAAGAGGCAGAAAAGGAAGAAGAGGAAGAGGGGGAAGAAGAAGAGGAAGAAAAGGGTGAAAAAGAGACAGAAGAGGTAGTAGAAGAGGAAGAAGAAGAGGCAGAAAAAGAGGAAGAAGAGGTAGAAGAGGAAGAAGAAGAGGCAGAAGAGACAGAAGAGGTAGGAGACGATGAGGAGGAAGAAGATGCAGAAGAGGAAGAGGAGGAAGAAGAAGAGAAAGAAGAGGCAGAAGAAGAGGAAGCAGAGGAAGGAGAGGAAGAAGAGGAAAAAGGAAGAAAAGGAGGCAGAAGAGGCAGAAGGACAAGAGGAAGAAAAAGAGAAAGAAGAGGCAGAAGAAGAGGAAGAAGAGGAAAAAGGAAGAAAAGGAGGAAGAGAGGGAAGAAGAGAAAGAGGAGGAAGAAAAGGAAGAGGAGACAAGAGGTAGAAGAAGAAGAGGAAGAGGAGGAAAAAGAGGCAGAAGAAGAGGCAGAAGAGGTAATAAGAGGAGGAAGAGAAAGATGAAGAAAGGGAAGAAGAAGAGAAAGAAGAGGAAGAGGAGGAAAAGAGGAAGAAAAGGAAGAAGAACAGGAAGAAGAGGCAGAAGGGGAGGAAGAGGAGGAAAAAGAGGAAGAAAAGGAAGAAGCAGAAGAGGAAGATGAGGTAATGAGGAGGAAGAAAGAGATGAAGAAGAGGAGGAGGAAGAAGAGGAAGAAAAGGGGGAGAAGGAGAGGAAGAAGAGGTAGTAGAAGAGGAAGAAAAGGCAGAAGAAGAGGAATAAGAGGAGGAAGAGGAAGAGCCAGGAGAAGAGGAAGAACAGGAAGAGGAGGTAGAAGAAGAGGCAGAAGATGAAGTGAAAGAAGTTGGATCCAGCTCAACCTCTGGGAGAGACGGAAGAGAGAAGCGGTGGAAGGAAGGAAGGAAGGAAGGAAGGAAGGAAGGAAGGAAGGAAGGAAGGCAGCACTGTTGGAGTGAGAGGCAGGCGCTCCAGTCCCTCAGAGAGAGGCAGGAAGAGAAGGCGGGCATGTGGGGAAGAGCCTTCCGCGTGGGCGCAAGAGATTCGGGCTTTCCACGAGGCGAGGGGGTCTTGGTCTTCTAGCTGGTCTCTAAGGCAGGCATGGGCAGTTCGGAATTGTGGGAGTTGGAGTTCAAAACACCTGGAGGGAAGGCCGAAGTTGGCTCAGGGTGGGCCAACTTCCCCCCTTCTTTCCACTCCTGTTTTTTTCTCTGATTTCCCTTTCCAATGAAGGTTTTTTGTTTTGCTTTGTCCCTGTTTCCGCTTCCTTTCCCTCTCTTCCTTGTTCTTTCTCTCCATCCATTTCAGCAAAGGTGGCGAGTAAGCAGGTGTTTTCCTTCCTTCCTGCCTGCCTGTCTCCACGATCAGCTTCACCCCACTGGGTCTTTTCCACCCGCGTTCGCTTCAGGTGCCTCTCCACCTCGGGGAACCAGTGGGGTTCGTCCTTGACATTTTTGGGGAGCACGAGAGGGGTCTCTTCGGCCTCTCCCTGATCACCATAAGTGCACAAACCGCGATTTTCCTAGTTCAAAAATTGCAAAATCCATCCTCCTTACACCTTTCTCCAAAGAAGTGTCCCTGGGTTCCTCTGTTTGCTTTCTTTCCCAATGCCAAATGCAAAGGTTGGCAAGCCAATGGGGATTCCCTAAAGGAAAGCACAACAGGTAGCTGTTCCTTCTCTTCTGGCCGCACTTTCCCGACAATCTGAATTACTGCTGTTTGTTTACGTTTGAAGGGACGCTTCCAGGACAGTTTCACGCACACACAACCTCGTTTGGGGATAGATTTGGACATTCACAAGGTTTGAGAAGAATACTGACTCACAAACAATTCGATTTTCCACAAAAGTCTACTGGGAAAAGGAACCCCTTTGCACTTTCCCACTCGGAAAACATCCCCAGCCTCTTCCCAGTACTATCGCGCGATGAACTCGGGATTATGACAGCCCTATCTGCGCTCTGAGAAAGCTAAAGCTCTAAAATCGGGACAGTAAATAAAAAGCAACACTAAAAAAAATAAAATTCCAGACAAGAATCAATTAGCGTTTAATGGCCTGGCAGCTTCAAAGCCTGGCTGCTTCCTGCCTGGGGATGAATCCTTTGTTGGGTTCAGTAACAGTAATCAGAGCAGTAAAAAAAATAATCAGGGCCAGCTAATACCTCCCAACAAAGGATTCCCTCAGGCAGCAACCAGCCAGGCTCTGAAGCTGCAAGGCTATTCGATGCTAATCAAGGTGGCCGATTGTAACATTCACCCCTTCCTCAAGCAGACAAGAGTTCTTTCTCCCACCCTGGACATGCCACAGATATAACAAAGGATTCCTCCCTCGGGCAGCAACCAGCCAGACTTTGAGGTTGCAAGGCTATTCGATGCTAATCAAGGTGGCCGACTGCAACATTCACACCTGCCTCAAGCAGACCAGAGTTCTTTCTCCCACCTTGGATATACCACAGATATAACAAAGGATTCCCTCGGGCAGCAACCAGCCTGGCTTTGAAGCTGCGAGGCTATTGGACGCTAATCAAAGTGGCCGACGCACCGGCCTCAAGGAGACAAGAGTTCCTTCTCTCACCCTGGACATCCCACAGATATAACAAAGGATTCCCCCCGGGCAGCAACCAGCCAGGCTTTGAAGCTGCGAGGCTATTCGAAGCTAATCAAGGTGGCCAACTGCAACGTTCACACCTGCATCAAGCAGACAAGAGTTCTTTCTCCCACCCTGGACATCCCACATACATATATACTACACAGTCCACTTGCCTAGTTTCCAATAGACCTCACAACCTCTGAGAATGCCTGCCATAGGTGTGGGTGAAACGTCAGGAGAGAATGCTTCTGGAACCTGGTTCGGAAAACTCACAGCCAAGGGTTTAATCCCCCGTTAAAGAGGGCGGTAAGCAATCCTGCTTTCCCTGAAGGTTTTGGATTGCAACAGAACGATTCCTAAAGCGGGTTGATGTCGGTCCCATTTAGAATGTGTGTCTCTCTCTCACACACACCTTGAGTTCTCAACCCATCCTTGCAAATATTTTATTTTTCCAAAAAGAAAGGGAAAAGCCAGTCACGAGACCCCTGGATTTTATCTGACACAATTTCGGTCACCAGGTTTAACCTCCTAGCTATATACTACCGCCCGACACTCTTCAAAGGGTAGCTAACCCGCGTTAAATCCCATGTGGAGCCCTGGGAATAGGTAAAGGGGCTCAGGATTGGGAAAGGAGGGAGAGAAGGGGGTCCTGGTGGGCCTCTCTTGTGGAAGAGCAGCCCCTTCCCAGTGGAGAGGGAGTGGGGATCCTGTACAGGACATGTGGCAACGTTACCTGGTTGCAGGGATGGGGGCCAACTTGGGCCCTCCAGGTGTTTTTGGACTTCAACTCCCACAATTCCTAACAGCCTACTGGCTGTTAGGAATTGTGGGAGTTGAAGTCCAAAAACACCTGGAGGGCCCAAGTTGGCCCATGCCTATTTCAACTCTTCTGCCTTCCCCTCCCGAGGTCCCCCCCCCAGTGACCAAAGGAGGGAGCCGGGGGGGGGGCAAAGTGCTAGGAGACCCCCCCCCCCCAAAGCAAGCACCCCCCGGGCTTGCCCCCCCCCTCCCGCGCCTCCTCTCCCCAAACCCTTCACCTCTTCCTTTGGTCACCTCACAGAGACTTTTGCAACGCTTGTGAGTAAGAGGAGAGGAAGGAAGGAAGGAAGGAAGGAAGGAAGGTAAGAAAGAGCAAGGAAAGAAGGGTAAGGGAGGAAAAGGTAAGAGCAAGCAAGCAATGAAGGAATTAAGGAAGGAAGGGAAAGCTACGAAGGGAGGGAAGGAGGGAAAATTAAGGGGAAGGAAGTAAGGAAGGAAAAAAGGTAAGAGCAAGGGAGGGAGGGAGGGAAAGGTAGGAAGGACGGGAGGGAAAAGTAATTGGAAGAAGGAAGGAAGGAAAAGGAAGGAAGGAAAAGGAAAGAGCAAGCAAGAAAGAAAGGAATGAAAAGGCAAGAGGAAGGAAGGGAAGGTAGGAAGAAAGGGCAGGGACAGGTAAGAGGAAGGGAAGGAAAAGTAATTGGAAGAAGGAAGAAAGGAAGGAAGGAAAGAAGGAAGAAAGGAAAAGGAAAGAGCAAGCAAAGAAGAAAGAAAGGAACTGAAAGGTAAGAGGAAGGAAGGAAGGAAGGAAGGAAGGAAGGGAAGGGAAAGGTAGGAAGGGAAAAGTAAGAGGAAGGGATAAAGGAAGGAAGGGAAAGGTAGTAAGGAAGATAGGGAAATCTAAGGAAGGAAAGGGGGAAAGGAAAAGGAAAGAGGAATGAAGGAAAAGGTAAGAGCAAGGAAAGAAAAGAAGGGAAAGGGAGGGAAAAGTAAGTGGAAAGGAGGAAGAAAGGAAGGAAGGAAGGAAGGAAGGGAAAGGGAGGGAGGGAGAGAGGGAAATCTAAGAAAGGAAGGGAGAGAGGGAAAGGAAAGAGGAATGAAGGAAAAGGTAAAAGCAAGCATGGAAGGAAACGATCGAGGAAGGAAAGAATTAAGGTATGAAAAGGTAAGAGAAAGAAAGAAAGGAAAGGAAGGATGGGAGGAAAAAGTAAGAGGAAGGAAGGAAGGAAGAGGTAGGGAGGGAGAGAGGAAGAGGAAGAAAGGAAGGGAGAAACGGGTGAAGGGAGGAAGGGAAAGGTAGGGAGGGAGAGGAAGAAAGGGAGAAAGGGATGAAGGAAGGAAGGAAGGAAGGGAAAGCTAAGGAGGGAGAGGAAGAAAGGGAGAAAGGGATGAAGGAAGGAAGGGAAAGTTAGGGAGGGAGAGAGGAAAAGGTAGAGAGGGAGAGGAAGAAAGGAAAGGAGAAAGGGAAAGGAAATAGGAATGAAGGAAAAGGTAAGAGCGAGCATGGGAGGAAATAATTAAGCAATGAAAAGGTAAGAGAAAGGAAGTAAAGAAAGAAAGGAGAGGGAGGGAAAAGTAAGAGGAAAGGATGAAGGAAGGAAGGAAGGAAGGGTAGGAAGGGAGAGAGGGAAAGGAAAGAGGAATGAAAGAAAAGGTAAGAGCAAGCATGGAAGGAAAGAATTAAGGAATGAAAATGTAAGAGAAAGAAAGAAGGGAAAGTAGGAAGGGAGAGAAAAGTAAGAGGAAGGAAAAGGTAAGGAAGAATGGAATCTTTTTATGGATTTTATATATATATAAAAAGAGGGGGATCGCTCTGAAAACCTCGAGCCCTTCTCCCCCTCCTCCTCCTCTAGGAGTGTCCCGTCGCCCTATTTCCCCTCCTCTCAGGTGCCCACAACCCGCCTTTCTTTCCCCTTTCCTTCCCTGGCCACTCTTTCCTCTCTTTGACGCACACCTCTTTGGGGCGCTTTCTTCTCCGGACGCCCTCTCCCTTCGTGTTTAAAGTCCTCGGAGGGGCTGTACCCTCAGACTGAGACTCCCCCCAACCCACCCACCTACCCACCCAGACACCCTTTGTCCCAGGCATGGGTGTCCCAGGCATGGGCAAACTTCGACCCTCCAGGTGCTTAGGACTTGTGCCCCTGCCATTGGGCACTGGGCTTCCCCTTGGCGCCCTCCTCCTCCTCCTGCTTCTCCTCCTCCTGCTCCTGCCCGGCGTGCGCCTCCTCCTCCTCCTCCTCCTCCCCGCTGGCCATTGGCTTGCCCTACTACTGCTGCTGCTGCTCCCTCCGCCGGCCTGCCTCTCCCTCCTCCTCCTCCTCGGCTTCGACCTCCGCCTCCTCCGGGCTGCCTGCCTCTTTCTCTCCCTCCCTCCCTCCTTCTCCCTCCTCTTCTCTTCTCTTCTGGGGCTCCTGCCCTGTCCATCCCCCGCGGAGTGTCCGTCCATTGGCGTGGCGCGCTGCTCTCTCTCTCTCTCTCTTTCTCCCTCCTCCCTCCCTCTCTCTCTCTCCCTCCCTGGGCTCCCGCCTCCTCCTCCTCTTCCTCCTCCTCCTCGCCCTGCCCATGTTTTGTATGTCTGTGTCCATCCAGGCGCTTGACGTTCAAGTTCGTCGGGAACGTCACGTCCGCACTTGAACTTGCAGCTCAGGGGGGCTTTTGCCATTTTCCCCCCCTCATCTCTCTCTCTCTTTCTCTCCTTCTCTTCTTCCTTTCCTTTCCTCTCCTTTCCTTCTCTCTTTCTCTCTTTCCCTCCTCCTCCTCTGTAAAGAAGCACGGAAAGAAAAAGCCAAGCAAAGAAAAGAAAAAAGAGAAAAAGCCAAGCCATGCCTGCTCTCCCACCACCGCTACCACCACCACCATTCATCTTCCCCGCGCCATCTTTGTATTCTTATTTCTAATTTATTTTTGGATGTCAAAGGCGCTCGATGAAGAGCTCGGCCGGGAAGGGAGGGATGTGAGGAGGAGGAGGAGGAGGCGGAAGAGAGCCGGGGAAGAAGAAGGAGAAGAAGAAGCAGGGGAAGAAGAGGAGAGGAAGAAGGAGGAGGGCTGCCAACGTTGCTGCCGCCGTTGCTGCTGCTGCTGCTTCTCCTCCATCTCCAGCGCCAGCGCTCCCGCCGCCCCTCCGCGATGTCTCGCCGCAAGCAAGGCAAGCCGCAGCACTTAAGCAAGCGGGGATTCTCACGTAAGTAACACGCGAGAAGGGCGAGCACTCCTCCGGCGCCCACGGGCTGGCTTCCCACCTGGACTCCGGCGCGCGGGTCCTCCTCGCTCTCCACTACCTTCCTTCCATTCTTTGGGGGGGGGGGGGGAAACCCAAATAATACAAACCTCCAACCCAGACCCGCCTCCCATTCATTCATTCCTTTCCAACCCTACTTCTCCCAAGTTCCCTTTTCATTCCTCCGCTCCGAAACAACTCCATCTCTCCCTTGGCTTACTTTTCGAAGACCTTCCCTTCTTTTCCTTCTTCTCTCGCGCTCTGGAAAAAGAAAAGTTGCCTCTCTTCTCCTCTCAAGTCCCGCTTCCCCCTTTTTTCCCTCCCCATTCTGGATCTCTCTCTCTCTCTCTTCTCCCACCCCTCCTTTTCCTTTCCTTTCTTTCCTTTCCCTCCTCCTTCGCCCCATTGATTCGTTCGAGCTCTGCGTTTCTCTCTTTCTCTAGGCGCGCAAAGGAGTCGCGCCTCTGGAAGGAAAAGGGTTGGAGACGCGTGGAACGGGGTGTGTGTGTGTGTGCATTGTGTGCGCCTCTCCAGTGCGTGCATCCTGGCTTGAAGGGCGACCGGGAGGGTTGGGAAAGCACCCGCTTGAAGAGAGAGACCTCCGAGGGAATGAAGGGTCCCTTTCCTTCCTTCTTTTGGCCCCCAAACTCCAGGTTTTGCAGAAAGAGAGGAAGCAGAAACAAACTTAATAGGTGTGTGTGTGTATGTATATGTATGTGTGTGTAGTGCGTGCATCCTGGCTTGAAGGGCGACGGGGAGGGTTAGGAAAGCACCCACTTGAAGAGAGAGGCCGCAGAGGGAATGAAGGGTCCCTTTTCCTTCCTTCTTTTGCTCTCCAAACTCCAGGTTTGGCAGAAAGAGAGGAAGCATAAACTAATAGGTGTGTGTGTGCTGAATGCAGCCTGGCTTGAAGGGCGACGGGGAGGGTTGGGAAAGCACCCACTTGAGGAGAGAGGCCTCAGAGTGAATGAAGGATCCCCTTTCCTTCCTTCTTTTGCCCTCCAAAAGAAAGAGAGGAAACATACACAAACTTAAGGGGTGTGTGTGTGTGTAGTGCATGCATCTTGGCATGAAGGGCGACATTGGGAAAGCACCCACTTGAAGAGAGAGGCCTCAGAGGGAATGAAGGATCTCCATTCCTTCTTTCTTTTGCCCTCCAAACTCCAGGTTTTGCAGAAAGAGAGGAAGCATACACAAACTTAAGGTGTGTGTGTGTGTGTAGTGCATGCATCTTGGCTTGAAGGGCGACATTGGGAAAGCACCCACTTGAAGAGAGAGGCCTCAGAGTGAATGAAGGATCTCCATTCCTTCTTTCTTTTGCCCTCCAAATTCCAGGTTTTGCAGAAAGAGAGGAAGCATACACAAACTTAAGGTGTGTGTGTGTGTAGTGCGTGCATCCTGGCTTGAAGGGCGACGGGGAGGGTTGGGACAGCACCCACTTGAAGAGAGGGGCCTCAGAGTGAATGAAGGCTCCCCTTTCCTTCCTTCTCTTACCCTCCAAACTCCAGGTTTTGCAGAAAAAGAGAAGCATAAACAAACTTGAGAGGAGCGTGTGTGTGAATACAATGTGTGTATCCTGTCTTGAAGGGTGAAGGCGAGGATTGGGAAAGCACCCACTCGAGGAGAGAGAGACCTCTGAATGAATGGAGGGTCCCCTTTCCTTCCTTTGCACCCCAAACTTGGTCAGAAAGAGAGAGAAGCATAAACACCACTTGCTTCTGCATCCAGCTCCCTCTCTAAAGGAGGGATTCCCTTCTTTTTTCCCCCCTCTCCCTCCCTCCCTTCCTATGCCTCTCTCGTGTGCAATTTTCCCTCTTTGGAAGGTTTTCAAGAGTGGCCGTGGATTGTGATTGGGGGAAAAAGGGAAAAATCTCGTGCGCGGCGTTGTTTACAAGGCTTGCCGCGTGTGCGGCGGAGCGGCTGCCAGCAAAACAGAGCGGCGGAGCGTTGCCACTGAGGAGAGGAAGACGGAGAGAAGGAGAAAGAAAGAGAGAAAGAAAGGAAGGGGGAAAAGCCAAGGGGAGAGAAAGAGCAGAGCCAGCAGAGCAGCCCTCCTCGGAGGTGGCTCGCATCCCCTTTCCAGATCTAGCTTATCTCTCTCTTAATCTAGACCAGCAAAAAGGCAAGACACAATTGCGCGCGCACTCACTCACTCACTCTCACACACACACACCCCCAAGCTTGAAATATGGCTGCTTTTCTCTCTCTCTCTCTCCAACACAAAAGGGAGACGGAGGGTCGAAGGAAGGAAGGAAGGAAGGCGGGTGTAGAGGTGGCTTGTGGAGGGAGAGAGAGTGAAAGAGAGAGAGAGAAAGAGAGAGAGAGGGAGAGGAAGACATGAACCGTCCAAGGGTTTTTGCAAAAGGGGTTTTGCAAAAGAGACAGAAAGCGCGCGCGCCTCTCTCCTCTTTGGAGAGCCTTTGGAGACCCTTCCTTCCCTTCCTTCCTTCCCTTCCCTTCACCCTTTCTTCCCTTTAGTCTTCTTTCTCTTCCCTTCGACCCTTCCACCCTTTTTTCCCTTTAGTCTTTCCTTCCTACTCTTTTTCTTCTCTCCTTCTCTCTCCCCCCTCCCTTCCTTCCTGCCTTCCTTCCCTCCCTCCCTTCCCTTCCACCCTTTCTTCCCTGTAGTATTTCCTTCCTTCACTTTTTCTTCTCTCCTTCTCTCTCTCCCCCTTCCTTCCTTCCTTCCTCCCTCCCTCCCTCCCTCCCTCCCTCCCTCCCTCCCTTTCATCCTTTCTTCCCTTTAGTCTTTCCTTCCTGCTCTTTTTCTTCTCTCCTTCTCTCTCTTTCCCTCTCCCCTTCCTTCCTTCCTTCTTTCCTTCCTTCCTTCCATCCCTTCCCCTCCACCCTTTCTTCCCTGTAGTCTTTCCTTCCTTCTCTTTTTCTTCTCTCCTTCTCTCTCTCCCCCTTCCTTCCTTCCTTCCTTCCTTCCCTTTCATCCTTCCTTCCCTTTAGTCTTTCCTTTCTGCTCTTTTTCTTCTCTCCTTTTCTCTCTCCCTCTCCCCCTTCCTTCCTTCCTTCCTTCCTTCCTTCCTTCCCTTCCCTTCCCTTCCCTTCCCTTCCCTTCCCTTCCCTTCCCTTCCCTTCCACCCTTTCTTCCCTGTAGTATTTCCTTCCTTCTCTTTTTCTTCTCTCCTTCTCTCTCTCCCCCTTCCTTCCCTTCCCTTCCCTTCCCTTCCCTTCCCTTCCCTTCCCTTCCCTTCCCTTCCCTTCCCCCTTTCTTCCCTGTAGTCTTTCCTTCCTTCTCTTTTTCTTTTCTCCTTCTCTCTCTTTACTCCTTCCTTCCTTCCTTCCTTCCTTCCTTCCTTCCTTCCTTCCGTCTGTCCTTCTTTCCCCAGCTCCTGCAAACTTTTCTAAAGCCCAGCTTTTGACATTTTCCCTTCCCCTCTTCTTCCTGCCCTTCCCAATAACCCTCATCACCCTGACCTCCCCTTGCAGTGCAAAAGGAGAAAGTCATTGTTTACATTTGGGTCCATTTGAAATCTCTACTTCAAAAAATAAAAAGCATTCCCAGCTTTGGATAAAGTTAAAAAAGCGTTCTTTTTTATTCATGGCTGGATTCACTGGCTTGCTGTGAGTTTTCTGGGCTGTCTGGCCATGTTCCAGAAGCTTGGAAACATTGGGTTTATATATCTGGAATAATGTCCAAGGTGGGAGAAAGAAGTCTTGTCGAAGGCTTTCATGGCCAGAGTCACTGGGTTGCTGTGAGTTTTCCAGGCTGTCTGGTCATGTTCCAGAAGCATTCTTTCCTGACCTTTCACCTGCATCTATGGCAGGCATCCTCAGAGGTTGTGAGGTCTGTTGGAAACTAGGAAAATGTTTTTCCCCTAGCACCTACCTCAAATAGATAAGAGTTGGGTGGTTGTAGGTTTTTCAGACTGTATGGCCATGTTATAGAAGCATTCTCTCCTGATATTTTCGCTGGCATCTATGGCAGCCATCCTCAGAGGTTGTGTGGTCCACTGAGGATGTCTGCCATAGATGCAGGTGAAACATCAGGAGAGAATGCTTATAGAACATGGCTGTACATCCCGAAAAACCTACGACAACCCAGTGATTCCAGCCATGAAAGAAGAGTTCTTTCTCCCTCCTTGGAGATTCCACAAATATATAAACCCCATTTTCCAAGTTTCTAACATCCTCACAACGTCTGAGGATACCTGCCATAAATGCTGGCAAAACGTCAGGAGAGAATGCTTCTGAAACATAGACAGCCCAGACAACCAAGAGTTCTTTTCTTCTACCTCTCCCTGCTCCTTTCTTTTTCCTCCCACATTCCTTCCTTCATTCTTCTCTTCTGTCTTTTCTTTCTCTTCTTTCTTCTTGCCTTGCAAAAAAAAAAACAAAACCCCAGCATGTTGTGTATATAGTGTATTGCAACACAAAACCGCCACACTTTTTTTCTTTCTGTGTTATCGCCTTCCAAACACACTGCAAGATCCTTTCGCCCGCCTTTCCTTCCAACCGATAGCCTGGTTTGACTCTTATCTCAGGCAGACGAAGAGAAGGGGGAATTGCATGTTTTTGGAGGGGAGTGCCTGCGTTTAGTGCTCACCATAATACCCTGAAATTAGATTTCCACTTGGAATCTCAATGAACTCTTTTCTCCCTCCTAAAATAATCTTGTAGAGGTTGTTGTCAGTTTTTTCGGGCTGTGTGGCCATGTTCTAGAATGCCTGCCACAGATGCAGGCGAAACGTCAGGAGAGAATGCTTCTAGAACATGGCTAGACAGCCCAAAAAACTTACAACAACCCAGTGATTCCAGTCGTGAAAGCCTTTGATGATCTTAAGAGGCCTTAACAGTTACAATCTTAAGAGGCCTTAACAGTTACAACACAGTTACAATCTTAAGAGGCCTTAACAGTTACAATATAGATATGTAAAGGCGAAAGATACATATGGGTGTATGTGTGTGTCAAGGAATCCTTAGTGTTGCCACATATTTTGACCCATCTGCCTTTCCTGTCTCCTAGTTGTGAACTTTGGCCTTCAAGGGTGGGAAAAGAAATATGTGTCAGTATGTGTGTTCGCTTTTTCGTGGGGGGAGAGTTAGGTTAAAACAATGTTCTTTAATATAGAGAGATATCAAAATACCAGTTGTTGGCCACTAGGAGGCAGAGTGGGATCAAAATAAAAGCAAGCGCCATGAACTTGAATCTGATCAGTTTCACTCACCTCTTTGAATGTTCTACATTATTTCCCCCTTTGGAAGAAGAGGAAGGAGGGGTCGGGGACAGGGAGGGGTGTGTTTGTGCGACCAACACACCCCTGTGTGTGTAGGGAGCCCCGGGCCCTTCTCTCCGGCCCCTCGTCTTGTCATCACATCCTTTCCTGCTTTGGAATTCAAAAGGATATTGTGTCCGATGCATTCATTCATATTGGCCCACCAACATTCATATTTTACCCCTTTTTGGAGGTGTGTTTCCTACCTGAAGCTTTCATTCTTGTGATCTCCCTTCATTCTCCTCCTTTATTGATCTCTCTTGACTCTGTCTCCACCTCTTTTTGGAAAGGAACAACTTTTTTAAAAAGATGTTCGGGAGCATTAACAACATTGGGTTCCTGTGAGCTTTCCAGGCTGTCTGGCCATGTTTCCAGGAGCATTCTCTCCTGACGTTGCACCCACATCTATGAGGGGTTGAGGGGTTCCGGACATGAAAACTTTCAACAACACAGCAACATATTTTTCAGTCTTAAGACATTTTTTCCCCAGAAATGCTAAGCTAATATAATTGAAAGCATAGCAAGTAATGTGGGGTAGAAATCTTCCTCCAGTGCCAATATTATCTGGTATACTTATATCTGACTTAGCTTTTCGAGGCATGCATCTTAAAGCACTGCAAAGATACAACTGCTTGGATAGTTTTCTTGTGATTCCTTTTCTTCTTTAGTTCTTTGGTTTGACTAGCAAAATATCTCAATTTTGACCAGTGATTCCAACCATGGAAGCCTTTGATAATACATCTCTCAATTTTGCTGTGGGTTTTCTGGGCTGTATGGCCATGTTTCAGAAGCATTCTCTCCTGACCTTTCATCCACATCTATGTCAGAAACAGTCAGGAGAGAATGCTTCTGGAACATGGCCATACAGCCCAGAAAACTCACAGCAACCCAGTAATTCTGGCCATGAAAGCCTTCGACAACACATATCTCGGTTTCGTTTGGATAGGTTGGGTAGGTTGGTAGGAATCTGTGATGTCTGTTTTCCTGGGGATACATAGGTCAATGCTCATTTTGAAAATCCCATTATTATTATTCTTTATTGTTGCTTTTAAAAAGGAAAATAGATGTAAACAAAAATAAAATACATCAGTCAAAAAGGGCCAGAAGATTCCTTGACTTGGTTTGCACATGTTTGGAGATGTAGTTCCACCTGACCCACCTCCCCATTGTGTTCTCGTCTTCTTCCCATGTTCATTTCCATGTTTCCTTTCACCTCAAAAGCTGCTGCCCTGTCCCTTCCCTTTCTTCCTTCTCCTCTCTGCTTATGAGTCCATCCTCTCCTGTCCCTCGGCATAGCTTCCGCTCCTTTCTTTTATTTCAGCCTAGGTTATAATGGGAGCTTTGGAGGCAAACTTGAATCTGGGTTGTGGAAGATCTCCTCCACTCCCTGCCTTTTAGTACATTTATTAAAAAAATATTCCTGGTCTCTTTCTATTTGCCTCCTCTCTTTGGCAGCAGAGGCTTGCAAGCTCATTCCTTGCAAATCCAGGTTCTTAACAAATAGGAAAGATGTTTTTACTTACCTGGAAAGTGCCACCCTTTTGGTTCCCGCATCTCATTCAACACATGTAAAAGATCCATTTATTTACCTGGAAAGTGCCACCTTTTTGGTTCCCTCACTTCATTCTTCCTTCCTTCTGCAATTTGAAAAGAGATGCAAATAAATCTGTGGCAATTTTAATTCAAGCTCCTTCTATCCTAACCAATTTAAACTCCTATCTTTTAACTGACCCTAGAAAGATTAGGTTGAAATACCTGTGCTTCTTAAGAAGTGGATTGATTTGTGCAGAAGGGTCAAAGTAACAATATATACCTATTAGAAACAAAACATTCAACTGTGTTTATGTAGACAAGGAGCAGCAGCAGCAATAATAATAATAATAATAAAGTATTGTATTGTGTAGTTAGGGAGCAGCAGCAACAATAATACTAAATATTGTATTGCGTACATAGGCAAAAACAACAACAACAACAATAATATAATAATAATAATAATAATAATAAAGTATTGTATTGTGTACTTAGACAACAACAACAATAATATAATATAATAATAAAGCATTGTATTGTATCCTTAGGCAACAGCAATAATATAATAATAAAGTATTGTATTGTGTACTTATGCAATAATAATAATAATAATGTATTGTATTGTGTACTTAGGCAACAGCAGCAATAATAACATAATAATAATAATAATGCATTGTATTGTGTACTTAGGCAACAGCAATAATATAATAATAAAGTATTGTATTGTGTACTTAGGCAACAACAGCAATAATAACATAAAGTATTGTATACTTAGGCAACAACAACAACAATAAAGTATTGTATCATGTACTTAGGCAACAACAACAATATAATAAACTATTGTATTGTATACTTAGGTTTAAGTAATAGCGAGAGTATTTTGCTCATGCTACCTCTACCTTAAGAAACCAAATGGTTTGTAAACGAGTTCGTAGGTCGGCATGCCAGTCCTCTTTCATAGACTGCCTTTTTGTTCTTCTTAATTAGCAATTATTTATGTTAAGAGCACTGAAAAAATGTGTAGGGTATGCTTTTAAAAAATATCTGTACATTTGAATACCTTGTTATATTTACGAACGTTGCCTCATATGAAATTAATTGGTGGAAATGTGGAGGTATAATCGACACAACAGTGCTTTGGAGTTGCCACTTGATTTGCTAGTTTTGGATAAGAATCCAATCCAGTTGCACAGGACTTCACAAAATCTCTCTTTCTCTCACTCACTCATTCACTCTCTCTGTGTTGTGCTGACCATTGTTTAACGTGACTTTTAACGGCATGGGAAAATGTTCTGTCTTGCTTTGCTATTACCATATTACTGATTTCACAAATATATCAGGCCTATTTCAATTTGCCTAATTCCAAGGTAGGAGAAAGCTAATTGTTTTGATATTTTGCTCCCAAGTTTGCATGCAAGTGTTTGTGTTTTTTTGAAGGAAGTTTAAAAATATTTTTTGGGGACGAACCTGCCTGGCACAAGCGAGAGTCTTTGCCCCTTGTTTCAAAGTATGTTGTGACAGTCGTTCCCCCATAAAAGGAGCAAAATGTCAATGTTATAGCTACATGCTTAATCTTTCCTCTTTCGAATTATTCACCACTAATATACATGTTAGTGTCAGTGCAATATCGTTGGTTAAGAGATCTTAAAGAATCCCTTCCTGCAGAAAATAACCTTCCTATTTCAGTAACATACCTTACCTTAAATTAGGAGTAATCATGGATGCAAGAAATTAGAGAATAACATAGAATTATTATAATATGGTTCTGTTTAGCATCAGGCTACTGGTCTCTTATTATTATTATTCTGTCCATTTGGGAATTGCTCCAATCCCTCACCCTTTAAATAATATGCCTAGGTTGGACCCAAATAACGTTAACGTTATATGTCGATATATATATATATATATATATATATATATATATATTCATTCAAAATGTGTTCCAATATGGCACAGACAAATTAAAATCTATTTTTGTGATTCTCAGTGGCTTTAAGTTCATTAAATGTGAAATTGGTCACATGCTAAAGAAGGTCACGCTGATTAACTGTTGGGGTGTTTCGCCCTGCTATACATTTCCGAAGGAGCTGCTCTGGATATTTTGCAAAGATGCTATTTTCGTGTTCGTGTGCAATATAAGTGGTAGCTATTAGGGAAATTTGCACCTGAAGATGATGCTTTTCCCCTTCTTCTTTCCTTCTGTCTCTGGAAAGGTGGCTCTTTTTTCCAAGGTAATTCGACAGAAACATATCTCAGTCCCCCACCTGAAAAAAACAAAAACAAAACCCTTTTCAAATCCTTACTAATATGACTGTGCCTTGTTAAACTATCCACTGGCAACAGTATGTGCAGAAACAGGCTCTTAATGGAGTTTTCTGGACCTCATACAGGAAATTAATCATCTCTGACAACATTAGGAAAGGTACTTGAAATTTAAAGAAAGGGCTTATGAAAGGTAGAAGGTAGTTGTCTTTATATTGGCTTTTACCTTAGGAAGGCCACCAATCATATATTCTGAATGAATCGAGGATTCGTTTCATAAGGAAGCGGAGAGGAAAAAAGCGACACACCTAAGGCTAATTGGCACATTTCCTAAGAGCTTTGCAACCTTTTTTTAATTTTCTCAAAAATGGTAACCAGGGGTTGGCATCAAATGGGAGATCTATCTATCTATCTATCTATCTATCTATCTATCTATCTATCTATCTATATCTATATTTTCTGGGAGAGTTTGCTGAAAAAAGATCTGTTTTTTTCCCTTTGGTGTGAAAACAAATAGCACATTTTTTGTCTGTTTTGGAGAACTGTTGTGGGAAATTCTTGTGCATGCCAGGATGTGTATGGCACGGAAACAGACCTGATTTTTTGGAAAATTAAAGGGCACTTTAGGTGCTGTGTGTACTAGTTGTCAGAAGAAGCCCTTTTCCTAATCTTGTGATATTACTACTTATGTTTTTGTATGCATGCACACGCTTCGCTTATGCGTTACCTGCACACGAAAGCAGCGCATCCATTCCAAATATGTGATACTTGCTTACAAGGATAAAATAAACATGCCCGCAGATCTGGCAAAAGGGCTGTGTGTGTAGTGACAAAACCAAGGCACAGCTTTTCCAGCTTCGCTTTCTGACAGCATTAAAAACAATATAATCCCCTCTGTGTGTTTTTTATTTCATTCACTTTTTTATAAAAGCAGATTAGCTTAGGCCCTCCAAAGAAACAGAGTGAGAGAGAGAGGAGAGTGTGAGGTTCACATCTTCTGAGTTATTCACATTATAGCTGGATAGGAAGCAATGCACGCTGTGGCTGATAAGTTCGTTTTCCTGTTGAAATGACAACACGCTACAAAAAAGGGGAAGCTCTCTTACTGTCTTGCATTGGCTTCATCTTGCTTGCCTTTAAAATAATACTGATATTTTGAAAAAAAGAGAGTATATTGCACTTTTTGAACAAAGTGCAATATAAACTGACATGATGCCACAAGAATGTGAATGTATATTATTGTTATTTTATTTTACAATGTTTTATACTCACCATGGATGTATTTGAATTGTTGTTTACATGGTTGTATTCGGATTATTGTTTACGTGATTGCAATGTGTTCTAAGCTGCTTTGGGTCCCGTGAGGGAGAAAAGCGGGATATAAATAAAGATTTATTATTATTATTATTATTATTATTATTAGTGTTATAATAAAGGAAGAGAAATTTAAAATAGGTTTCATGGCTTCCATTGTACGGGAAGGATCTGACCTCACAACCCTTGATGCAGGCGAAATGTCAGGAGAGAATGCTTCTGGAGCATGACTATACAGCCCAGAAACCTCACAACAACCCAGATCTGAATGGTATTAAGGGCTCTTTTGTCCTTTAAAAATCCACTAGAATCTATTATTTTAAAGATTTTCTTTAGACCTAGAGGTGATGCCCTCATAATTTGCCAACAGCCTTAATTTTTGGAAGGGTTTGTCGTCATCCCCCGCCACGTAAGAATTAGGACATATCGTTCTGGTACCCCCTTTCTGCGGTTATTGTGTCCTGTGTTGTCTAAGATTTCTGACTGTTGTCTTCTTCATTCTCCTTCCCCCCGTTGCAGCCGAACCTATCGAAGCCATTCTTACGGATGAGGAACCAGACCACGGTACATTGGGAGCTCCAGAAGGGGACCATGACCTCCTCACCTGTGGCCAGTGTCAGATGAACTTCCCGTTGGGGGACATCCTTATTTTTATTGAGCACAAACGGAAGCAATGCAATGGCATTCTTTGCCTAGAGAAGGTTGTGGATAAGCCCCCATCACCCTCGCCGAGCGAGCTGCGGAAACCATCCAATCCTGTGGAGGTTGGCATCCAGGTCACGCCTGAAGATGACGATTGTTTGTCAACGTCATCGAGAGGAATTTGCCCTAAACAGGAACATATAGCAGGTAAATCAAAGTGCGGAGGGGGGGGGGCAGTTTTGGGTGGACATGCAATGAGTAGGGACTGCCCAATGGAAAGTTTGTGTTTCCGATAGAAGGCCCGTTTTCCCGAAATTTCGTTCTGCCAGGTTGAGTTTGAAGTGTTTTCTGCACACAAATGCAATCATATATACAATTTTGTCTTGATGATTATCAGTGGAATCACAAGACTTATGGACTTGTGTCATACCCCGAGTAAGAGCCTCTTCTCTTTTCATGCCTGCCACATTCCATGCATTTCCTTTTGATTTTTCCCTGGCCTAGGGGCAGTCAGCTGAAGCAGGAAGCTTGTAGAGGAGGACTAGGCTTCTCTCCCTGCCGCCAGTTCCCTCTCTTTTGTAAAGATGTTCATATGTGTTTCTTTCCTATTTACAAGTGGGTAAAAATAGCAAAGCATCTGTTTTTTCGTGTTTTCATGTGGCCATGCTGGTGTTACACTAGAGTTTTCCTGCAAGATAGTGTTATCAGATGCATAACCCTATATATTCAAGAAACGTGCTGGAGTGCAGTTGATTGGCATGTGTTTAGGCAGATCTGTGGATCTTGTTGTGCATTATGTTTTTGTCCATGTAGACCATGTGTATGAGTCCTGTGCAATTATGAGACTTCGTCGCAAAGCTTCAAGCACACTGTGGGATCCGCTCTGCCTCTTGCTTCTGCCTGAGTTTTTCTTGTGGTCTCTCGGACACCAAAGTCCACTGTTTTCCTTGTGCCCGCTTTCTCAAGTCCAACAGACCTTTGAGAAATTTAAGCTTTTATTTTCTGGTTGGCCCCCATTCTCAAGCCTGTGCTTCATTAGTCAAAGTAGGATGGGTGGAAAACACCCTCTGAAGCCTTGCGTTTTCCTGCAAGATAGTATAATCAGATGCATAACCCTATATATTCAAGAAACGTGCTGGAGTGCAGTTGATTGGCATGTGTTCAGGCAGATCTATGGGTCTTGTTGTGCATTATATTTTTGACCATGTTTGCGAGTCCTGTGCAGACATTACTTCTTTGCAAAGCTTCAAGCAGACTGTGGGATCAGCTCTGCCTTTTGCTTCTGCCTCAGTGTTTCTTGTGGTCTCTTGGACCGTGAAGTCCACTGTTTCCTTGTGCCTGCTTTCTTGAGTCCAACGGACCTCTGAGAAATTCAAGCTCTGGTTTTCTGGTTGGCACCCATTCTCAAGCCTGTGCTTCATTAGTCAAAACAAGGATTGGGTGGAAACCACCCTCCGAAGCCTTGAGTTTTCTTGCAAGATAGTATAATCAGATGCATAACCCTATATATTCAAGAAACGTGCTGGAGTGCAGTTGATTGGCATGCGTTTAGATAGATCGGTGGGTTTTGTTGTGCATTATGTTTTTGACCATGTGGACCACGTTTGCGAGTCCTGTGCAGACACGACTTCTTTGCAAAGCTTCAAGCAGACTGTGGGATCAGCTCTGTCTCTTGTTTCTGCCTCAGTCTTTCTTGTGGTCCCTCAGACCCCAAAGTCCACGGTTCCCTTGTGCCTGCTTTCTTGAGTCCAACGGACCTCTGAGAAATTCAAGCTCTGGTTTTTTGGTTGGCACCCATTCTCAAGCCTGTGCTTCATTAGTCAAAGCAAGGATGGGTAGAAACCACCCTCCAAAACCTTGAGTTTTCCTGCAAGATAGTATAATCAGATGCATAACCCTATATATTCAAGAAATGTGCTGGAGTGCAGTTGATTGGCATGTGCTTAGGCAGATTGGTGGGTCTTGTTGTGCATTATGTTTTTAACCATGTGAACCATGTTTGCGAGTCCTGGGCAGACATTACTTCTTTGCACAGCTTCAAGCTGACTGTGGGATCAGCTCTGGCTCTTGTTTCTGCCTCAGTCTTTTTTGTGGTCTCTCAGACCCCAAAGTCCACTGTTTCCTTGTGCTCGCTTTCTCAAGTCCAACGGACCTCTGAGAAATTCAAGCTCTGGTTTTCTGGTGGCAGCCATCCTCAAGCCTGTGTTTTATCAGTCAAAGCAAGGATGGGTGGAAGCCACCTTCCGAAACCTCTGCTTGATCGCTTGGATCTATATGCACAATTCCTTGTAGGGCGCCAAAGACCCCCGAATGCAACATGCCAGATGAAGACTTTTGTGTATGCTTTGTAGAACTGATTGCATAGTCTTTGTAATTTTAATTTCTTGCAGACGCAGATTGGGGGAGGAAGAGGAGGAGGGGAAGAAAGGGTTAACAGCATCCCCCCTTCTCTTTCTGTATCTGTGTTTCTCTCCCTCTGTCTCTCTCTCTCTTCTGCCACCATCCATTTTGGTTGTCACCGTGTGGGTTGTAATTAAAGGCAGCCCCCTCAGCTAAGTGACACGGCTGACCTTGACTTTAAGATGCCATTTCGACTGCCCAGGCCAGGAGAGAGAGGGCACTATCTGAAGCACATAGGGCTGCCTGATTCGAAAAGTTTAAGGGCACCGTTGGAAATTTCAAAAGGTTGGCTTGACAGAGGAGGAGGAGGCTGCTCTCCTGCAATTCTTGCCTCCTCAGCCAAATGATAAATGTTCGCCCTGTGCTGTCTCTTGTCTCTGATGTGGTTTTGACAGATGTATCTTGATTTTCTTCTGTGGCTTTACATCCCCCACATGTCACCCATACAAATGTCCGAGGCGGACTGGCTTTTCGGGCACGGAGGCGCAGACTTCTCTCTCCCTCTCAGTAGTTAATTAAGGGAAAATGAAGTAAAAATAAAGAAATAATGGATGCTATTCCTTGTCTTTTGTTGTTGTTATTATTATTATGAGGATCATTATTATTTTAATGACCGGCAAGGCGCATCTGCGCAGAGCATTATGTGCGTGCTGCGGGTTTTTCTGTAATTTTTTTTCTCCCTTCATAATCTCAAAACACCAAATTGAAGTGAAGAGACGTTTGAAGTTAAGGCAGACGCAAAGCGGTCTGTTAATTCCGCCGGGCTAATAAGGCCTGTTATTGTCGTTACAACCCAGATGGCAAACAAGACTGCTTTCTTTTAGCTTTCAATATACTGCTTTTTTTAAAAAAATACACAGCCTGTAAAATTGACATAGATCTGATAAACGTTAGGGAAAGCCAGAAAGAGTTAGTATAAACTATCACTTGCACTATTGTTTTCGTTGCCTAAGGGATGCTGTGGTATTAGTCGTCGCTGTCTGTGTGTAAGTCACATGTATCCCTTTCCCCCTCCCAAGATACATACGTAAACGGTATAAGGCAGTAATTCATGGGCCAGTTAGATTGCAACCAGCCTATTAATGTTAGTTGGCTTGCATCAGAATAAGTGGTCTATGCCTTATTTTGCATGTTATCTGAAGATAACGATGGTACTCTCCATTCTGTCTACCTTTCCCCCCTTAAGATGCAGCCATTTGAATCTGTTTTCCATATACATACATATATATCTGTGACACATATATCTATATTTCTAGATACGACGAAGTAGCTTCAAAATGTTCTCACCTTCTTGGAATAGGTTTTGAAATTTTGTAGTTTTGGAGAGTTTGGAATTCTGGCTTTGCTTACGCAAGAGTATTTTGCAGGTTGGATGTCTGCCTTTGAGGGCATCCGTTATGTGTGTTTTTGTGTATATTGAAGTAATGCAAAAACTATAGGCAAATCCCTAAAAAGATTTGTGAGCTCAGAACTTCTGAACAGCCCAAAATGCATTTTGCAATTTATTCGGAATTTTGAATTTGGATGCTTTGTTTTGTTTTGATGTTCTATGTCTTCTGTAAGCAAACTGCTTCGTGTTGGGTCTGTCTTCGTCATACGACAGCAACATTTTCGTGGACTGTCTTATGATTTGGTGGGCCTTTCTGAACAAAGAAAGTCCCAAAACAAGCAAAGACCTTTCCTTTCCTGGGCCAAACAGATGCAGATTTTCAAGTGATGTGCTTTTTTTTCTGGAGAGGAAACATTCTCCTTTAAACATAGTGTGCATGCAAGCGATGCCTTTTTCTTTTTGGAGAGGAAACATTATTCTTTAAACATAGGTGTTCAGATTTTTTTTTTCATGTTAGGAGCAATTTGAGAAGCTCAATGTCTGGTGTGAGAGAATTGGCCTTCTGCAAGGACGTTGCCCAGGGGACGTCCGGATGTTTGATGTTTTACCATCCTTGTGGGTGGCTTTCCTATTGGCCCCGTATGGAAAGCTGAAGCTGACAGAAGGAGCTCATCCACGTTCTCCCCAGATTTGAAATGCTGACCTATCGGTCAGCAGTCCTGCTGGCACAAGGGTTTAACCCATTGCGCCACTAGGGGCTCAGATAACATATATGTATGTCTGTGTGTGCATTTATGCTTGCACAGACACGTCAATGCAATTTTAAGATAAGCATTCAAAATTTCATTTTTTAAATTACCATATATACCTGAAAAAGGAGCCTGCGTAATTTGATTACTGTATATACCTGAAAAAGGATTCTGTGTAATTTGAAGGCTCACACCCACCATTTTGAAAATTAAGTGGACTTGTGCCACTAACTCCACATGACCGCCATACTGCCAAGTTATTTGTCAATTTTAACTATTTTGAGCTAATGTATGTATCTGTGCAGCCTGTCCCCAAAAAATAAAGAGTTGGCACTCTCCACCTTTACATTTTCCTATATTTCTCTTTTTTTTAAGTATAGATATCGCTCAGTTTCCTTTAGCTGAACTTCAGCAATCTGTATCAGCATTCCGCATTCCATGTTGTATGTATTGGCAGAGTGTCCCTGGCATCACACCTTGTCGGAGTAGCTCCGCGTAAGCAGAGCTCCCATTTAGTCAAACTTCTGATTATCTTAGGCTTTGCTTTATCCTCACAGCCACTCTGATAAATAAGGGCAGTGCTTTTGTGCTTATTGAAAAAAAAAAGTCAGGCAAACAGCGCAGATTTGGCAGGCAACACGAAAGGAAAGGTGCGGATGGCGAAAGCAAGGCTGCCGCATGGTTATCTGTAGCATGTAGGTTAAGTCATTGCTTTATGATGGGTGGCATTTCCCATGAGATCCATGTTTTGAATGCGGGTGAGCAAACAAAATCACTGGAGCAAACAAAATCACTGTGCTGGTTGTTGTATTGGATCACACGTTGGACACTTCCCAAGTGTCTAGGACGATGTGATGTATCGGTGAATAATGCGTGCAGATCCCAATAGGGTGGCCTTTTGCAGTTGACAGATAGTAATTTTGTTAGTACTGTGTTTTAGTGCAGGCCAAGGTCTTTAGACACTGCATCCAGTGTGCGGATCACCACTAGGACCACCTTAACTAGCTTGTGCCAGAGTCAATAATAATAATAATAATAATAATAATAATAATAATAATAATAATAATAACGGTATTATTATTGTGGAGTCTCTGGTAGTGCAATGGGTTAAACCCTTGTGCCGACAGGACTGAAGACCAATAGGTCAGAGGTTTGAATCCGAGAAGAGCGTGGGTGAGCTCCCTCTGTCAGCTCCAGCTCCCCATGCGGGGACATGAGAAAAGCCTCCTACAAGGATGGTAAAACATCAGAACATATGAGCATCCCCAGGGCAACGTCCTTGCAGACAGCCAATTCTCTAACACCAGAAACGTCTTGCCGTTTCTCAAGTCGTTCCTGACACAAAAGTAAATAATTATTATTTATTACTAGCTGTTCCCGCCACCCGTTTCTGTGGCCAACCTCACCTCCCTCTTTCTTTCCTTCCTTCCCCTTTTTTTCATTCTAGTTATACCCGCCATGTGTTGCTGTGGCCAACCTTTCCTCCCTCTTTCTCTCCTTCTTTCCTTCCTTCCTTCCTTCCCTTTTTTTCTTTCCTTCCTTTCTTCCTTCCTTCCTCCCTCCCTCCCTCCCTTCCCTCCTTCCTTCCTTCTTTCCTTCCTTCCTTCTATACCTCTTTCCTTCCTCCCCCCCTTTTTTCTTTCTCTCCTTTCATCCTTCTCTACCTATTATTGGACTGCAACTCGCAGCAGTCCTCCTGATTTATCTGTCTATCTACTATCTTTCTCTATCTAATCTATATATCTTATCTATCTGGAGGATTGTTGGGAGTTGCAGTCCAGGAGTAGGAAATATGTACAGATTGGGATGCTCTCAAAGAGATCCAAGGAGAAGCAAGCTTGCAGCTTGGAAGCAGTGCATTTGGAGCATTCTCCTCCCCCCCTAAAGGGCCTGGTCTAGGGAATGCTGGGAACTGTCATTTTCGAATATGTGCTGTATTGTAATTTAGCTTTTTTGGATTTTTAAGTCCTTTCTGCTGTTTTTTTGGAAGGGTTTATGAGTGATGGTCACTCGTTGGTCTGTGAGAGGTGTAGTGTCTAAATTTCATGCCAATTCGTCCAGTGGTTTTTGAGTTATGTTAATCCCACAAACAAACATTGCCTCTCTATTTATATAGATTTACTGTACTTACACGCTGCCCTTCCCACCCCCGGAGAGGGACTCTAGACAATAACATACAATAACATAACAGTAAAAAACAATATTATACAATTTAAAAAAGATATATATCAATTAAAATAGTCTTTCGAATGATCAAAACATATCAAAAGTATTGTTGCTGGTTTTCCTGAAGGGTTTTCCAATCTTTGGTTTAGTGCAGCCTTCTTTACTCACCAAACATGGAGCTGCCCTTCTGTGATGTAAAGCGTTATTTACATATCGGACGTCTCTGTTCGAAAGACACAATGCAGCGACTGTGTCATGCAAGAATGAAGAAGCGCGTGAGTGGAGGGGAGTGTGACATCCAAGGAAAGTCCTGCTTCTCTGGTTGGAGGGATTACTATAGTTCATCAATTCTAAGACACCATCGATGGTGAGGTGCACTCTCATTTCAGCACCATTTCTCGCCTTCGCCAAAAGCTTCAATTCTTTAAAAAAGCCAGCTCACAGCTCTATTACCATGTTCTTTTTCATACACAATCACTTTTCGTTTCAGTGCGGCTTCGTCATGCAATCTTTTTTTTGTGTGTCAGGAGCGACTTGAGAAATAGAGAGAATTGGTCGTCTACAAGGACGTTGTCCAGGGGATGCCCAGATGTGTTACCATCCTGTAGGAGGTTTCTCTCATGTTCCCGCATGAGAAGCTGGAGCTGACAGATGGGAGCTCACCCCGCTCTCCAGATTCGAACCGCTGACCACTGGGGGCTCCTTGATGTGCAATAAGGGATCAGAATGGACAAAATACAGTAACCGAACTTTTTATGTAGATGGTTTCAAAGATCCAACGAAAAATTCAGAATAACAGATTCTAAAATGCACCTGCAATTCTGCTACTTATCAAATTTTTAGAGCTGTTTATATGGGTGCATCTTAGAATCGAATCAATACAGAAGATAAGTTTATCAGGTCCAAGCTCTTACTATAAGACGGTAGGGAGAGGTATGGCTTTTGTGCAGTGTATTGCTACTCTCTGGACCAACGCTGCCCAAGGTCTGGTGGGCTGTATCTTGTGGTGTCACTAAATTTCAATGGCGAGTCGACTGAAAAAAGCAAAGCAGTGTTAATGGTACTGTAAAGGACAAATGGGAAGAAATGGAATCACACATGCTTTGGCTTCCCTTTGGATAAAGACTTGGACGAAAATTTCAGGATCCTAATTTTTGCTAGCAAACTCTTTATTGTAGACTAGCTGTACCCACCACGCATCGCTGTGGCCAAGTCCCTCTTTCTCTTCTTTCTTTTTGTCCTTCCTTCCTTCCTTCCTTCCTTCCTTCCTTCCTTCCTTCCTTCCTTCCTTCCTTCCCTCCCTCCCTCCCTCCCTCCCTCCCTCCCTCCCTCCCCTCTTTCTTTCTTTCTTTCTTTCTTTCTTTCTTTCTCTCCTTTCTACCTTCCTTCCTTCTCTTCTTCTTCCCTTCCTTCCCCCCCCCCCTTTTTGCCTCTCTACATATTATTGGACTGCAACCCCCAGCAGTCCTCCTGATCGATCAGTCGGTCGATCGATTGACCTACCTACCTACCTACCTACCTATCCATCTATCCATCTATCTATCTCTAGCTAATCTATCTGTTTGGAGGATTGCTAGGAGTTGCAGTCCAGGAATAGGAAATTGGAAATATGCAGGGATTGGGAAGCTCTCAAACAAATCCAAGGAGAAGAAAGCTTTCATCTTGGAAGCAGTGAATTAGGATCATCCTCCTCTCCTAAAGGGCCTGGTCTAGGGGATGCTGGGAGCTGTAGTTCAGAAGAGAGTGTGGGTATGCTATTGTGTGTTTTTTGTTTGCCAGGGGAGACGTTTTTGCGCATGTGCTGTAGCATCTATTTGCCTTATTTGCTTTTTAAGTCCCTTCCACTGTGTTTCTCAGTGTTTTTATGAGTGATGGTCACTCATTGGCCTGATAGGTGTCTTGTGTCCAAATCTGGTGTCAATTCACCCAGTGGTTTTTGAGTTATGTTAATCCCACAAATGAACATTACATTTTTATTTATATAGTCTGAGTGAGCTGCTTATTTCTTACCTCGCACATTGTACGAAAGTAAGCTGTGTGAAATCCATTGGTAATAGTGGTAGGAAGAAGGAAATCGGTGGAAGGAAATCCATTCCATTGGATTAGAAGGAAAGGGAATCCACTGGGAAGAGAATCCGTTGCACATATGGATCCACTATAATTAGACAGTGCTGTTTAGCACCTTATATGAGCCGCCTCGAGTCCCTCTGGGATATGGTGGTAGGATATAAATAAAAGATTATTATTATTGTTGTTATTATTTTGCTTTAATCTGAACTTTTAGAAAGCCATCCAGGGTGCTTAACATTGTCTTGTGTTTGATAGCCTCTTTAAAGTTCTGACTAAAACATGGAGTGGCTTCACCTTCACATCGATATAGGATCCTCTGAAAAGTGCATCCACCATCTTTCTCTCAAGCAGTCCCCCCAAGGTCTTCAGATGTGGGGGCACACAGGATTACAGTGGACCAGGGAACATGAGGAGTTCTATTTTGTGTGGGGAGGTCGATTTTGCCCTCTATTATCTTATTTGGGTGATGCTTATTTTGGAGATGGAAGACCGAGACAACATCTTGGGGCCATGGTGGCACAGCAGGTTACCCCGTTGAGCTGCTGAACTTGCTGACCTGAAGGTGGGCAGTTCTGGGGTGAGCTAAGATAAGGGTGCTCCATGCAGTCATGCCGACCACATGGCATCTATGGCCAACGCTGGCTCTTCGGCTTAGAAATGGAAATGAGTAGTACTAGTGAAAGTTGGACATGACTAGATTTGTCATGCCAGCCACACGACATAAGAGGTGTCTACGAACAACACAGGCTCCCCGGCTTGGAAATGGAGATGGGCTTCTCCCCCAGAGCCGGAGATGAGCACCGCCTCCAGAGCCGGAGATGAAGGAGAAGGAGAAGCCTTTGCCCTTCTCTATGTATTTCTGTGTCATTGTTTCAAGACACTGAATGTTTTCCTGTGCCTGCACATATGCTGGAATCTGTCCTGAGTCTTCTCGAGGAGATAGGGTGGAATATCCAGGCTAAAAACAAGGATTTTTAAGTAGGCTTTTGGCCTCGTGTAGGCTGAAATGGACCCATATGGGGTTGATACTTTGGTGCTTTAGTTGTGAGTCGAAGGCAGCTAATTTTAACTACAGATGGTCTACGTTTTAAACTATGTTTTTATTTTTATGTGTTGATAGCGGTTGTTTTTATAACTTTTATGTGATATTGGTTTTACTCACATGTACCATTTATGTACCATTTACTTGCAGTGCCTTATAAGCTGCCCCGAGTCCCTTTTGGGAGTTGATGGCGAGATATTAATAATAATAATAATAATAATAATAATAATTAGTAGTAGTAGTAGTATTGAGCCCCTGGTGGCGCAATGGGTCAAACTCTTGTGCTGTCAGGACTGAGGACCGACGGTTTGGAGGTTCGAATCTGGAGAGAGCTCCCTCTGTCAGCTCTAGCTCCCTGAGCGGGGATATGACAGACGCTTCTCACAAGGATGGTAAAACATCAAACATCTGGGCATCCGCTGGGCATTGTCCTTGCAGACGGCCAATTCTCTCACACTAGAAGCAACTTGCAGTTTCTCAAGTCGCTCCTGACACGAAAAATTATTATTATTATTATTATTATTATTATTATTATTATTATATCTTACCCAAGGCTTCTGGTTGAGTCTTTGCTCTAGTAGGATTGGAACACAAGTCTCTTAAGCCTGCTGGAATTCTATTGTGTGCTTTTGTGGTTTGGTTGATAAGCCTTTGCCCTGATGGGGTGTGCTGAGCTGCGATGCCAGAGAGCAGTCCGTCCCCCCATTTGCAGTTCCTTCGCTATTAGTTTCCCTAATAAACAAAGTTGATCTCGGTGTTAATTTCTGTACACATTGGCATCTGCACTCTTCCTTTTCTTTGAAATGAACAGAACAACTTGCATTTTAGTTGAGGAAAAAAGCCCACAACAGAGATGGTTACAGCGGAAGGTCTTGGTGGAGGCTTATATGATTGCACACAGTGTGAAAAAGTACGGTCCGAGGAGCCTCAATTATGCATTGGGGCTGATAGTCTGTAGATTGAAAACAGTCAAAAGAAAGTGTGTTACAAAATGTGGTGGTCTCAATGGCTTTCATTAGAGAACAGACAGATTGGCAGAAGAGAAGTTTTCCAAAGGCCAGGAATTGAGAATTTTTTCTTATCTGTGTCAGGAGCGACTTGAGAAACTGCAAGTTGCCTCTGGTGTAAAAGAATTGGCCGTATGCAAGGACATTGCTCAGGGTACACCCAGATGTTTTGATGTTTTACCATCCTTGTGGAAGACTTTTCTTATGTCGCCGCATGGGGAGCTGGAGCTGACAGAGGGAGCTCATCTGCACTCTCTCCAGATTTGAACCTCTGATCTATCGGTCTTCAGGGTTTTAACCCATTGCATCACCAGGGGCTCCTAGGAATCGTGATGGCTGTATGCAACTGCATGCAACTGAACATCACTCATTGGACCACATTGACAGGCGGGATTGGTTGCTTTCATGTCGGTGGCTCTTTAATACTACACAATTGTTGCATTGTGATTCCACTTTAACGGCCATGGTTATGTCCCATGGACTCCGGGTTTCTATATTGGTGACAACTGAGAGATCTTTGGCTGAGAATGCTAAATGTCCTCTCTAAAATGTAAGTTCTTGGATTCCATAGGATGTAGAATCCGAGATAGTAAAATAGAATCATAGCACTGATTATGCAGTGTGAAAAGCCCCCCAACACCCCCCCCCCAAATTTGGGAGTTGTCTGTATTTTTACCATTCACAAAATTTCTGGGAGTGGTGCTCATCTCCATTTCTAAGCCGAAGAGCCGGCGTTGTCCATAGACACCTCCAAGGTCATGTGACCAGCATGACTGCATGGAGTGCCGTTACCTTCCCGCCGAAAAAGTACCTATTGATCTACTCACATTTTCATGTTTTCGAACTGCTAGGTTGGCAGAAGCTGGGGCTAACAGTGGGAGCTCACCCTGGTCCCCAGATTCAAACTGCTGACCTGTTGGTCGGAAAGTTCAGCAGCTCAGCGGTTTAACCAGGGCGGCCTTGAAATACATGTGTATAATATTCTGGGTTGACTTTGAAGGAGCTGGGGTTGGCAGCCACCGACAGAGAGCTCTGACATGGGCTGGTCCGTGAGGTCACGACGAGTCGGGAAGCCACCGAACAAATACACAACAAAAAATATTCTGTGGTTCCCATGATACAATCTCAAGTTTTCAGCATAAGGGTGGTGGTGTTTTCATAGTTACCTTGTGTTTAGTTCTTCTTTCTTCCTTACCTTTGAAATTTCACATGCAACCAAGACAAATTGTTGACACACCGCTGGAATAACTGGAGTGGCAATCGTGGATCGCTCATTGTTTTTGCTTTTGGAAATGCGAGAGAAATTAGCATTCTGTCTCACAGCCTAACAAAGAGTTGTGGCAACCGGGGGACCCGGGGGTGCCTGGGTTATTTGAGTAAAGCATTGTTTGTTTGTGCTGCAAGTGTCGTCTAGATCCAATGTTGGCTGGGTTCAGTGGGTGTGGGTGAACTACAACTCCCATATGCAAGTCCCATTGTGCATGAGCCATCCTCCTCCAAACTACACCAGGATGTAGAGTGGGTCTTGATCAGTCATTGGTATGTGTCGCAGTTGTCTCTGAAAGTGAATGAAGGTAATGCAAGTCCCATTGTCCATGGTCTGTCATCCCACAAACTGCACCAGGACATACAGTTGGTCATGGGGGCTCTGTGTGCCAAGTTTGATCTTGATCAGTCATCAGTGTGAGTCACAGTGGTCTCAAGAATTGAGTGAAGATACTCCAAGTCCCATCATCCATAGTCCATACTCTTCTAAACTGCACCAGAATGTAGAGTGGAACATTGGGGCTCTTTGAATCAAGTTTGGGCCTGATCCATCATTGGTGTGTGTCACAGTGGTCTCAAGAAGTGAGTGAAGATACTGCAAGTCCCATCATCCATAGTCCATTTTACTCCAAACTGCACTGGAATGTAGAGTGGAACATTGGGGCTCAGTTTATCAAGTTTGGGCCTGAACCATCATTGGTGTGGGTTGCAGTGGTCTCAGAAAGTAAGTGAAGGTACTGCAAGTCCCATCGTCCATAATCCTTCATCCCACAAACCACACCAGGATGTATAGTGGGTCATGGGGGGGGGGGGGGTGTCTGTTTGCCAAGTTTGATCTTGATCAATCATTGGTGTGGGTTGCAGAATGAAGATACTACAAGTCCCATCATCCATGGTCCAAACTCTTCAAAACCACACAAGGATGTAGAGTGACACATGCGGGCTCTGTGTGCCAAGTTTGACTATGAAAAATGTGTGTGTGTTTGCTTAAAAAGCTTGCTCTTCACTGGAGGAGGAAAGAAGAGCTGATGATGAAATTCAGAAGGATGTGCAGGGGACTGTGCGTTTGTGTGTATGTTTTGGGGGACACCAAGTATTTCAAATAGCTGCGGAGGGGGAAAAATACTCTGTAATAATGTAAGAATGAGCCCACTTTAGAAGTCTGCAGTAAGGCGTTTATTGTCCTGTTTCGTACTAAATATGGATACTCATTGAGCCATTTCCTAGTCAATAAGCTTGTGTATTACAATAAAAGGCTATCTTCCTAGGATAAATAATGCTCAGGGTTCACTGCTCTCCAAAGGAAGGAGCACGCTGGCAAGTCACTCGTGCACCGCTGGATGATACAGCTTTTACTCTGTGGTTTATCTCTCTCTTGCTGTAGGTAGAGGAAAGTTAGGGCTGTCATTAGATGGGAATGTTTGAGAGGCTAGGTTGGAGAAATAATAAATCCCCCCCTCTCTCTTTGCCCCTCCCTCTCTGAAAGATCTGCGTTCATTAACATCTAAGCATATGGAGTAACATGTCCATAGGCTCTGGAGCGACACAGAATTTTGAGCTGCTTTCGCGCTGCTGCAGTGGTGAAAATTAATCTGAAACGAAATTAATAGCATCTGTTTGTGTGTGTGTTTGCCCTGGAAGGCATCTTTTTAATCCATGCTTCCCAGTCTCTGATGATATGGAGGAAGGGGAGTGGCACGTGGTTTTGGCTTTGGCTTCCCTGAAAAATAGGATCATCCAGTCAATACCAAAAACTGAGACCGTGCCCTGCTGTGTCGTGGGTTGTTTCCATATTAGGCTGATGTAAAGTGAAATAGAGATGAGATAGGAAGGCAGTTGCATGGCAAAACACATGGGTAAGGAGAGAGATAAACACTTAAGTATCTGGATGTTGGGAACATGGGTATGGTGTACAGTAAAATATGTATGGAATTTTACATTCGGTTATGCTGTAGTTCAGGTATGGGGAAACTCCTTGGGCTCTTTTCTCAGGCTCTCCTCTCTCCCACCATCATATCCCTCCATCCTTCTCTCCTTCCTCCTTCCTTTTGTCCTTCCTTCCTTCTCTTTCCTCCCTCCCACCCTCCCATCCATCCATCCATCCATCCATTCATCCCTTCCATCCTTCTTTCCTTCCCTCCTTCCTCCCTGTCTCCCTCTTTCTCCTTCCTTCCTTCCTTCCTTCCTTCCTTCCTTCCTTCCTTCCTTCCTTCCCTTTCTTTTCTCTTTCCTCCCTCCCCACCCTCTTTCTCCCTCCCTCCATTCTCTTCCACTCTTCCATCCTTTCCTTCTATCTTTCCTTCCTCCTTCCCTTCCCTTCTTTCTTCCTTCCATCCTTCCCTTCCACCTTTTGTCCTTCCCTCTCTTTTGTCTTTCCTTCCTTCTCTCTTTCCTTTCTCCTTACATCTCCCCCTTTCCTCCCACTTTCTCCTTCCGTCTTTCTCTCCCACTCTTTCATCCTTCCTTCCACCCCTCTTTCCTCCCTCTCTCCCACTTTTTCTTTCTTTCCTTCCTTCCCTTTTGTCTTTCCTTCCTTCTCTCTTTCCTTTCTCCTTCCTTTCCTTCCTTCCATCCTTCTCTTCACCCCTTTCTTTCCTCCTTCCTTCTCTTTTCCATCCATCCATCCCTCCCTCCCTCCCTTCCTTCCCTTCCACACTTTCATCCTTTCTTCCCTTTTGTTTTTCCTTTCCTCTTTCCCCCTCCTTCTCTCTCTTGTTCTTTCTTCTTCCTTCCTTCCCTTTAGTCTTTCCTTCTCATTTTCTTCTCTCCTTCCCTCTCACTCTCTTTCTCCTTCCTTCCTTCTTTCCATCCTTCCCTTTTGTCTTTCCTTCCTTCTCTCTTTCCTTTGTCCTTCCCTTCCTTCCTTCCATCCTTTTCTTCACCCCTTCCTTTCTTCCCTTCCCTTCCACCCTTTCATCCTTTCTTCCCTTTAGTCTTTCCTCCTCTCTTCTCTCCTCTCTCTCTTTCTCCTTCCTTTCTTCTTTGCTTTTCTTCCTTCCTTCCTTCCTTCCTTCCTTCCCTCCCTCCCTCCCTCCCTTTTCTCTTTGCTTCCTCCCCTCTTTCCTCCCTCCTTCTCTCCCTTTTTCTCCTTCCATCCTTCCCTTCCTCCCTTTCATCCCTCCTTCCTTCTCTCTTCCCTTCCTCCTTCCCTTCCTTCCTTCCATCCATCCCTGGGCAGCCAGTCCTAGCAGGGAGTGCTAGAATGCACTCCCCAAATTAGAAAGTTTGCCCAAGCCTGATCTACTTGTGCCACAGTTTAGTGCAGGCCCTCTGAGTGTTTTGGACTTCAACTCCCACAATTTCGGCCCTCTGGGTGTTTTGGACTTCAACTCCCACAATTCCTAACAGCTGGTAGGCTGTTAGGAATTGTGGGAATTGAAGTCCAAAACACCCGGAGGGCCTAAATCTGCCCATGCCTGGTTTAGTGTGTGTGTGAAAATACGTAGGCATCTTATACAAACGTTAGAAGAAATCTCTTTAAATCACCATCTATATTTCCTGCAACATAGTTTGTTATACAAATGTATGTATTATAATCAGTTGGGAAATTAACCCAGTGTGATGTGAGCTTTCTGCAGTTGAAACTGATAGAAAAACACAGATTTCCCACCTCTTTGCTTTCCCTGCCTGCATAATAAATGGGACTGGGTTAAAGCTCGCCCAATTGCCTTTTCTAATCCTATAGTTTATGAATTTCTATTCAGAATATTGCAGCGACAATGGAATCTGAAATTTAGATTTTGGAACCCAAACACAGTCTGAATGTGCAAGTCAAAAGCAATCCTGATGATCCCCCCAAAGATGCACCGGCTTCATTGCAGCATTCGTAAGAGACTCTTCGAAAAGGGGAAATTTGGGAGGGATTTCCCCTGAGATTTCTCTTTAAGAGGAATACTTCCTGGATCAACCATGTGAGCTGTATTTGTAAATAAGATACGGGAAAGGTTGCGAACCGGCAGGCAGGCTTTTCTTTTTTTTGTCAAGTCAATGCGCAGTGTCAGAATGCCGCTTTCCAAGACAAATTGTAAATAGAACCGTCACATCGCTTGCCCGAGTGAACTACAGAAGTGCCTTTCTTTCCGCTACTGGACTGTTGTCAGAAGACTTTGGAAGGCTTAATTAAACCGAGAGGCCTGCTTGGATGGGAAATGCGCTTGTGATGGCTAACAAAGAGAAACAGTGCTGTGTTGCAGGCGGTCCCAAAGTTTTGGTGTTTGTATTCCATAATAATGCACCCTATATATTCGAATATAAGCCTAGTTTTCTAGCCCTTTTTTTAGCCTGAAAAAGTCCCCCTCGCCTTATACTCAAGTCAAAGTTATTTATTATTTTATGCTGTTATTATTATTTGAAACACAACAAGATGAGTCCACAACAGACAAGATCACTCTGCTGGTTGTTGTATTGGATCACACGTTGAATACTTCCCAAATGTCTAGGACTTGACAAATAATGCGTGTACATCTCAGTAAGGTGGCCTTTTGCAGCTGGCAGATGGTAATTTTGTCAGCGCCTATTGTGTTTAAGTGCAGGCCAAGGTCTTTAGGCACTGCACCCAGTGTGCCGATCACCTTTACTGGCTGATTATTATTATTATTATTATTATTATTATTACATTTAATATAGAATCATAGAATCAATGAGTTGGAAGAGACCTCATAGGCCATCCAGTCCAACCCCCTGCCAAGAAGCAGGAATATTGCATTCAAATCACCCCTGACAGATAGCCATCCAGCCTCTGTTTAAAAGCTTCCAAAGAAAGAGCCTACATTACACTCTGCGGCAGAGAGTTCCACTGCTGAACAGCTCTCACAGTCAGAAAGTTCTTCCTCCTGTTCAGATGGAATGTCCTTTCTTGTAATTTGAAGCCATTGTTCCATTGCGGCCTAGTCTCCAGGGAAGCAGTAAACAAGCTGGCTCCCTCCTCACTGTGGCTTCCTCTCACATATTTATACATGGCTATCATATCTCCTCTCAGCCTTCTCTTCTTCAGGCTAAACATGCCCAACTCCTTAAGCCGCTCCTCATAGGGCTTGTTCTCCAGACCCTTGATCATTTTAATCGGCCTCCTCTGGACACATTCCAGCTTGTCAATATCTCTCTTGAATTGTGGTGCCCAGAATTGGACACAATATTATTTTACTCTATTTATTATTATTATTATTATTATTATTATTATTATTATTCCATTTATTATTTTACTCCATTTATTATTATTTTTGTTATTACATTTATTATTTTACTCTATTATTATTACATTTATTATTTTACTGCATTTATTATTGTTATTATTATTACATTTATTATTTTACTCTCTTTACGATTATTGTAAGGATACACAAGCACATTTACATTGAAGAAGGTTAGAATAATGGTTTAATCAGAGTTGGACAGTCTTATTTTAAATTACAGTTTTACGTAAATATTTGAACACATTTAACCTACAGATACCTCAATTAATGTAATTTTATTGGTATCTATTTTTATTTTGAAATTTATTAGTAGTGGCTGCATTTCCCACTCATACTCAAATCAATACGTTTTCCCAGTTTTGTGTGATAAGATTAGGTGCCATGTCTTATATTCCGGTCGGCTTATACTCAAGTATATACGGTAATAATATAATATAATATTAGTTGGTGTACAAATAGGACAGGCTGACATTCTTCTGGCATTGCACAGGAGGTGTTGGTGGGTGGCTTTGGTGGGTTGCGTGCATGGTGCAATTTGGCGTGCGCTCACGTCTTCTTCACATTTCACGTCTCAAAGTTGTCATTTGGGAGGAAGGCCCATCACGTCCGTGTCTGAAGTGCCCATCGTTTGTATTTGTGGGAGGCACCGAGCGAGTTTCCCCGCTCCCCCATTTGAGATGATTGATATGAAAAGAAGCTGTTATTTGAAGCACAAATGACCACTCCACCCCTGCAGAATGAAAACAAGAGCGTGCAGGGAGGTTTCCTTCCGACTGGGAATGAATGCTCCCCAAACGCAGCCCCTGCACGAGCCGTGGCCCTTTGCATTGACACAATTTCTTGTCTTTGGCGAGCTATATCATTTAGTTATAGGGGATTATAATTGCTTTCTTTACGCCTTCTCCTTCTTTTCTTATGGCGAGCGTGTGGCATTTTACCGAGGCACACCCCATGAGTTGAAAAGGACTTGCAAGCAGGCGTGTGTGAGTGTGGTGTGTTTGTGTGCATGCGTGAATAATAGCAAGCATGAGCAGGGACATATTGCAAGCTGGGAAATAATTTAATAAATGCCTGCTCTTGTGCGGCTGGACTTGCGCAGACAATAAAAAAGATTGATTTATTGGAGCTCGGCAATAGGAGAAGTCGAATATGTTGGGCGCTTGTGTTTTGGAAGAGGAGGAACTGGGTGCCAAGGGATGGAATAATTTTGGATCCAAACGGAGAGGAAGGAAATCATTATTTTTATTATTATTTTGCGGAAGTTCACCTCGAAATTGTTAAACAGACTGAAAGTATTTCCAGTTGTGCAAAATGCAAAGAAAGTGCATTCGTCGTGTGCTATCTTTCAGGCCAAAGCGAGACGTGATAATTTCAGACAGCGGATGTGAAATATGCATGCGTTTGTCACTTGGAATATGTGGAGCTCCTTTGGACAGAAAGAACGTATTCACACAATCATTGTGTACAGTAAAAAGAAATGGCACTCAAAATCGATCAGGATGAAAATAAAAATAATCCTGCAATTTTTAATTTGTAATTAAATAGAAAATGTGACTTTTTTTCTGACAGCATTGCCTTGCAAAAAAAAAAAATGTTAGCTGGGCATTTATGCTTTGATGCAAGAACATCGAGATTGTGTTGCACTTTGTGCAATACAGGGAAATGAACCTCGGTTTGCTATTGTGTATGCAGCCATCATTTCCCTGATGAGCGTACCTGTATATTAATGCATTTTGAAATAGCTGCTCATTATGTCGGCAGTTAAATTTTTAGGTGTGTGAAAAATTTCATGAGTAGAGCTGGGAAAAAGAAAAGTGATGCATGAAGAGGCTCTTTAAGAGTTATCAAGGTTTGTTGTTTATTCCTGGAAACATCAGAATTCGAGTTTTATATACAGGGTTAGTCAAAATGAATAGGCCAATAATGGTTACAGTAAACATACATTCGGCCTATTCATTTTGACTAACCCTGTATTGTGTCAATCACATTAAGCTTTTTCCTTTGTGTTGTCGAAGGCTTTCATGGCCGGAATCACTGGGTTGCTGTGAGTTTTCTGGGCTGTATGGCCATGTTCCAGAAGCATTCTCTCCTGACGTTTCGCCCAGGCATCCTCACAGGTTGTGGGGTCAGTTGGAAACTAGGCAAGTGAGGTTTATATATCTGTGAAATGTCCTGGGTGGGAGAAAGAACTCTTGTCTGCTTGAGGCACGTGTGCATGTTGCCATTCTCCACCTTGATTAGTATTTAATGCCCTACAGAGATACTTGCAGGAACACCTCAGCAAGTGAGAGTCCAAAAGTGGCAGGTTAAAACCCGGAACTTCAATCAGTGGTTGATACCAAATGAGAGACTCCCTCCTGTGCACACAGAAGACTGGGCGACTTGGAAGATGCTGAACCGACTGTACTCTGGCACCATGAGATGCAGAGCTAACCTTAAGAAATGGGGCTACAAAGTGGAGTCTACGACATGCGAGTGTGGAGAAGAGCAAACCACAGACCGCCTACTGCAATGCAACCTGAGTCCTGCCACATGCACAATGGAGGACCTTCTTATAGCAACACCACAGGCACTCCAAGTGGCCACATACTGGTCAAAGGATATTTAATATAATGCCAAGTTTTTAAACTTTGTATTTTTAAAATATATTACAACTGTATCCTCGGTTCATGTCTGTAATGATAAAAAATGGCCTTGCAGCTTCAGAGCCTGGCTGTTTCTTTCCTAGGGGAATCCTTTGTTGGGAGTTTTGGTTGTCCCTGATTATTTATTTACTATTTTGATTACTGCTACTGAATCCAATAAAGGATCCCCCCAGGCATTGAAGCTGCCAGGGCATTAAATTCTAATTAAGGTGGACATTTGCAACATTCACACTTGCCTCAAGCAGACAAGAGTTCTTTCTTCTACCCTGGACTTTCCACAGATATATAAACCCAACAGACTTCACAACCTCTGAGGTTGCCTGCCATAGATGCGGGTGAAACATCAGGAGATAATGCTTCTGGAACGTGGCCGGACAGCACAGAAAACTCACAGCAACCCATTTAAATTATTTAATGATGACTTAGTATCATCGTTAATGTTGACTTAGAAAAGTTATCATTAATGATTAAACTAATTTAATGATTTAATGATGACTTAGAAAAGGAAATTTCAGCAGGTGTTTACAATCAGTCAAAAGCAAACTGCTGCAGCCACTTTTAGTTTGTCTATTCTTCCTTTTGAACACTTTTTGCTATATTGACTATATTCTCATACTGCTCGGCCAAACATGTCCCAGTTTTACGTGTTGTCGAAGGCTTTCATGGTCAGAATCACTGGGTTGCTGTGAGTTTTCTGGCCTGTCTGGCCATGTTCTAGAAGCATTCTCTCCTGACGTTTCACCCACATCTATGGCAGGCACCCTCAGAGGTTGTGAGGTCTGTTGGAAACTAGGAAAATGGGGTTTATATATCTGTAAAATGATGTCCAGGGTGGGAGAAAGAACTCTTGTTTGTTTGAGGTAGGTGTAAATGTTGCAATTGGCCACCTTGATTAGCATTTAATGACCTTGGAGTATCAAGGTCTGGCTTCTTACTGCCTTGGGCAATCCTTTGTTGAGAGGTGATTAGCTGGCCTAGTTTCCAACAGACCTCACAACCTCTGAGGGTGCCTGCCATAGATGTGGATGAAATGTCTGGAGAGAATGCTTCTGGAACATGGCCATACAGCCCGGAAAACTCACAGAAATCCATTTTTTCCCTTTCCACATGCCACTGTAGATTCGGAATATTTTGCATAATATCATTTTTAATTTATCTTGTTGATTCTTCTTCCTGTTGTGGTGAAACCTTCCATTGTCCTGCTTTCCCCTTCGGGCCCATTCAGAGAAACACCTATAAACTTTATAGGGTAGTCAGTGACTAACTCAATCCAGCGTTGTCAGGTCTTTTCTTTTAAGGTGAGGCCCAGGAACAATTGGTGTTTCACAAAACCGCAGCGATATCTAATTACAAATTAATTGCATTGTGCTTATAGATTGAACATAGTGGAGTAGCCAGTTATTACATTATGCTTAGCGATTCCACATAGTGGAATAGCAAGACCAGAAACCTCTCTGTGTTGTCAAAGGCTTTCATGGCCAGAATCGCTGGGTTGCTGTGAGTTTCCCGGGCTGTATGGACATGTTGCAGAATATGTGAGAGGAAGTCACAGGGAGGAGGAGGGAGCAAGCTTGCTTTCTGCTGCCCTGGAGATTAGGACGTGGAGCAATGGCTTCAAACTACAAGAAAGGAGATTCCATCTCAACATAATGAAGAGCTTCCTGACTGTGAGAGCTGTTCAGCAGTGGAACTCCCTACCCCGGAGTGTGGTGGAGGTTCCTTCTTTGGAGGCTTTTAAGCAGAGGCTGGATGGCCATCTCTTGGGTGTGCTTTGAACGTGATTTTCCTGCTTCTTGTTGGGTTGGACTGGATGGCCCACGAGGTCTCTTCCAATTCTATGATTCTAGGGGATGTCTGGATGTTTTACCATCCTTTGGGAGGCCTTTCTCATGTCCCCGCAAGAGAAGCTGGAACTGACAGCCAGGAGCTCACTCTACTCTGCGGAATCGTTTTTGCATAAGCAATTTCTTTATTGACGACATTTATATGCCGGTCTTCTCATCCCGAAGGGGACTCAGAGCGGCTTACAAGATATATATACATACAGTATATTAAATTATTAGCATAGTACAATATCAGTACCATATATTACTATATTATACTGTACTACACCATCACATTGTAATATTATTAGCAATACTACATGTAATATAATATATATAATTATAATATTGTATTATTAGTAGTATTATATTGTATTACATTATAATATTATAAATATTATATGTATCTACAATATATTACATTATATTATGTTATATCATATATTATATATTACTCACTATAGTATATTATATGTTATATTATGTGAGTAGATCAATAGGTACTGCTTCGGCGGGAAGGTAACAGCGCTCCACGCAGTCATGCTAGCCACATGACCTTGGAGGTGTCTATGGACAACGCCAGCTGTTCAGGCAGAATCTGGACTTACCAATGAACATATTAAATTCTTTGTATGTATTGAAAGTGAGGAATGGATTGGGTGTGAAGGAATTATCTACTGTTTTGCCACTTCTGAATGTGTGTTTCGAGCAGGAAGTGAAAGGGAGAGGTGAGCATATGCACTATTGTGGGTTTTTGCAAGTTGTGAGCAGGGCTGTTAGTAATGGGGTGAACCTTGAGATCTCTGATTTAGAAGGCTGCCATACGTCAAAGTTGACTCGATGGCTATGAACAGCATGGAACTATTTCACACTTGTTTACTTGAGGACCAAATTTAAGAAAAGACTGTTGATACCTGTTGCCGTTCCCATGATAAGTAAGCAGCTGGGGATGCCTCGCAAAGCCTGACCCTAACACATTTTTGTTGCCTGACGTGAAGAACTAGATGGCACCTGCCTACGTTCCTTCTGCAAAGGCTGAGCAGATGGGTTGCCGGTGCTTCCCTAATTAGGAGCCCGTCACAAGGCACTTGTAGCTCTTACTTAAGTGATCCCTCATTGATCGAGTAAGATTGTCTTCCAAAATCAGTGTACTGGCAGTGGGTACGTAGGTGACTGTGGAGCCCTATTCTTGATCTGCATGTTTTCCATCAGTGAGGGCATCGGTTTCCAGGTGGGAGGTGGTTCTGGTTGGGGTTGGCTTGACGTGCCTTCCCCTTGGCACGTTTCTCTCTTTCGCCCTCCATTTGTGCCTCTTCAAATTCTACAGCACTGCTGGTCACAGCTGACCTCCAGCTGGAGCGCTCAAGGGCCAGGGCTTCCCAATTCTCAGTGTCTATGCCAGAGTTTTTAAGGTTGGCTTTTAGCCCATCTTTAAATCTCTTTTCCTGTCCTCCAACATTTCATTTCCCATTCTTGAGTCTGGAGTAGAGACGGTGGTCGGGCATTTGTACAACGTGGCCAGTCCAGCGGAGTTGATGGTGGAGGACCATCACTTCAATGCTGGTGGTCTTTGTTTCTTCCAGCATGCTGACATTTGTCTGCTTATCTTCCCAAGAGATTTTCAGGATTTTTCGGAGGCAACGCTGATGGAATCGTTCCAGGAGTTGCATGTGATGCATGAGTTGCATGTGATGTCTGTAGACAGTCCACATCTCGCAGGCATATAGCAGGGTTGGGAGGACAATAGATTTATAAACAAGCACCTTGGTATCCCTACGGATGTCCCGGTCCTCAAACACTCTGTGCTTCAGTCAGAAAAATGCTGCACTCACAGAGCTCAGGCGGTGTTGTATTTTGGTGTCATTGTTGACTTTTGTCTTGACTTGTAGCTTTACAGTGTATCTGCTCTCTGCTGCTCTCTGCCCCTTCTTGGGTTGCAGTTTACCAGGTCCCTTACTACCTCCGACACTTTATGTTGTCTTCCCCTCTGTGGCATTTCCTCTTAGGGAGCCATGGTGGCACAATGGGTTACACCAGTGGTTCTCAACCTTCCTAATGCCGTGACCCCTTAATACAGTTCCTCATGTTGTGGTGACCCCCAACCATAAAAGTATTTTTGTTTTTACTTCATAACTGTGATTTTTCTCCTGTTATGAATCATAAAGTAAATATCTGACATGCAGGATGTATTTTCATTCACTGGCCCAAATTTGGCACAAATACCCAATACACCCAAATTTGAATTCTGGTGTGGTTGCGGAGGGAAGATTTTGTCATTTTGGAGTTGTAGTTGCTGGGATTTACAATCAAAGAGCATTCTGAACTCTACCAGATGGAACTGAACTAAATTTGGCACGTAGAGCTCCCATGACCCAACAGAAAATACTTGAAGGCTTTGGTGGGTATTGATCTTGGGTTTTGGAGTTGTAGTTCATCTACCTCCAAAGAACACTGTGGACTCAAATTTGGACCAGATTTGGCACAGATACTCAATATGACCAAATGTGAACACTGTAATGTTGGAGAGTGATCCCTGGTCAAGTGATCCCTGGCCAAAAAAAGGTTGGGAACCACTGTCCTAAAGGCATTAAATCCATATTATCTTGGAAGCTAAAGAAGGTCAGCTCAGGATAATACTTGGATGAGAGCCCGCCAACAGATACCAGGTGGTGCAGGCTGCATTTCATAGCAAGGAACTGGTAGAACCACCTCTGAATATTTCTTGCTTAAGATAACCCTTTGAAATTCCCTTGGGTCACCATATGTCTGCAGGGATATTGAAGGACATACACACACAAGTGTGACAAAATCTGTATTCAAACCTTCGAATCTTCTCTCCAAATTACAAAAAATTCAAGCTATAATGTTATTAGGGCTTGGAATTGTCAAGAGTACTTTTAGATGACCAGAATATCCCTTTGGATGATTCCTACCACTTTGGATAGCTTATTTATCAGTCTCATTCAGGAAGGCGAAAAAGTTCCCTTTATACTTCATAGTTACAGCAGCTTGATACCACTTCATCTGTCAATCCTTTTATGGAATCCTGGAATTTATAATTTGGGGAAGCTGTAGAGGTCCTTAGAGAAAAACTGCCAGTACCCTATGAAATACCCAATTCCAGGGTTTTTTAAAATTTGGTGACGTGATTAGTGAAATGAAAGTGTTACAACTAAACTAAGTTGTGCAAAAGTATAGTGTAGTGGACCACGTGCCAAAACGGCCCTGATGGCCCAATAATAATAATAGGACCTCAAAATCAAACTGCAAAAGCTCTGGCATAGACCAGTACAGGTGGTCCCAGTGGTCAACGGCACACTTGGTGCCGTGCCAAAAGATCTCAGCAGGCATTTGGAAGTGATAAACATTGACAAAATCATGATCTGCCATCTGCAAAAGGCCACCTTACTTGGATCTGCGTGCATCATTCAGTCCTAGACGCTTGGGAAGTGTTCAACTTGTGATTTTGTGATACAAAATCCAGAATATATATCTTGTTTGCTGTAACATGCTGTGTTTTTGTGTCAGTAAAACAATAATATTTATTTATTTATGACATTTATATGCTGCCCTTCTCACCCTGAAGTGGACTCAAGTAATATGTAAATACAATATATTATATTATTATCATAGTGCAATATTAGTATTAATAATAATAATAATAATAATAAACCTATATTTATACCCAGCTAACATCTCCCGAAGAACTTGCGGCTTACAAGAGGCCGAGGCCCAACATAACAAAAAACAACAGCATAACAAATACAACAATAATAACTCATAAAACAAGCAGTAAACATTAAAACAATAGCAATGAACATTAGACGATAACACCATGACACATTTAAAACTAAGGCCGGGCCAATGTAATAATTAAAAAAAAAATTAAAATGCTAGGCATGACAGGTGAAATGGTTAGGTTTTGGAGATAGGTGCAATGTGCAGACAATCTTAAATCTCTAATAAAGTGCAATTGGGACATGATGCTTAGAGTTTCCTATTCTGGGAAGGCACACTGGAACAGCCACGTCTTCAAGCTCTTCCTAAAGACTGCCAATGATGGGGCTTGTCTGATGTCCTTGAGGAGAGAGTTCCAGAGTCGGGGGGCCACCACGGAGAAGGCCCTGTCCCTCGTCCCCATGAATCGCGCTTGCGACGCATATTACTATATATTACTATAGTGTACTATACCATTATACTGTAATGTTATTAGAAATATTACATGTAATATAAAATATGTAATCATAATATCGTAATTATTATTAGTAGTAGTATTATATTGTATTACAGTATAATATTATCAACTTTATTATATATGCCACTCTTATCTCCCCTAGCAGACTCCAGGTAACAAAACACCAAAACATACAGGGCAAGCAAAACATAAGCATAAAATTATCAAAACAACATATATACATTAAACACCAATCTTCCCCCTATTTTTTCGTGCAAAATTACTGTTCGGACCAGGATTTCAGAATGAGCCTAAGCAAATTAAGAGGGAATGGGTAAAGTGCAATAACCGGTCCCAACAAGAGTAATAGTGGGGCCTATGGCTGCTCCATTCCAGGACCTATTGGGGAACTGTCCAGGGTAAGGTCTGTTTCTAGTCCTACTTGTTCTCAAAGGCTTGGTGAAACCATCAAGTCTTCAATCTCTTACAAAAAGAGGAGTGGGATTGTGCCTGTCTTATTTTCCTTGGGGGGCCACCACTGAGAAGGCCCTCTCTCTCGTCCCCACCAACCGTGCTTGTTATGGTGGTTGGAGCGAGAGAAGGGCCTCCCCGGTAGATCTTAGAGTTTGTGTTGGTTCATAGAAGGAGATGCAATTGTGAAGATAGACTGAAACATGAGATCTCATCAAAGCCAAAGGGATAGCTTTGCATTGAAAGTGCACACGTTATAACAAACCCTTATTTTGCTATGCCAGCACTGTCTGGATGTGGTTTTGGATTAGCCCCCCCCCCTCCCCATTTCATTTCCCTGCAGTTTTAGTATGCAAACGTGTTCTTGATGAGGTGTGCCATAGTTTGCGAGACTGTCTTGCGCTGTTGAGCTCCTCCTGCATTTTAAGAACTTCTTTCAGGGAGGTGTGTGTTTATGCTGTGCTTGATGGGGCGATCCACCCCATTGCCAGCCCCTCAGCACATTCCTCATTCAGGGGTGATGTTGACTCGGGTTGGTGAGGGCAAGGATGGAGCGATGCACGCCTCCGCGTGTGCGTCTGTTTGTGTGGCGGCGAGGTTAGTCCCGATCCCTGCAGGGAATATGTGTTCTTCATTTGCCTTTACAATCGGAGCACCTCGGAGTGGCTTTCGGGTATGAGCTCAGATGGGCGCATGTAAATATCCTGTCAGATGCAACCCAAGGAATATTAATGTCTCTCCAGCACCACGCCGTAATAAAGCTGTACACAGTGCACTTAATATGGAGGCAGTCTGGGGAATTGTAGGAGGCTTGGGTTGCCTAGAGAGAATGACAGCAGTGGAGGGACAAAAAAAATATTCAGGCTGCCAAATTTTCCACAGGGTTGCTGTGAGTTTTCTGTGATGTATGACCATGTTCCAGGAGCATTCTCTCCTGACGTTTTGCCCATATCTATGGCAGGCACCCTCAGAGGTTGAGGGGTCCACAGGGTTGTTTTCAACTTCTTCTTCGGTGATCTGAGTGAAAAGGAAAATGGGTTGTTGTAGTTTTTTCAGGCTGTATGGCCATGTTCTAGAAGCATTCTCTCCTGATGTTTCGCCTGCATCCTCAGAAGTTGTGAGGTCTGTTGGAAACTAGGAAAATTGGGTTTATATATCTGTGGAAAGTCCAGGGTGGGAGAAAGAACTCTTGTCTGTTGGAGATAGGTGTGAATATTTCATTTGGCCACCTTGATTAGTATTTGATGGCTTGACAGTTTTTAGGTTACTGCCTGGGGGAATCCTTTGCTGAGAGGTGATTAGCTGTCCCTGATTGTTTCTTGTCTGGAGTTCCTCTGTGTTTGAGTGTTGTTCTTTGTTTACTGTTATAATTTTGGAGTTTTTAAATGGCCAGATTGTGTTCATTTTCATGGTTTCTTCCTTTCTGTTGAAATTGTCTACATGGCAAATGCCTATATGATTTTACATAGGACTGGGACTTTTCTTTGCTTTACTCTCACCCCATGTCAGGATTTCAAGAGATAATAATGTGGGGATAGCATGATGGCAAATGCCTTCCTGTGAAATGGTGAAATTTTTCATTTGAATGTCCTCATTTTCTCAGATTAGTTCTTGAAAGTAACAACTCTGTCTGAAACAAAGAAAAACTCAGTCAATGTATATTATGTTCTGCCAACCTAGTAGTTTGAAAACATGCAAATGTGAGTAGATCAATAGATACTGCTCAGACGGGAAGGTAAATGGCACGCCATGCAATCATGCCGGCCACATGACCTTGGAGGTGTCTACAGACAACGCCGGCTCTTCGGCTTAGAAATGGAGATGAGCACCACTCCCTAGAGTTGGACACGACTGGACTTAATGTCAGGGGAAAACCTTTACCTTTACTATCTGTCATAATTGTATTGTCCCAGACAGATTCTTTTCTCAAAAATCCTATTTTCTTGTCTTTGTTGAAATATTCATTTAATTGTCTAACCAGGAGAAGTTCTTATATATGTTATTAATTTATTCTGGGATTTTAAAAAGTATAATTTCCATTTTGTTTCTTCAATACTTCCTTATATACTGTCCTGGGCAATTTTTGTTTGCATTTTCAACTTAGCTCCATTAAGAGGCATAACTTTTCACTTTTTGAGGGGCTGCTGTGAATCTCTGCTTTGGAAAGAATATAATAAGAGATGTATTGTTGAAGGCTTTCATGGTTGGAATCACTGGGCTGTTGTGAGTTTTCCGGTCTGTATGGCCATGTTCCAGAAGCATTCTCTCCTGATGTTTCGCCTCCAGCTATGGCAGGCATCCTCAGTGGTTGTGAGGTCTATTGGAAACTAAGAAAATCACAGATATATAAACCCAATTATCCTAGTTTCCAACAAACCTCACAACCTCTGAGGTTGCCTGCCATAGATGCAGGCGAAACGTCAGGAGAGAATGCTTCTGGAACATGGCCATACAGCCTGAAAAATTCACAACAACTCAATATTAGGAATCTCACAGATATATAAACCCCATTTTCCTAGTTTCCAATAGACCTCCCAACCTCTGAGGATGCCTGCCAAAGATGCAGGCGAAATGTCAGGAGGTAATGCTTCTGGAACATGGCCAAAGAGCCTGGAAAACTTACAGCAACTCAATATTAGGAAACTCACAGATATATAAACCCCATTTTCCTAGTTTCCAATAGACCTCCCAACCTCTGAGGATGCCTGCCATAGATGCAGGCAAAATGTCAGGAGAGAATGCTCCAGGACATGTCCATACAGCCTGGAAAACTTACAACAATCCAATAATAAGTAATATGTATGTGTTTGTCACTCAACAGCTGTCAGAACGAGCTGAGATGCATAAAAAGTGGGATGAAAATGCATGTTGCCCATCCCTGTTTCCTAACCGATATTTCTCAATGCTGGAAATAAATGAAGTATCAATGAAACATTGAATTAGAAGTTTTCAGGCTGTGCGCATAGAGATATCTTGTTCTCTTCCCTAGAGAGCAAGAGTAGGCAATCTGATGCAATCCTGCCTAGGTTGCTCTTTAAATAAATATACTTCCCCATATTGAATGAATCCTCATAATTCATATTTTGATAGTATTGTGTGTGTGTATATCCCTTGACTATGTAGATCAAATACCATTAGTCAGTCGCTGTAACAAAATAGTAGCCATGGCATCAAGAAAGCAATTGGATTTTAATCTTCCGATGCGATAACTGATGAGGAGAATCCCCTTTAAGTGTATGCTGGCGCTTCTGGAGAACGGCATTGTCAGCGTGTTATTTTGCTCCAAGTTGGTCGGCATCAGTCCGAGAATTCACCCTGGAATTGCTGAACGTCGGAGATCATGATCGAGAGATATCCAGGGGGACTTGGTCAGTTATAAACAATTAGCTCTTGTTTACTTGCTCTGTGTTCTTTTTAATGCCACTGCTGAAGAGTTACACTGAGAATTTTATCTTTGAGTTCAAAAGGAATGAATATGTATACACCAGTGTTTCTCAACCTTCCTAAAGTCACAACACCTTAATACAATTCCTCATGTTGTGGTGACCCCCAACCATAACATTATTTTCGTTGCTACTTCATAACTGTAATTTTGCTACTGTTACGAATCGTAATGTAAATATCCGATACGCAGGATGTATTCTCATTCACTGGACCAAATTTGGCACAAATAAGTGTACCCTCACTTATTGCGGATGTTACGTTCCAGGACCACCCGCGAAAAGTGAAAATTCATGAAGGACTCTATATATGTATATCCTGTTCTGAGGGTGAGGCAGAAGTGAGGAGAGATTTAAAGGCACCACACAACTTTTTTTGCTAGCGATCTTTGCTTTGCTTTACAATCCCTCTTGATTGGCTGCCTTTGTCCTGACGGGGAGGGTGAATCCACACTCCATCCACACTCCATCGTTGCCAGGAGGCGGGATAAGAACGCCGCTCTGGCCAACGGCAACCAATCTGGGGAGTAGGGTGAGCTCCTGCTGTGAGCCCCAGTTTTGCCAACCTAGCAGTTTGAAAACTTGTAAATGTAAGCAGATCTATAGGTACCACTTCTGCGGGAAGGTTACGGCACTCTGTGCAATCATGCTGGCCACATGACCTTGGAGGCATCTATGGACAACGCCAGCTCTTGAGATGAGCACACACACACACACACACCCAGAGTTGGCAAGGGGCAAACCTTTACCTTTATTGGGACTTCATTTGAATTTGGGGTGACATGTAAGGCGAAGTGGAAGATTGGATTTAGAAGTGAGATATCATGGAGGGAGTAAGAGAAGCAACAAAGGGCCAAGCAGGATTTCTATGAGGGCATTCCAGCTGTTCAAAGAGCATGAAGTAAAGGATGAAGCTGTAGAACAATGTTCCCTTGCTATTTTGTGGTTTGCTTTTTGCGAACTCACTGTTTTGTGGGTTTTTTAAAAATGATTTTAAAATACAGTACTGTATACAAGTAGGGAGGGAACACTGGAGGAGAAAGGGGGGGCAGATGGATGGATGGATTTCTGCGTAGGCTTACCCTCCTTGCCCTCTTTACCTCCTCGGCACCACCGTGCATGCGCCATGGAGCCCAGGCTGGGCGCAAGCTCGAGGTGGAGAGAAAGCAGCACCTAGACCTAGAGAGAGATTGATTGAGAGAGAGGGGGGCAATCTTCCAGAGGGAGGGTGGACGAGGGACATACGTATACGTATGTATACTGTAAATTTACTGTAAGCATCCCTACTTCGTGGATTTTCACTTATCGTGGGTGGTCCTGGAGTGTAACCCCCGCGATAAGTGCGGGAACGCTGTACTTGCAGTTGTGTTGTGCTTACTGTGACCTAACTCCACCTGTGACTTCTTATCATGATTGCTGTTAGGTCCCCGTCCCCCCCCCCCCCTTTGAAGAAAGAGGCTCCATAAAACAGCTCTTTGTCCTCTCTGTATATAATTAGATAAGAGTGCCTTTTGCATCATAAGAATCCGTAACCTCACAAAGACTTGACTGAGGAGCATTACTGCTCTGTAATAAACTATAAATCATTCATTTGCTGATACGTTTTGTGTGCCATTGGTGGGGAGGGGTGGGGAGAGGCTTAGGTGGAGAGGAATGAGGTGGTCAATAAGGAAAACATTAAATTCCGATAAAGATATTCTTGGATCTTTGAAAGCAACTGCTGTCCTTTTTAACTGCAACATTTGAGGAGCTTCAAAGGCGACGTGTTTCTTCTGATCTCGGAGCTTGTGTGGCTGGTAGCAAGCACCATAAAGATACCCCCCCCCCATTTAAAAAAAGCAAGCAAGAAAAAAATAAAGCATTCTACATATAAGTGGATGGCTTAACAAGTTAGTACAGGCACATACTTGTTTGTACAATAGAGATTAAAAAAGAAATCGTGTATGAAAATAATTTGCTGGCTGACAACAGCTGCTGTCGTGAAAAACGCCTTTTGCATTTCTCATGATGTCCAAAGGTCAGGAAGTGTATTTGATCTATTTCTCTTTGGGTTGTACTGTCAGTGATGCCCTTCACTGGTAGTTGGCAAGGAATTAATTGCTTCATTATTTGGAATATTGGTTTAATTGTTCAATTTGCATCTTACCTTTCGATAGGTAACGCAGAAGGCAAGCATTTTGGGAGTCTTGAGGCCTGGAGGGAGAACAGGCTGCTTCCCACCTTGTTGGCAAGCTGGGCTTGGTGTAGTGGGCTTCTAATATATTTTACTCACACAGTGGAAAAATACACATAGGTGCATTGTTGTATTGGGAGACTGCATGTTTTCAGCTAGGACTCCCGCCAACAAACTGCAATCTGCTGTACAGTGTTCCCTCACTTATTGCGGGTGTTACATTCCAGGACCACCTGCGAAAAGTGAAAATCCGCAAAGTAGGGACACTCTGTGTGTGTGTGTGTATGTATATCTATGCATATGTATGTGTGTGTGTATATACATATGTATGTATGTATGTATGTATGTATATGTATATCTCACATTCCGAGGGTGAGGCAGAAACAAAGAGCGATTTAAAGGCACCACACACTTTTTTTTTACTAGCTATAAGGAAGGGGCTATAAAGCCGTGATTTACATACTGCTTTGTATCTCCTCTCTCTTTTTTTAATGATTGGTTGCCTCTCTCCCGAGGGTGAGGGTGAAACCCCCTTCCACACTCCATCGTTGCCAGGAAGCAAAAACCCGCAACACAGCAAGTCCGCGAAAAGCGAACCGCGAAGTAGCGAGGGAACACTATACTTCACTAGAATCTCAGAAGAAAATACAAAATGTGATACAAGGTTCAAAGTAAACATTTTTCCTGCTTTTCTTTCTTTCTTTGGAAGTTTTTGTGGATAGTTTTTGGTGGTGCAGCAGGTTAAACCACTGAAATGCTGAACTTGCTGACTGAAAGGTTCGTGGCTTGAATCCAGGGAGCGGGGTGAACTCTTGGTGTTAGCCCTAGCTTCTGCCAACCTAGTCGTTTGAAAACTTGCAAATGTGAGTCGTTCAATAGGTACCACTTCGGTGGGAAGGTAACGGAGCTCCATGCTGTCATGCTGGCCACATGACCTTGGAGGTGTCTATGGACAACTCCAGCTCTTTGGCTTAGAAATGGAGATGAGCACCACTCCTCAGAGTCAGACACGACTGGACTTAATGTTAAGGGGACATTAAGTCTAGTTTACCTTTATTACTGGTTCAATTTGTGGTCAACCATTCAGGCATTTTACTAGTTGAGGGTGGGAAATTATATATCTCCACTTAGCTCTCCTAGAAAAATAAATTATATGGCTTTTAAAATAAAAACACACACAATAAAATAAGGTTGCAAACAATAAGCCACTTTTTTCTTGTTTCTTTTTCTTTTCTTGAGGGTGGTAGAAAAGCCTCGCAGAATGTGCATCTCCTGATGGAGGTTCGCATCTATGGGCATGTACACATGTAATGTGCAGTGTTTTGAAACAGCCCAGTGATGGGAAGAGAAGTGTTCGAAGAAGGGATGTGACGTGAAGACAGCTTGAAAAATTTTGCCTTCAAGAGGCATTCTCCAGGCATCTCCCAATAGTGTCTAAACTTTTGTTTTTAATCCGATTTCGATTTGCTCTGTCACTTTCCATATCCACCCTCCTTCGGCCAGACTCATGTAAAGTAATGTTAGTGTCAAAAGGAATTGGTCAGAACGAGAAACCTGTAGCTGATACAGATGTCTGTTGATGGCGCCTTTCACGCAGCCCTGAATCCCAGTCTTTCTAATAAACGTTAAGGCGTGATGAGTTAGCCAAGGAGACGTCAAAAGGAGAAGAAAAAAGCCGCACAAAACAATCCAGAGGAGTGGAAAGAGTTGGATGTGTTTTGTTCTCATAGGCTGGAGGTAAACATCAGCTCTTGGGAGACAGTGCTGGACAAGAGTTGGGAGAATTGGGAGTTAGATGTCTCTGCCCATAGATTGTCAATGACAGTTTGGTTCACCTTGAAGGCAAATGTCTCTCCCCTTTGGAAAGTGTGGCTCTTAAACCTGAGCACTCCAGTTGCTTTCATAATGTCACATTTACCTCGTGGCAAAGCAGTGTGGTCCTTTTCTTGACATTGCCCATTCTCTGCATGGCAGATGTTGAGATGTCTGCTTAATCGGGAGACCTTTTTGACCGCTTCTTCTTTAACGCAGAAATACAATAAAGGGCTCCTTCGGAAAATATATTTGTGTTCCTGTTATAAACACTGAGTGGGGGGGAGGGGGAGGATTGTGAAGATTATTTATTTTGGCTTTACATAGGATTCAGTGGCTTAGCATGTATATCTATATAAATAAAAATGTAATGTTTGTTTGTGGGATTAACATAACTAAAAAACCACTGGACGAATTGACACCAAATTTGGACACAACACACCTATCAGCCTAACAAGTGACCATCACTCAGAAAAACACTGAAAAACACAGCAGAAGAAACTTTAAAAGCCAAAAATAAAAAATACATTACAACTCATGTACAAAACTACATATATATACACAAACACACACACACACACATACACAAATATATACACACACATACACACACACAAAACATATATATACTGACTGGGCCACAGCGATGCGTGGCAGGGGATAGCTTATATATATATATATGTATGTGTGTGTGTGTGTGTGTGTGTGAGTGAGTGTGTGTGGTTAAAGCATGTATGTTTATTTGTACCTACACCCTCATTCTCTCTCTCTCTCTCTCTGTGTGTGTGTGTGTGTATGTATGTGTATATATATATATATATATATATATATATATATATATATCTCACGATATGCGGACTCTGTCACAAGCCAGTAAAGGTGGTCCCAGTGGTGATCAGCACACTGGGTGCAGTGCCTAAAGACCTTGACCTGCACTTAAAAACAATTGGCACTGACAAAATTACCATCTGTCAGCTGCAAAAGGCCACCCTGCTTGGATCTGCACGCATTGTTCGCCAATATGTTTATTTATTTATTTACAGTATTTATATCCCGCCCTTCTCACCCCGCAGGGGACTCAGGGTGGATCACAATGCACACATACATGGCAAACATTCAATGCCATAGACACACAGCATATATATATACAGACACACAGAAGCTATTTAACTTTCCACCTTCATTAGGGTGTGCTTTGAATTCCGGCCACTGGGGGAGTGTTGCTTCACTGTCCACGTGTGACAGCGATGGAGTACTTCCTCATACTTGTGCACGCTGCTGGAGAGTTTTATGGCGTCGTAAATGAGTTAGATTAGTCTCCTCACATAAGCGGTACCTAAATTTCATATTTGGCAGATGCAAATGTCTTTCAGGCTGCAGAGCTCGACAGCAAACTAGACAAATGGTTAGGAGCTTTTTCCAACCCAAGTTGGCTTTGAACTCATGACCTTTTGGTCAGTGCTGATTTTAATGCAGCTGACTCCACAACCAGCTGCGCCACAACTTGGTAACTGTCCGACATGTGATCAAATACAAAAGCCAGCATAGTGACCTTGTTTAATAATAATAATAATAATAATAATAATAATAATAATAATAATAATCCCTTTATTTGTATTCCTCCTTATCTCCCTGAGGGGACTCAGGGCAGATTGCAGCATAACAATGGGAAACATTGTTATATATAGACATATGATTCTAACATAAAATCCCAGAAAACCCCCACATATAAAAATAACCTTAAAGCCTATCATCAAATTAAGACCCAACACTAGTAAACTAAGAAGAAAACTGTATAGGTATCCTCAAAGTGAAGGGAAGCTTTGGTTTATTAAATTGTAAGCGATTTTACGGTTTCAGCAGTGGCTCAAAGAGACATTCATATTGACTTTTTTGTAATGTGTACATTTGTTTAAATTTGATTAACTGATTAATCAAGTAAAAGGTAGATAGTTAATCAACTAAGATCTCTTCCGTCAGTGTATGTGGCAAAATATCGACCATAAAGAGACAATTGCTAAAATAATTTCCTGTGAACGCCTGGCCTGCCAAACACCTGCCGCAATAAAAATAGCTCGTATTAGTTTTGGAATGATGGGAAGTTCTGGGCTTTATTAGACACCAGGAAATTTCCCCAGCATTGCCTATGTTGAGGATGACGGTTTCGCTTTGATAATTTAACATCACTTCAAATGGCAATATTGAAGATAGACTAAGAGGTGCGTAGTACTTTACATTTGAGCATAGGAGATACAATTCTTTTGAAGAAATGAAATAATATTTAAATGGTAATATACAGAAAATAGCACATTAATTCAATAGATGCAGCAAGCAATGCAACTCAGATGTAATTTAGGCATGTTTCATAGTGGCCAAGTCTCCGTGTGTTTTGAGTGGACACAGTTGGCTTGCCAACCCAAGCTGTGTAATGATACATACACACATACCTGCAGCCATTGTTGCATTTTATTGATTTTCAACCAGTTATTATGTTTATGATCCGTGATTGGGGTGAACTCCTGTCGTTAGCCCCAGCCTCTGCCAACCTAGCAGTTCGAAAACATGCAAATGTGAGTAGTTCAATACATACAACTTTCGCAGAAAGGTAACAGTGCTCCATGCAGTCATGCTGGCCACATGACCTTGGAGGTGTCTATGGACAAAGCCAGCTCTTTGGCTTCGAAATGGAGATGAGCACAACCACCTCCCCCAGATGTTATGTTGTTAGTTATTGCTTTTGTGTTATTGTTTATGCACTTGTTTGCACCTTGAGTGCTTTGTTAGCTTTGTGATTGTAGTTTTATTCACTGGAAACAAGCCTTTAAAATGGCAGGTCTTTAGTTTTTCTAATTATCCTAAGAAATTAAACAACTTCATTGTATTCTTAAGCTTTCAATTTTCCCTCTAGCTTTCCTGAACACCCCTCCAGCCTTTTTAGAGACAAACTTTTCCTTCCTTCCTTCCTTCCTTCCTTCCTTCCTCTCTGTCTGTCTGTCTGTCTGTCTTCCTTCCTTCCCTCCCTCCCTCCCTCCCTCCTCTTCTATCCTTCCTTCCTTCCTTCCTTCCTTCCTTCCTTCCTTCCTTCCTTCCTTCCTTCCTTCCTTCCTTCCTGTCTTTCTTCCTGTCTGTCTGTCTTTCTTTCTTTCTTTCTTTCTTTCTTTCTTTCTTTCTTCTTGCTTCCTTGCTTGCATTCTTCCCTCCCTCCCTCTTTCCTTCCTTCCTTCCTTTCCTCCCTCCCTGTCTTATTTGCTTGCCTTCCTTCCTTCCTTCCTTCCTTCCTTCCTTCCTTCCTTCCTTCCTATCTATCCTTCCTATCCTTCCTTCCTTCCTTCCTTCCTTCCTTCCTTCCTCCTTCCCTCCCTTCCCTTCCCTTCCCTTCCCTTCCCTTCCCTTCCCTTCCCTTCCCTTCCCTTCCCTTCCCTTCCCTTCCCTTCCCTTCCCTTCCCTTCCCTTCCCTTCCCTTCCTTCCTGTCTTATTTGCCTTCCTTCCTTCCTTCCTTCTTTCCTTCCTTCCTTCCTTCCTCTCTTCCTTTCTCTTCCTTCCTTCCTTCCTTCCTTTCTTCCTTTCTTCCTTCCTTCCTTCCTTTCTCTCTCTCTCTCTCTGAAATCTAATACCAGTACACTTTGATGAGACTCATGTTTTTATAATACACTTGATGTTTACATGGAGGATGTGGCCAGAGGCGAGAAGAGCGGCTTCGCCTTCGCCTCCCCATCCCTTCGTTTTCCTTCTTTCCATTTTTGTTTTTTTGGAGGGGATCTGAAATCTTGTTAATCTCTTCTCAGAGCCGGCCGCGCACAATATCGCCCATAAGCGAGCCTGTGTTGCTTTTGATAAATTACCATGTTTAGAGATACGTTTGCCTCTGAAGGGTTGAGGATCCTGCGTGTAAAGTCCTCCACATTGTTTGGTGGCCTCTTGTTTGTCTTGGGGCGCCTTTCGCTTGACTCGGAGGCCTCGGTTGAAGTTGAATCGCCCGTCTGGAAGATAGGACAATTTTGCATTTTTTCAAAAAAGACGAAGAAGGAGGAGGAAGAGGAGGAAATCGTAGGAAGAAAAACCCTTTTTGCTTTTTGGATGAATCTTCCTGATAATTTGCTAAAGCTCATTTGAATTTTAAGCACTTCTTTAATCTTCAAAGGCTAAATTGCTTTATGAATATGCATGGTGTGGGCAGACTTTAGTTCATTACCTAGTTGTAAATTCTAATGACCATTAGGTCCTTGCAGTAATTGCGAATTGTTTTGCATTTTTGATTGGCCTATTAACATGTGCAGTCTGCACACATCAGGCCAAACTGTCAGGCTGCTGAAGGAGAGAGAGAGAGAGAGAGAGAGAAGGGAGGAGGGGAGGAAAAAAAAGGTGAAAATTGTTTATAGCGCTAAGATTCTTCGATTTTTTTTTCCAATCTCGGAAAATTGATGATGTAGAAAAAAAAAATTAAAGCCGTGTGTTTTCAGCCCCCCCTCCCTTCCTCAAGATTGAAAGTTCACCAAGAGATTTGACATATTTAATTTACATGATGACTTTGCACTCCTTCATTAATGCAATTTGCATATGAAGCTGTTGTTAATCACTTTTGATCATGTTTTGTGTATTAGCTGCCTCAGTAGCTCTTCTCCCTCGGATGCTCCAGTCGAAAGCAGCAAAATGATGCCTCCTTTCTTGCCAAGTTTCCTTTAGTGAATTGAGGAATTAGAAGTGTAACCTGGAGTAATTAAATATGTTTTATCCGTTCCCTTTTAATGTTAAGTACAGTTTGTGGAAGTGTAGAATTAAATTGCTCCCATTTGGGGGAGACATTGCTTTTAACACATTTTAGCCATCTCTTGCTCTGTCGCTATCACGTGTCCAACAACCTCCATTGAAACAAGGCCGGTTGGGTGAAATGCAGTCAGATTTGGCCCCACTGAGAGACTTTCACCCAGTAAAACAGAATGCAATAAGGTCTTTCTTTTCTGGATGACTATACAGTGTTCCCTCGCTACTTTGCTGTTTGCTTTTAGCAGATTCGCTGTTTAGCGGGTTTTTGAAAATCTATACAAATAAAAATGTAATTTTTGTTTGTGCGGTTAACATAACTCAAAACCCACTGGACGAATTGACACCAAATTTGGACACAACACACCTGTCAGGCCAACGAGTGACCATCACTCATAAAAACACCGAAAAACAGCAGAAGGGACTTAAAAAGTGGAAAAAACATACATTACAACACATGCGCAAAACCACACATATACACAAACACACATATTTATTTATTTATTTATTTATTTATTTACTTCGCTTATATACCGCAATTCTCAGCCCAAGGGCGACTCACTGCGGTGTACAACATAGCAAAACAGGTGCAAAATACAAGACATAGTGTAAAATAATCCACGATTCATCATTATCAAAAAACATCCTCATCAAAAAACATCAACATTACTACAAAAGCCATTCCGTGTTGTCTCATCGTCAAACCCACAATCCGGTATCATTTCCGTTGTTCCATTCCTATGGTCAAATTACCAATCATTGCACTTCTTGATCAAATGCCTTCTTAAACAGCCAGGTCTTTAATTTCCTGCGGAATCACAACAGGGAGGGAGCTAGCCTGATGTCCATGGGAAGGGTGTTCCACAGCCGAGGAGCCACCACCGAGAAGGCCCTATCTCTCGTCCCCGCCAGCCGTGCCTGTGATGCAGGCGGGATCGAGAGCAGGGCCTCCCCGGAAGATCTCAAAGTCCTTGTGGGCTCATAGGCCGAGAGGCGGTCAGTCAGGTATCTTGGGCCGGAACCGTAGGGCTTTATAGGCCCTATATATACACACAAAACACAGAGAAAGAGAGAAGGAAGGAAGGAAGGAGAGAAAGAAGGAAGGAAAGAAGGAGAGACAGGGAGAGAAAGAGGGAAAGAAGGAGAGAAGGAAATAAAGAAAGGCAGAGAAGGAAGGAAGGAGAGAAGAAAATAAAAAAGTGAAAGAGGGAAAGAAGGAGAGAAGGAACGATCTGTGGTGATTCTGACAACCTTTATGATAAGGTCCTTGGTTGCTTTTATACTCTCAGAACCACTCACAGACCACCTGGTAAGTTTTAGTTCTGTGCTTGAGGAAGTGTTACCCTGTGGTTCTTAAACTTTAGTCTTCCAGTTGTTTTGGACTTCAACACCCAGGAGATCCAGCGTGTTTAACCCATAGACAGGAATTCAGGAGCTGAAGTTCAAACCATCTGGAAGACCAAAGTTAGACAGATAATATTCTTTTAGGTCGAGACAAAATGGCTTAAATTTCTCCCTTGCTTTCTCTCTCCCTACACTATAGCCCTCCACATTTGCAGATTTGATTACTTGCGTATGTTCTCTGTAGCAATCTCTAGGTTCTCCGGCATGATTCCATAGTCAACATAGAGTTGGCCTTAGGACCTCTTCATACTGGCTGCCGGAATCGTCACAAATCATGGCGAATTCAGCAACCGCCATTGGGCGTGGTTAAGCCGTTGCCCCATGCCCCACATCGCTAGGCTTACCAGCAGGGCGATCCCACAAGGGGAAGTGTCAACTGTCCGACTTCCACCCATTGATCCAAGATAACACGGTAAGCCTCCTGTGTTGCTGTGGTGGTGGCATGCTCCATTTCACCGCCCATTTAATCATGGAGCCCCACTGGAAGTATTAGTGAGTAGTGTAATGGGGCCAGTGGGGTGGCAAAGTGGAGCATACTGCTGATTCCTCCCCTGTCTGATGAGCTCTGTAGAGTTGACTGGCAGAAGTGGACCAAGAGTCACTTTGGAAGACTTTTTTGGTGCTCTCACAGGTAAAAAATTCGCATAAAAAACCTTTATTCTCATTTTGCAGGGGTTCTTTGCCCCTAATAGCCAGGAAAGTGGAGATACTTCATGTATTTATTGATGCTGTATTGGTGCTGTCATTCCCCCTCTTCTTAATTTTCTTTTTTCAATCTCATCACAAACAACTAAGAAAAGATATGGATGGACAACTGAGCCATAAAGTTCTTCAGTGAGCTAATGACTTAGGTAAACTCATTTGCAAGACTTGACATTGTAGAAATTTTAGTTCCCAATGGATCCCAGTCCTGGTATAGATGAAGTTAATACATTTAATATTAAACTGATGCCTGTGAAGTCCTTTTGAAGTAATGCAGCTTGTGGTTGTTAGAATCCATCCTGGCATTAGCAGAGCATTCCTGGACACTGAATATTACTCCTTTTGCCCGAGATTCCCTTCCTGCCTCCTCTCAGTTTGACCCTTTCCTCATGTCCTCTGCTGTATGACACATGTGAGGATATGGGTTTGAAAATGGAACAAAACAACACATTCACATCAAGAAAGTCCAAATTAGATGCTGAGACAAAATTATGGAAATTCCATAGATTTGCATGTAATTGCATACTTTTTGCCTAGTTTATTCTACTTCCAAGATTCAGGTGTTGAAATAATTTATACAGAGGATTAAAGAAAATAAAGACTGAAGGAGGAGGTATTTTGGTGAGAGGAATGCTGCTTGGAACTGAAAGTGGGAGATCAATGTGTCAAGGATGCAGCAATGTGCTTGTTACAGTATCAAGAATGGGTTTTTAAATTATTATTTTTGTCTGCACATACACGTGGACATTTTAGAGACGTAGGCCAGTGCAGTAAGTAAAGAGATCTTGTATCACTTTCAAGACTGAGGGCACTTCCAGGCAACGCCAAAATGCGGGTTTTACAGCAAGGACAAAAAAGCTTGGGATCTGAGAGCAAATTCTCACCCAAACCTGTAGGTTCCAGGATATGCCCATCCAATGTCCATACAGATGGCCTTGTCCCATATTTTGGAAGGCCAGAAGATAACCATGGGACATCCGCTGGAAATTTTGGTATTTTTAAAAAAGGAAAAGTCTAAATGCACTGATGTAGATATGTGGATAGCTTGTACAATTTTTGTTCCCTGGTTATAAATGTCAGTTCTTCATTGGTTCTATCAAAAAAAACATGGAGAAAGTTTATTAAACACCAAAAACTTTGTTGTTGCAAGAGAGATATCACCATCCACCAATTTAACATAGTTTTTCTGGAGTTTCTGGAGTATAACAACTACTTTCAAAGTAAGGACTACACAATTAAACTGGAAATAACACTTTCAAACTAGGAACAGCTTTTCTTCATTATTATCAATATTCAGATGCTTGATGGCCATCTGTCAGGACAGCTTTGATGGTGTCTGGAAGAAAGGGGTGATGTTCCCTGGTTATAAATATCAGTTCCTCACAAGTTCTATCATAAAAACATGAGGAAAGTTTATTAAATGGCAAAAACTTTGTCGTTGCAAGAGGGATATCGTCGTCCACCTATTTAACGATGTCCCTCCTGAAACAACCAAGTTTTTGTTGTTTAATAAATGTATTTATTGATTTATTTCCAATATTTCTATCCTGCCCTTCTCAACCTCCAAGGGGTTTCCCCATGTTTTTGTGATAGAACCAATGAGATACCGACATTTATAACCTGGGAACAAATATCATAGTGTAGAAACCAATATAAACAATCCTGTATTTTTTGAGTGCAGGGACATGCAGCGATGCAGATATCCGCATCTTCTGGCCAGAATCGGGATAGTCGCGCAATGTTAAATTTCATGCTTTTTGTCCTTTGCGGGATTTCCTCTGACATAGTCTAGCTACCCACCATTTTGAACAGGGAAGTCTTGGGATAAAGTTACTTTCTGGATGGCTAAGCCTACTACATTAGATAAAGTAGTAGTAGTAGTAGTAGTAGTAGTAGTAATATATTTATATTCCACTCTATCTCCTTAGGGGGACTCAGGGCGGATTCCAAACATAAAAGGCAAACATTCAATGCCCGAATACAACAACAATACATCCATACTAACAAAATGTAAACAACCCAACATTTAAAGACGAATTATGACTTAACTACTAAAATTAAATATAAAACACAGCCTTTTATAACAGACATAAGACAAACATAAGTAGACTAACAATATCTCATGATACCAACTTCTTTCTCTCAGTCTCAAAGTTACCTTAGCATTCCTGATCATAGAATCGTAGAATCAAAGAGTTGGAAGAGACCTCATGGGCCATCCGGTCCAACCCCCTGCCAAGAAGCAGGAATATTGCATTCAAATCACCCCTGACAGATGGCCATCCAGCCTCTGTTTCTGTGTCTGTTTCTTGACTTTGAAAGATGACCACTATACAGTTGCTGCTGATCAGGGAAATGTGATTGACCGCAAAACTTTCTCCGAAATGTTGAATGTTCTGTGGAAAATTCACCTTGTTGCTGCAGAGTGCGAAAAGCATCTGGAAAGTCCTGCTTAGTCTAGCTTCTGGACTTCGTTTGAGTTATTGATTCCAATTTATATCGCATCTTTTATCCCAAATTGGGATGACTTTCTGCTGGTGAAGGCTGATGAGAGTTGCAGTCCATCAGTCCCTTGAAGTCTATGATTTCTCGCCTGACTTGAAGCACTTTTCCCAGAGTATTGTGCGAGACAGAGAAAAAGTGTCATAGATATTTTGGCTACTAAATGCTTTGCAAAATTTCATAGAAATATAATTTTTTTTCTGTGTCAGGAGCAACTTGAGAAACTGTGAGTTGCTCCTGATGTGAGAGAATTGGCCATCTGCAAGGACGTTGCCCAGGGGACACCTGGATGTTTTTTTTAATGTTTTACCATCCTTGTTGGAAGCTTTTCTCATGTCTCCACATGGGGAGCTGGAGCTGACAGAGGGAGCTCATCCATGCTTTCCCTGGATTCGAACCTCCAAACTGTCAGTCTTCAGTTCTGGGTTTAACCCAGTGAACCACTGGGGGTTCCTTGAAATATGGAATGATAGAGCATGTATTTTGGCAGTAGTGGCTAAATAACTACATGTGCTGCCATAGACTTTCTAGGCATCTCAGAGCATTGTTATCCTGCAGAAGGTTGAATGCTCTAAAGTGCCTTATTACTGCTCAGGTTTTTCAAAGGAACAGGTGTGTCTCTGCTTTGTGTCAGCAATTAACCAGTCCATGGGGTGAGTGTGACTTTGCTCTTTGGTCTGTGTCCAAAGTTTACCTGGTCAGTTTGCTTCCTTATCCTTTGCCACATTTTCTGTTGCAGTTCTACACAACTCATTTGGGTGTGTTTTGCAATGCTGTAGTACAGGGTTGTTTAACCCTGAATTTTGATAACAAGGCCAGGGTACTTCCCCGGTATGACCCCAGTCCTTTGCTGAGAAAAGTGGAACCTTGCAAACATGTAGGCTGTGTGCAAATAAAGCCAGCTTGCTTCTCTGGCAAAGTCCGCTGTGTCTCTGCTCATCATGGGGAAGGGCCAGAAGACCTGCAGAGGTTACTATAGCTGATGCTTGAAAATTGGAAATTTGGTTCAGACACCCCTCAACTTTGAAAGTGTTTCTCAACATGGGGGTCGGGACCTCTGGTGGGGTCACAAGAGGGTGTCAGGGGTGTCACCATCAGAAAACATAATATTTTCTGTTGATCATGGGGGTTCTGTGTGGGAAGATTGATTGATTGATGATTTATTTATTTATTTATTTATTTATAGTATTTCTATTTCACCCTTCTCACCCCGCAGAGGAATCAGGGCAGATTACAATGTACATATACATGGTAAACATTCAATGCCATAGGCACACAACATATATAGACAGACACTCAGAGGGTATTTAACAATCCAGTTTTTTTCATGAGGGTATTCTGGCCACCAGGGGAGCTGTTGCTTCACCGTCCATTTGTGACACTGATGGAGTACTTCCTCATTCTTTGCATGCTTGTTGGAGATTTTTATGGCCTCGTAAATTAGTTAAATTAGCCTCCCCACATAAGTGGTACCTAAATTTCCTACTTGACAGATGTAACTGTCTTTCGGGCTGCAAAGGTCGACAACAAGCTACACAAATTGGTCGGAAACTCACTCTGATCTTGGCTGGCTTCAAACTCATGACCTTTTGGTCAGTAGTGATCTTAGTGCAGCTGACTCCCAGTCAGCTGTGCCACAGTCCCAGTGAGTTTCTATCATTGGTGGGGTTCAGAATGTTCTTTGATTGTAAGTGAACTATACATCCCAGCAACTACAATGTCCAAATGTCAAGGTCTATTTTCCCTAAACCCCACCAATATTCACATTTGGGCATATTGAGTATTCATGCCAATTTTGGTCCATATCCATCATTGTTTGAGCCAACAGTGCATTCTGGATGAAGGTGAACTACAACTCAAGGTCAATGCCCACAAACCCTTCTAGTGATTTCTGTTGGGAGTTCTGTTTGCCAAGTTTGGTTCAGTTCTATCATTGGTGGAGTTCAGAATGCTCTTTGATTGTAAGTGAACTATAAATCCCAGCAACCACAACTCCCAAATAACAAAATCACCCCCCCTCCACAATCCCACCAGTATTCAAATTTGGGCATATCGGATACTTGGGCCAAATTTTGTGCAGTAAATGAAAATGCATAATACATATCATATATTTACATAACAGTAGCAAAATTACATTTATGAAGTAGCAACGAAAATAATGTTATGGTTGGGGGGTCACCACAACCTGAGGAGCTGTATTAAGGGGTCATGGCATTAGGAAGGTTGGCAAACACTGCTTTGAGGGGACCTGAGTGGCAGTCCTTCTGTGACTCCGAACCACTCCATGATGTAAAAGCATGCTTCAGCTTAAAGTTGTTAATATTCAGCTGTGAAACCGTATCCACAATGCAAATAAATTATTAAGCACGTGAACTTTTTTAGATAGTAAGATGAACTGATGGGGTCCATCTGTGAGTTCCAGGGTCTTTTCTCTGTGCTTGTGCGCTGGTCTGGAATGGTTTTGCCCTTTGCTGACTTCCTAGCCTTTGGTCTGTATCCAAGTGTATCTATAATTAATTCCATACGTGCGATCATTTTCTTGTTGCAGTTGCCTTTGTGTGTGATACGAAGACGAATGTTTATGTGGCTAATTATGAAATTTGGGAACAAAAGGAGGTGTGTGTGTGTGTGTCTGTGTCTGTGTAATTGTTCTGTCCACATGTTGGAACAACATAAGGAGACACCCAAATAAATCAAGCCATTACTGCAAAATAAACAGGTTCCACTTCTCTCTTTTGTGGAGGATCCACAAATTCATCCCCCACTCCATATCTATCTATCTATCTATCTATCTATCTATCTATCCACATAATCTATACATATAATAAAAGTGAAAATCTGTATGTGTGTATGTGGCGGAGGTGTCGTGTCAAGAGTGACTTGAGAAACTGCAATTCTGATGTGAGAGAATTGGCAGTCTGCAAGGACATTGCCCCGGAGAAGCCCGGATGTTTTGATGTGTCTACTGACACAGATAGATTCCCGTCTCCACCAACAGTTACGTGTCAGGAGTGACTTGGGAAACTGCAATTCTGGTGTGAGAGAATTGGCCATCTGCAAGGACGTTGCCCCGGGGAAGCCCGGATGTTTTGAGACAAACAGACTTCCGTCTTCACAAACAGCTACAAATCCCAGTGCTGAGAAGCCACCAATGGCCCTCCCTAAAAGGAACATTGCAGGTTATAGCGGGTGCCATGGACATGTCCAAAAGCCATGCTAATGTCCTCCACAAACACCATATTGCCCACCGTCCAAGTGAAGCCTTTCATATGGAGACCAATTCCTCCTAGATTGTACATTTTCCTCCAACTCAGGCAGGCATCCCAGGGTTCTCCATTGGTGTGGAATTTGCATGACCCTGCCCACTGCCTCTCTCTTAACCCTGTCCTTCTCTTTTCAACTCTGCCTGCATAACAAGGAGCCCCTGGTCGTGCAGTGGGTTAAACTGCTGAGCTGCTGAACTTGCTAACCGAAAGATCCTCCAAGTAATATCCGAAATACTCCAAAGTCCTCCACGTAGTATCCGAAAGACTCCAAAGTCCTCCAAAGTAGTATCCGAAAGACTCCAAAGTCCTCCAAAGTAGTATCCGAAATACTCCAAAGTCCTCCAAAGTAGTATCCGAAATACTCCAAAGTCCTCCAAAGTAGTATCCAAAATACTCCAAAGTCCTCCAAAGTAGTATCCGAAATATTTCAAAGTCCTCCAAAGTAGTATCTGAAATACTCCAAAGTCCTCCAAGTAGTATCTGAAATACTCCAATGTCCTCCAAGTAGTATCTGAAATACTCCAAAGTTCTCCAAAGTAGTATCCAAAATACTCCAAAGTCCTCCAAAGTAGTATCCGAAATACTCCAAAGTCCTCTAAAGTAGTATCCAAAATACTCCAAAGTCCTCCAAAGTAGTATCCGAAATACTCCAAAGTCCTCCAAAGTAGTATCCGAAATATTCCAAAGTCCTCCAAAATAGTATCTGAAATACTCCAAAGTCCTCCACAGTAGTATCCAAAATACTCCAAAGTCTTCCAAAGTAGTATCCGAAATACTCCAAAGTCTTCAAAAATACTCCAAAGTCCTTCAAATAGTATCCGAAATACTCCAAAGTCCTCCAAATAGTATCCAAAGTCCTCCAAAGTAGTATCCGAAATACTCCAAAGTCCTCCAAAGTAGTATCCAAAATACTCCAAAGTCCTCCAAACCAGCTTGGATCTTTTGTCTTCCAAGTCATCTTTTTTTTTTTAATGCAAGGCAGCGTGGTCTCACCGAACTTCTGTAAAACGTTATGACACTGTCAGTGAAACATACTGGTAAGTGTAAGCAGATTTTCTTCTCTTTCTGAGTAAATTGTACACACATTTAAAGCCTGCTGTATTTGAAGGAGACCAGAAACTGCTCAAATGTCATTCATATATATATATATATATATATATATATATATATATACATACATACATACATACATACAAAGAAAGACAAATTGGAGAAAAAGACTTTGAAATCTTCTGTCTCTCCTGCTCCCCTCTATTTACTTTTTTCTCTGTCTCCATATAACAGCTTTGGGATGTTGTCTAAGTTTTTTTTTCCTGTGCAGTCCTCTTGCTAAGTTGAAATGAAGCCATTGTTATATCATCTTGGTATATTTTTAATTTGGGTTAGCGGGTATGATTTTATTTTCAATATGAATGGAAGCAAAGCCTTACATTTTTCTTATCCCCCCCCCTTTGCAAAATATTTTTGATTTCAAAGCTCTCCGCAGGGGTGGACGGGGGAGTGTTTGAGGGCAACCCACATAACCACGGCAAACAGTTTTGAGGCAAAGCCACAATAATGAAAGACACATGATCTGAAATTCGATCAGCAAACATATGCTTATGCCAAGGAATTCCTTTTTTTTTTTTGCCATTCACATACCAAGATTTTGTTACTTAATAATCTGTTGCAATGGAACCCATTTAAATGAACCGTAATGGAAGGAACGGAACCAAATAGCATCATACATATTGTATATAAGCCGAGTTTTTCAGACCTTTTTAAAGACTGAAAAAGCCTCCCTTGGCTTATACTCAAGTCAAGGTTATTTATTATTATCATTATTATTACATTTATTATTTTACTCTATTATTATTTCATTTACTATTTTACTCTATTATTCTTATTACATTTATTATTTTACTCTATTTAATATTATTTTCATTACATTTATTATTTTACTTTATCATTACATTTATTATTTGACTCTATTATTACTGTTACTATAACATTCCCATTATTTAATTCTATTATTATTATATTTATTATTTTACTCTATTCTTATTATTTCATGTATTATTTTAATATATTACCAGCTGTTCCCTGCCACGAGTTGCTGAGGCCCAGTCTGTGTATATGTGTTGTGTGTGTATATATTTGTGTATATGCGTATATATGTGTTCGTGTATGTATATGGTTTTGCGCATGCATTTTTGTAGTGTATTTTGTTGGTTTTTTAAGTCCCCTCCGCTGTGTTTTTCAGTGTTTTTATGAATGATGGTCACTCGTTGGCCTGATAGGTGTATTGTGTCCAAATTTGGTGTCAATTCGTCCAGTGGTTTTGGAGTTATGTTAATCCCACAAACGAACATTATAATAATATAATAATATACTTTATTTATACCCCGCCACCATCTCCCCCAATGGGGACTCGGAGTGGCTTACATTACATTTTTATTTCTATAGATTATTTATTATTACATTTCACTCTATTTATTATTATCATTATTATTACATTTATTATTTTGCCCTTTATTATTATTGGAAGGATACGTTAGCACATTTACATTGAAGAAGGCTAGGATAATGATTTAATCAGAGTTGGGAAGTCTTATCTTAAATTACAGTTAGATGTAAATATTCAAAAACATTGAACCTACTCATGCCTCAATGGAATTTTAATTTAATTTACTTGAATTTAAACTTACTTGAATTTACTTTAACTTGGTATCTATTTTTATTTTGAAACTAGCTGTACCCGCCACGCGTTGCTGTAGCCAACCTTCCCTCTTTCTCTCCTTCTTTCCCTCCTTCCTTCTCTCCCTCTTTCCTTCCTTCCTTCCTCTCTTCTTCCTTCCTTCTATATCTCTTTCCTTCTTTCTCCCCTTTTCTTTCTCTTCTGCTGTCTCTCTTTTCTTCCTTCTCTCTTTCCTTCTTTCCCTCCCTCTTTCTCTACATCTTCCCCCTTCCTTCGCTCCCTCTTTCCTTCCTTCTTTCCTTTTTTCTTTCCTTCTCTCCTTCTCTCCTTCCTTTTCTAACTTTCCTTCCTTTCCCCTTTTTCTTTCTCTCCCTCTTTCTCTCCTTTATTCCTTCTCTACCTCTTTCCTTCCTTCTCTCTTTGCTTCCATGCTTCCTTCTCCCTTTCCTTCTTTCTTTCCCTCCCTCTTTCTTTTCTTCCTTTCTTTTTTCTCCACTTCCCTTCCCCTTTCATCCTATTTTCTGTATTGTCATTTAGCTTTTTGTCATTTAGCTTTTGGGGGCTTTTTAAGTCCCTTCTGCTGTGTTTTTCAGTGTTTTTTTTGAGTGAAGGACATACATTGGGTTGTTAGGTGTCTTGTGTCCAAATTTGGTGTCAATTCGTCCAGCGGTTTTTGAGTTCTGTTAATCCCACAAACAAACATTACATTTTTATTTATATAGATTCACCAGTAGCTGCTGCATTTCCCACCCTCGGCTTATACTCGAGTCAATCTGTTTTCCCAGTTTTTTGTAGTAAAATTAGGTGCCTCAGCTTATTTATTTACTGTATTTATTTACTGTATTTGTATACTGCCCTTCTTAGCCCTCATGCAATGATTCGATGCCCAAAAACACCATAAAACATTTAAAAACATTTAACAAGTATATGTATTTATTTATTTATATTTGGGTCGGCTTATACTCGAGTATATATGGTAATAGTAGACCAGAATTCTCTTGTTCAAAGGACAATTAATGGAAGAATGAATCCTAATAGTTTCCCTTCTTATGGCATAAACTATTATTGTTATTATGAAATACAACAGGGTTTAACACTCAGTGTTCATTCAGAATGCAAAACTTTGCATTACTCCAAATGTGGAACAAGGTGGCTAAATGAAAATTTAAAGCTCTAGCTTTTTTATTTTATGTTTTTTTTAAATGGGTCTGGTAATTTTACCCCACCCCCCAGCTTCTTGTTACATTCAACTAAAATGTAAATTATTTTCCGGTCCTAATTGGATTTAATTATTTCTTTAGGAGGGAATGGCTGGGAGGGGGTAGAGATGGCATGCAGCTGTCCTGGTGAAACAAAGGATCGAGCGAGGGGAGAAAAAAAAACACCCACCCGAATCCCCTCCCCTTATCCCCAAATGTTGGTTAATAAACATTGCAGAGGATGCAAATTCTGAAAAGCAATTCATACGTTGGGTAAGAAGAGTCTGGAAAGGATAGGAAGCAAGCACGCAGCTGGGGCTTACTTACAAATGTGGAATCATTAGCTGCCGCCACAGTTTTTGCATAGATCCTGGACTATCAGTTTTCAGACAGAACCTGCCTCTGGCTCATTAAGGCAGCAAAATAGACAAAACAACCGCAAAACATTAAAAAAAATGTCTCCCGAAGTGGAAAATCAAATTGCAAAATTTAGGGGGAAAAAAGTACAAATAATGAACATGTAATTCTTCACGTAACGTAGATTTCCAAGTCTCAAGAAGTCTACAATTAGAAGTTATTCTGGAGCTTGGTTCTAATTGAACAAGGAGAAATGAAGCTGTACGGATTAATTCATACGCGTTAGCCAGATTGACCCTGTTCTGTAAAAGGAAGAAAACAGAATTGGTTGAGGTGCTTGCAACTCTTCTGGAGCCCATTACAAAGGAATAGCATTATTCTGAATCAAACTATTGTGTTGTCGAAGGCTTTCATGGCTGGAATCACCGGGTTGCAGTGAGTTTTCCGGGCTGTCTGGCCACGTTCCAGAAGCATTCTCTCCTGACGTTTCACTCACATCTATGGCAGGCATTTTCAGAGGTTGAGAAGTCTGTTGGAATGTCCAGGGTGGGAGAAAGAATGTGCAATGACCAAAGTGTTTGATATGAATTGGACTGACTAAATCATTCACCAGATAGCAACTTGCAGTTTCTCTAATAATAATAATAATAATAATAATAATAATAATAATAATCACCAGATCTTCCCAAATAAAATTTAATCAATTCAAATCTAGACCACTGTCAACAATATTGAATGTTATGTCCTTCTTTTTCAACCACAACCTTTTAACCCACATACACTTACCCGAACCCTTAAGAAGGGGGAGAAGTCAAACATTCGGTTAGTTGAGCTAGAACTAAATTATTTCAAAGACAGTAGAACACCTAGCTATTACAAAGAAATGCTTTTGGGTTGGAAAGATTAGCCGTTTACAAGAAACATGGCCCGGGGGGGGGGGGGGGGGAACGGGGACGGACGCCTGACTGTATTTACTCAGTCTTACTCAGTCTTTGTGGAGGCTCTTTCTGTGTCCCCCATACAGTGGGTGAAAGCAACCCACTGTATCGCTATCAGCCCCTTCCCAATAGATTTAAATCAAGGAAAAGTTTCATGAGAACCACAACTCCTCTAAATGTCCCTCAGCAACAGCCAGAATATCCCTGTGTGCAGCAAAATCAGGCAATCCCAGCTGGATGGCCCCCCATGAGAGAGGGTCTACCTCTAGGGGCAAACCAAAAATGGGTATCTTGGAAGTCCCTGAACAGACTCAGAAGTGGAGTGGGCAGATCAAAAGACAACTTGGCACAATGATATTACCTAGAAGACTCTTCCAGCTTGTGCGACTGTAGAGCAGAACAAACAACTCCACACCTGTATGCTTGTCCACAATGCCCTGCCTCATGCACAGAGGAAGAACTGTTTAAAGTTACAGGCAATGTGATTGCTGATGCCCTTAATTGTTCTAAAAGAATCCTAGCTATTCTATAATCATCCCTCTGCTGATCACTTTATGAGTTCTAGTGTTGTGGATGATAGTGACTTGCTGGTTTTATTCTGCCCGGGTTATTAGATAAACTGGGTAATGGCGGTTCTGTATGCCAAGTTTGGTCTTTATTGGTCATTGGATCATGGTTGCATTGTTTTCAGGAAGTGAGTGAAGGTACTTGAAGTCCCATCATCCATGGTCCATCCTCCTCCAAACTGCAGCAGGATGTAGAGTGGGTCATGGGGGCTCTGTTTGCCAAGTTTGATCTTGATCAGTCATTGGATCAGGGTGGCTGTGGTTTCAGTAAGTGAGTAAAGGTAACATAAATCCCATCCTCCATGGTCCACCCTCCTCCAAACTGCAGCAGAATGTTGAGTGGGTCATGAGGGCAATGTGTGCCAATTTGGTCTTGATCTGTCTTTGGATGAAGGTCGCAGTGGTTTCAGTAAGTGAGTAAATGTACTACAAGTCCCATCATTCATGGTCCATCCCCCTTAGAACTGTATCAGGATGTAGAGTGGGCCATGAGTACTCTGTGTGCCAAATTTGGGCCTGGTCTGTGATTTGATGAAAGCAAACTCAAAAACGCGGAGGACAGAATGACAGAACGATATTTTGCAGTATCCCCCCCACTCCCCCCAACCCCAGTGTGACTTAGTATTGCCGTATAGCTAGATTTGTGTCAAGGCATGTAGTGGTTTCTTGTGACTAAAATAATAATGACAAGTAATTTATTCTTTGGAAAATATTATATTAAACACATTGGCTTTATAAAATGATGCCCATGAATGGCTTAACAACAGTGCCAACAATCTCGAAGACCTTTTCATAGAGAGGGAGGAAAGGACTACAAGCCATTTAGATATATAAAAAATCATTTGCAAATGAATGAGATTTGTTAATAGCACCCAATATGCTTGAAATACTATTGATTTAATTTTTTCCACTGCATTCAGATACATACTGCATTTCCTCTGTTGGCAACACAATTGTATGTGGTGGGAAGCATCTCTTGTATGAATCTGATGAAGTTTGCTCCCCTGTAAGTGTCCTCAAGTTTGTGTTTTGGAATAGCTTATATGAACAGGGATTCAGGTCATCATATAATACAGTATTATGCAATACAATATAATACTAAAATAATACAATAATTATATATTATATATTACATGTAAAGTTACTAATAATATTACAGTATACTGGTATATCACAATATAGCAATGGGTTAAACTTTTGTGGTGGAGCAGTGGGTTAAACCCCTGTGCTGGCAGGACTGAAGACCAACAGGTCACAGAGAGAGGCGGATGAGCTCCCTCTATCAGCTCCAGCTCCTCATGCGGGTACATGAGAGAAGCCTCCCACAAGGATGATAAAAACATCAAGTCACCCAGTCGTCCCCTGGGCAACTTCCTTGCAGATGGCCAATTATCTCACACCAGAAGCGACTTGCAGTTTCTCAAGTTGCTCCTGAAAGATAAAAAAAAAAAGCAGGACTGAAGACTTGACAGGTCAGAGTGTGGATGAGCTCCCTCTATGAGCTCCTGCTCCCCATGCAGGGACATGAGAGAAGCCTCCCACAAGGACGGTAAAACATCAAAACATCCAGGCATTCCTTGGGCAACGCCCTTGCAGACGGCCAATTTTCTCACACCAGAAGTGACTTGCAGTTTCTCAAGTCGCTCCTGACACAAAAAAAGTAATATTAATCATAATATTGTAATACAATATAATACTACTTTAATAATGCAATATAATAATATAATAATTATATATATTATATTACATGTACTGTTACTAATAATATTATGGTATAGTCGGATAGTACAATATAGTAACATATAGTACTAATATTGTGCTATGCTATTAATATATTGTATGTACGTATTATTTATTATTTACTAGCTGTCCCCTGCCATGCGTTGCTGTGGCCCAGTCTGTGTATATGTGTTGTGTTGTGTTGTGTTGTGTGTATATATGTGTATATATATGTGTGTATATGTGTGTTTGCGTATATATATATGTGGGTATATATGTTAGGTCTGCTCGTATGTCTTCCACAAACGCCACTATCACCTTTTCATCCATGCCTCAGCACTATTTCCAATTTTAATTTTTACATTTGGCCTTCCCACAGTTTTAATTGTAGGTTGTCTTATTGATAGTGTTATATGTTATCATCTATGTTTTATTTTTAATTGCTTGTATTGTTGTGTTTGGGCTCGGCCTTATGTAAGCTGCACCGAGTCCCTTGGGGAGATGGTAGCGGGGTATAAATAAAGTATTATTATTATTATTATTATTATTATTATTATTATTTGCACATGTGTTGTAATGTGTTTTTTGTTTTTTGGCCTTTTAAGTCTCCACTGCTGTGTTTTTCAGTGTTTTTATGAGTGATGGTCACTCGTTGGCCTGATAGGTGTATTGTGTCCAAATTTTGTGTTAATTCCTCCACTGGTTTTTGAGTTATGTAAATCCCACAAATGAACATTACATTTTAATTTATATAGATTTATGGGATTTATAGCCTGCCTTTCTTAGCCCTAAGGTGACTCAGGACGGGTTACAAATTGGAAACAATTCCATTTTTTTTGTCGTGTCAGGAGTGACTCCTGGTGTGAGAGAATTGGCCGTCTGCAAGGACGTTGCCCAGGGGACGCCTGGATGATTTGATGTTTTTATCATCCTTGTGGGAGGCTTCTCTCATGTCCCCACATGAGGAGCTGGAGCTGATAGAGGGAGCTCATCCGCCTCTCCCTGGATTCGAACCTGTGACCTGTCGGTCTTCAGTCCTGCCGGCACAGGGGTTTAACCCACTGCACCACTGGGGGCTCCATGTCATATATTCATAAAAAATATGATTAAAACAATCGACATAGCAATATAAAAACATATAAAAACCATTAAAAACAAATAATCATCAGTGTCGTCCTGTTAAAGTCATTTTCCAGTAGCATCATCTGGCCAAATAACTCATAAGCCTTCGGGATGAGAGAGAGCAGGGTATAAATACAGTAAATAAATAAAGGAATAAATAATTTATTATAGTATATTAATAAATATATCAATAATAAACAAATAATAATAAATGATCATAGAATAAATATTGTAAAACTAGCAACAAGGAAGACAAAGCTATGGTGGGATACTTGGTAAATGCCTTTTGAAATTTTGCTTCACATTTTTATAAAAAAAGGAACAGAAAAATATATCTGTATTTCGATAATTGATTTTCTTCTCTGACTTGTGCTTGTTTCTGACTGCAGCCTGTTTTTGATGAAAAGATATATTCTGTAGTGGACGTTTTAAACTGAATCGCCATAGGAAAGGGAGAAGATTATAAATGTAAAATAATTGTACGGAAGTGTCGCACGTTTCAAAAAGCATGCACCTTAAAAAAAATGCCGCAACCCACCTTGCATCTTGGAGAAAGGATGGGATTGCAAAACGTCTAGAGAAACAAACGAAACCTTCATTATGAAGTGAGAGAAGGAGGGAGAGGGGAGGGGATGGGGAGGGTGGTTTTGTGGTCAATAGCAACTGCTCCTGAGAAAGTGGTCGAGGCAAAGAGGTTAGTAGTAAGAGGGCAAAACACACAAAGGGAAAATTGTACATTGAGATCATTATTCTGTTGTGCTTTAGTTGTGGCCAGACTGGTTTGGCAGACAGGATGATAGATGGCTTTGTGAAGGGTCCCAGGGTGTGCCCTGGACTTGAAGCGTTATGTTTATCTTGAATGGGGAAAGGGAAAAGCGCAGACATAATCGATGTCTAGTTTTTTAGGACTGAGAGGGTCAGGGAAAAGGGCCAGCATGGGGTGAACGGTGGGGGTGGTGAGAGAAAGACGGGGGGAAAGGGGGCGGGTTAAGCCGTGGTCCGGGCTGCCTATTAACGGGTGAACTTGGCTGAAGTCCAGCGCTTGATGAGAGAGTGTCACATCCCAAGAGCAGGCTGGCCCCATCTATATATATATATATATATATATGTAAAATACTTTACAGACTGTGCATCAAATGCTCTCAGGTCTTTTTGGCTAAAGGGGAAATGAGGGCTGGAGAGGGGAAGACGAGAAGAGAAGAGGTGCAGACAGCTCAATTCAACCCAGATCCCCCCTCCGGCCCCCCAAACCAGTCGAGACCAGTCTTTTGGCGATGCAGACGGCTTCTATCATCTTTCTTGGCTTGCTGTTGAGAAAAGAAAAAGAAGAAGAAGAAGAAAGAATTGTATTAATGCCAGTAACCTGAGGGCCCAGGATAAAAAGAGTTAAAAAGAGTCCAAGAGGCAAATTAAATCGAGTGTGTGTGTGAGTGCAGAGTACGTTTGTGTTCAGAGTTAAAGGCAGAGAAATTTCACAAATTGCATTACAACTTTCTACTTGACACAGAAAAATTAGGATTTTTTTTAAAAAGTGTTAATATAAACCAGAGGTTCATAATATGATAGTGAGCCAGCCGGGCAATTAAGCTATTTCCTGAGGAGTGATGACACGCTTTATCAAATTATTCTTTTCAAAATAATTATTCAGCAGCTTTATCACTCTCGATTTGTGACAACCGAGGACTTTTTGCCACTTGGTGGTGGCTTATGGAGGCCGTTTGGGAGGGCTTGATTGTCATATGCATTTTTGGTATACATGGATTTGAAGGACATAGAGTGTAGCATCGTGGTTGACGTCTGACCAGGGTAATTTATTTTTATAGTACTTTCAGTGTGTACTATACCTCTTCTTTGAACTCTGCGGTCTCTGTACCTTGGAAATAACATTGATTTACCATGGAGGGCTGCTTTAGCCATTGTGGAGATCATTTTTATGAAGCCTTATTTATTTATTTATTTATTTATTATTTGCCATATTTATACCTCGCCTTTCTCAACCCTGAAAGGGACTTAAGGTGGGTTTCTATTTATTTATTTATTATTTATTTACAACATTTATATTCCGCTCTTCTCACCCCGCAGGGGACACAGGGCGGATTACAATGTACACATATATGGCAAACATTCAATGCCAATTAGACATACAACGTATGTAGACATAAAAAGGTAAAGGTAGTTCCCTGACATTAAGTCCAGTCATGTCTGACTCTGGGGTGTGGTGCTCATCTCCATTTCTAAGCCGAAGAGCCAGCGTTGTCCGTAGACACCTCCAAGGTCATGTGGCCAGCATGACTGCATGGAGCGCCATTACCTTCCCGCTGGAGCGGTACCTATTGATCTACTCACACTTGCATGTTTTCGAACTGCTAGGTTGGCAGAAGCTAGGGCTGACAGCGGAAGCTCACGCCGCTCCCCGGAATCGAACCTGCGACCTTTTGATCAACAAGCTCAGCAACTCAGTGCGCCACCAGGGGCTCCATGTAGACATACACAGAGGCTATTTAACTTTGTTTCTGGCCGTCAGGGGAGCTGTTGCTTTCATTGTCCATCTGCAACACGGATGAAGTACTTCCGCATTCCCCGCATGCTTTGCTGGAGTGCTTTTTGCTGGAGTCTTTTTATGGCCTCATAAATTAGTTAATTAGCCTCCCCACACACAGGTGGTATCTAATTTTCCTACTTGACAGACATCCTGCAGCACATTTTGCTATAGTTTTTCAATGAATATCTCATAGAGTCTCAACCACTTCAACACAGTTTGTGACAGCCACAAAAACAAAGTTTCTGGAGTATAACAACTATTTTCAATGCTAGTACCATGCAATTAAACAGGAAATAACACTTTCAAACCAGGAACAATGTTTTCAAACTTTGTTTCATAGTGTAATCACTCGTAACATTTTTTGAAAGAAGGAGGAACTGTGGTCAAACAAGACACTTCCCAGAGTTAAAGAAACTTTCATGCTCTTGTTTGAGCTTGACTTGAAATGAAATACAAAAGCTCAAGGAATCCGGTTGGCTCAGCCTTTGAAACACCAGTTCATAAAATTCTTAAGATTTGTCCTTTTGATAATCTGCAGGGCTTCACAGCTTTAGTTCAGGTATATCCAATTTCAATCGTTTGTGGACTTGCCATCATTTTAATTTTTCATGTCAAATATATCTTGCCACAGAACTTTGTGATATGCTAAACCAGGTCCTGATGAATGGTGACCTCAAGAGTTTTCAGTGGATCACAGATGAACACCAGGACATGTGTGATCAAGTCACACCAGACCGTGATTAAGATGGCAAAAGTTTTTAATGAGGAAGGCCGGATAAGCCAGGAGAGGCTTCAGCAGTTTCCTTTTGCTTGAGCTACTGGGAAGGCCAAAATTCGGCTCCTTTCTCTCACTGTTTGCTGCATTACTCGAGTGTACTTTTGTAATTTGCAGCAGTTGAAGTAAGCAGAGAGAAACTGGGATGTTTTAAAAACAGCTGAAAAGTGGGGCAACAGAGGATTAATCAGGACTATCCTTGACAAATTGGAACAGATGGAGGGCATTTCCTACTATGAATCTATTTTCCTGGTCCTCAGCATTGCTGTCAAATGGTGATTGTTTGAAAAATCATAGATTCACTCACAAGAAAAACAAAACAAAGCCAAAACATAATGATATTTCAATGTGATAACATCTCTTGCTTGGTTTAGTGTATTTGTTGTGGGGCTCTGCATCAGTGGCTGGCTCTGAGAAGGCAGCTTGTTAGGAAAAGTTGAGTTTCAGCTGCTTTCTGCAGAATCAAACACCTTTTGAGAATGAAGAAGTTGGCTGGTTACTCCCAGTGTGTTCGTAGTATTGTTCCTCTATTGTTCCCTTCAGAATCAGATTGTGTAGTCGTGGTGATATCCGTTCGGGGATGCTTCTAGTAAAGCAGAACTCAAAATTGGACGTATGAGGATCAAAACAATTCTCAAAATCAGTAGACATATGTGCACTGTGTAATCTTTTGGAAAGGAATGATGTTATAAACCTGCGGGTCTTTTACAGAGTGTTTGTTGTGATGTCACTTTGGGATTTAAGGAAAATAGTGTTCAGAATGTAGTTTTACTTCTTCATCGCAGTTGCTGTTTTTACTCACCAAAACCAAGTTGGAGACAGGAAGGTGGGTGAATTAGTCACGTGTCCTTTTTAAAGTTTTTTTTTTCCATGTCAGGAGCGACTTGAGAAACTGCAAGTCATCATCCGGTGAATGATTTAGTCATTTCAATTCATATCAAAAACTTTGGTCATAGCACACCACAGATTACTATGGAGCCCCTGGTGGCACAATGGGTCAAACCCATGTTCTGGTGGCTCAGTTCTGAGGAATGGTGTGAGCTCCCTCTGTCAGCTCCAGCTTCTCATGTGGAGACATGGGAATGGGATGAGCTCCCTCTGTCAGTGTGTTGTCGAAGGCTTTCATGGCCGGAATCACTTGGTTGTTGTAGGTTTTTTTGGGCTATATGGCCATGTTCTAGAGGCATTTAGGATATGGCCATATAGCCCAAAAAAACCTACAACATCCCTCTGTCCGTTCCAGCTTTCCATGCAGAGACATGGGGAATGAGAAGAGTTCCCTCTGTCAGCTGCAGCTTCTCATGCAGAAACATGGGGAATGGCATGAGCTCCCTCTGTCAGCTGCAGCTTCCCATGTGGAGGCACGAGGAATGGGGTGAGCTCTCTCTGTCAGCTCCAGCTTCCCATATGGAGACATGAGAGAAGCCTCCCACAGGAGGCTAAGACATCTGGGCATCCCCTGGGCAACGTGAGTCACTTCTGGTGTGAAAGAATTGGTTGTCTGTAAGTATGTTGCCCAGGGTATGCCCAGAAGTTTTGATGTTTTACCATCTTTGTGGGAGGCTTCTCTTATGTCCCCACATGGGGAACTGGAGCTGACATGGGGAGATCATCCGCGCTCTCCCCGGATTCGAATCTCCAACCTGTCAGTCTTCAGTCCTGCCAGCACAAGGCTTTAACCCACTGCACATGAAACATTTAGTCCATTGATCTTTAAAAAATCAGTCTGAGAACTATGGATTTCTTCACACAAGTTGCCGCATATTGCCCTGGATTGCAGTGATCCCTGGGGCCATGGGGACCTGTTGCGCCTCGCCCGGCTTCTCCTCATCACATGGGGGATACCTCAATAAGCCAGCTCAACCCATCTTTCCCTATGGAAAGAGGGGAAGCATCCCGTCGTGTGCCACCAGCAATTTTTTGGTGGCAGCAGAGGTTTTTTGCACTTTCACTACATTTGGTGAAAGCGCTCCCATTTTCCGGCGTATGATGGGAGCTGGTAGGCTCCATGGCAAAAGTATAACAAACACATCACCAAATTTTAGTCAATGTGAAGAGGTCCTAAGACTCATTGTTACTGAAAGATGATTTTGTTGAGCTACACCGATAGAGCGTACTAAAACCAATCAAATAATATTTATTACTATATTAGCAGATGCCATGGATAGAAATATGGACAAAATCAATCTCCCCCAACCCCACCATATTGGGTATTTGTGCCAAATTTGCTCCAGTGAATGAAAATACATCCTGCATATCAGATATTTACATTATGATTCATAACAGTAGCAAAATCATGAAGTAGGAACGAAAATAATTTTATGATTGGGGGTCACCACAAAATGAGGAGCTGTATTAAGGGGTCACGGCATTAGGAAGGTTGGGAACCAGTGGTCTAAAAGGTTAGGTCATTCTTCCACTTTGAATTGGCTACGAAAAGGAACTCCAAAACAGAGGGAAAATTATATAAATGGAATACATATATACTACAAATGAAAATTGTATATTATTTACATATTTATGTGGTTCATTATAAAAGCTTAGGGCAACTAACAATGTATGTGGTTTTGTATTTTAATTAAGTTATACAGCTTGCTTGAAGCTGCTTACTGAATAATTTTGAAGTTTCCTGTTAAGAATTGCTTTGCAATAAGAAAGAATGGACAAAATGTTGCTATTTGCGGTTTGTTTTGTGAATGCAAGAAAAAGCAGGGATACAATTTATGCAGCATCCTAAAGGAGAGTATAACATCCAGGGTACAAAGAGTGAGTTACAGAGTAACTGAGAAGCAGGTTGACAGCTGAGCCAAATAAAACAGAAAGATGTCAAGACTTTTAAATTTTTCCCTAACACGGTTTGTATTCCCGCTGTCCAGTTCTAATGTAATGTTCAAGTTGAGGACTAGAAATGCTCCTCTCTTAATTAAATGAGTAAACCTTTTCAATATTCTTAAGTATTCCAGCATGGCTTTGTATGTGAGATGTTATCCTCTGTTTTCTAAACAATCATGCAGATTTTGTAATCTTGGTAGAAGCAACAGAGGATGACCTAGCTACCAGTATATAAAAACTCTAAAATCATAACAGTAAATAAAGAACAACACTCAGAAACGGGGGAATTCCAGACAAGAAACAATCAGGGCCAGCTAATCACCTCCCAACAAAGGATTCCCCCAGGCAGTAAGAAGCCAGACCTTGAAACTGTCAGCCCATTAGATGCTAATCAAGGTGGCCAGTTGAAACAATCACACCTACCTCCAACAGACAAGAGTTCTTTCTCCCACTCCAGACATTCCACAGATATATAGACCCAATTTTCCTAGTTTCCAACAGACCTCACAACCTCTGAGGATGCCTGCCATAGATGCAGGCAAAACATCAGGAGAGAATGCTTCTGGAATATGGACATACAGCCCAAAAAACTCACAACAACCCAGGGAATGCACTGCTCTAGGCCATTTGTTTGGGTGCATCTGCACTGTAAAATGAATGCAGTTTGGCATCACTTGAACTGCCATGGCTCAATGCTACGGAATAGTAGGAGTTGCCATTTGGTGAAGACACCAGCACTCATTGCCAAAGATGGCTAAAGATGTTGGAAAACTACAACTCCCAGGATTCTATAGCTTTCAGCCATGGTGGTTCAAGTGGTGTCAAACTGCATTCATTCTATAGTGCAGGTTATTTATTTATTTATTTATCGTGTCAGGAGCATCCAGACAGTTGTATTACATTTTTAACAAAACAAAACAAACAAACAAACAAACAAACAGACAAAACACAAAATTTGCAAGTTGATTAAATGTCCTTTGACCAGTATCTGGCCACTTGGAGTGCCTCTGGTGTTGCCGCAAGAAGGTCCTTCATTGTGCATGTGGCAGGGCTCAGGTTGCATTGCAGCAGGTGGTCAGTGGTTTGCTCTTCTCCACACTCACATGTCATGGATTCAACTTTGTAGCCCCATTTCTTAAGGTTGGCTCTGCATCTCGTGGTGCCAGAGCGCAGTCTGTTCAGTGCCTTCCCAGTCTTCTGTGTGCCCAGGGGGGAGGCTCTCATTTGGTATCGGCCATTGATTGAGGTTCTGGGTTTGAGCCTGCCACTTTTGGACTCTCGCTTGCTGAGGTGTTCCAGCGAGTAGTCACCATCTGCTCATCCACAGAAAACCATATTTAATAAGCCTCGGCACTATAAGAGGGTTTCGTGAGACCAGTCGCTGTTGTTGCAACATGTAGTAACATTGAGGCTCCAGACCATATTTTAGATTTTTTAAACCACTGGTGGTCCACAATGGTTACAGGTTGGTAACCATTGGTGTAGATGCACCCTCAGTGACAACAGTCAGCCGTTACAGGCACCATGCCTGCCATGTCTGAATGTACTTGAAATGGGAGGTTTCTCCCATGTAAACTGCAGTTCTGTGTTGGCTTCTATGATTCTTCTGGATTGAAGAACAGAACAGTTGGAACTGCATTTTCAGCATAGTTAATTCTGTGTTGGCTTCTACGTGCACTATTACATTGGATGATGGCCTCATGCACACTCTGTTTTATAACTCCTGCATTTGGGGAGGGGGAATATTTCACATGACCCAGATGAATGCTCTTACCTTGCTTCAGTTACACACCTAGAAGGTAAGTAGGCTGTGGAAGGTTGTGGGCGGACACTCCCCAGTAATCGGGAGCTGTAATCTTTACTTGTCCCGTGCCTGGTCTATTTTGACTTGAACTTTCCATTCAGCTGGAGGCCATCCAGCCTCTGTTTCAAAGCCTCCAAAGAAGGAGCCTCCAGCACACTCTGGGGCAGAGAGTTCCACCCCTGAACAGCTCTCACACTCAGGAAGTTCTTCCTAATGTTCAGGTGGAATCTCCTTTCCTGTAGTTTCCTCTCACCCTCATTTTGTTTATAAATCTCCCTACTGATACTATACTCCATGTGTATGTGTAATGGATTGCAGTCCATGAAGTCTTATGCTAAATACAACTTGTTAGTCTCGGGTGCCACATGATTATTTACTGTTTTGAATTATAGTATTTATTTGTCGTGTCATTGCAACCAGTCAATTGTATTACATTTCTAACAGAACAAAACAAACAAACAGGCAAAACACAAAATTTGCAAGTTTGGTAGTTGATTAAATGTCCTTTGACCAGTATCTGGCTACTTGGAGTGCTTCTGGTGTTGCTGTAAGTGGCAGGGCTCAGGTTGCATTGCAGCAGGTGGTCAGTGGTGTGCTCTTCTCCACACTTGCATGTCGTGGATTCCACTTTGTGGCCCCATTTCTTGAGGTTGGCTCTGCATCTCGTGGTGCCAGAGCGCAGTCTGTTCAGCGCATTCCAAGTCGCCCAGTCTGCTGTGTGCCCAGAAGGGAGTCTCTCATTTGGTATCAGCCATTGGTTGAGGTTCTGGGTTTGAGCCTGCCACTTTTGGACTCTCGCTTTCTCAGGTGTTTCTCTGTAGATCTTAGGAAACTATTTCTTGATTTAAGTCGTTGACATGCTGGCTGATACCCAAATAGGGGATGAGCTGGAGATGTCTCTGCCTTGGTCCTTTCACTATTGGCTGCTACTTCCCGGCAGATGAATTATAATGAAGGTAAGGAATTGAAGGAAGGACGGATTTAGACAAGAATAGGGCCCTTCTTTGCAAATGCAAGAGATCTGCATAATTCTAACATCAGGCCTTGAAGACATTTGTTAGCATGGAACTGGAATAGTCTGTCATAAGGGACAATTTCTAAAAAAGTGTTCATTTCCTGGTAAGAATAGGGCAGCTTGAGGCATTTTTGAAGGTATTCCTCTGTTAAATTTTATGAGCGCTACAGTGGTTTCTGTTTGTCTATTTACAAGGTTTTTCGGCTGTGCTAGAGGACAGTGTTTTCTCTTGGGGCAGCTTGCAAAAAATTAAAATACGTTTCCGTTTAACAACAAATAAAAACACAAATTACAGTAATAGAGACAGCAAGCCAACGCAACCGATTAATAATGTTTTAAATAAAATGCATTGGTGAGATTCAGAAGAATAAAATCACATGGGGTTTTGAAAGAGTTTTAAGGAGTAGCTCTGGGATTTGCAGATTCTGTTTTGCAAAATCCGGTCCTACGTGTGAGTTTAGATATGGAGCAGAATGTATGTTAAATCCATTGTTATACTTACTGAAAGGAACCCCACTAAAATCAATGGGAATTAAGTTAGTGATGGCTAACAAGTTCCATTTATTTCAGTGGGTGGAAGCTACATTAATTACACTAATAGGTTTAATATTGGATTTAGCCCTGTAAAGATGCTGCTGACCAGTTCAAGTTGAGCACATAGATGCCTAATATTGGATTTAGCCCTGTAAAGATGCTGTTGCTTAGTTCAAGTTGAGCACATTGGCTACATCTGTTTTAACATTACCTCTGATTTTCCCTCACACATTCCACAGATACATAAACCACACTTGCCCAGTTTCCAACAAACCTCACAACCTCTAAGGATGCCTACCAAAAATGTGGGCAAAACGTCAGGAGAGAATGCTTCTGGAACATGGCCAAACAGTCTGGAAAACTCACAGCGACTCATTTAAATTATGCTTCACTAATATGACTTGATAGGGTATGATAGCTGGTGACATAGAAAAGGAAATTTCAGCAGGTGTTAACAAGCAGTGCTGGCTAAAAAAATCCATGTTCTGTTCAACCATTTAAAAAACAGGAGTTGTCTCTTGGCAACCCTAGGACAAGAATAAAGTTCAACATTGTATTTGTTGTTGTGTATTAATTCAGTCACTTCCGAGGCTTCGTGACCTCACGGACCAGCCCACGCCAGAGCTCCCTGTCGGCCATGGCCACCCCCAGCTCCTTCAAGGTCAAGCCAGTCATTTCAAGGAGACCATCAGACCATCTTACCCTTACCACAGTTAAAAAGCATCTCTCTTCCTTTGCTCTTCCTTCCTTATGGCCCAGATTTCACATCCATAGGTTACTATGGGGAATACAATTGCTTTGACTATGCAGATCTTCATTGCCAGTGTGATGTCTCCACTCTTCACTCTTTTATCGAGATTGGTCATTGCTCTCCTCCCAAGAAGTAAATGTCTTCAGATTTCCTGGCAGCAGTCTGCATCTTGCAATAATCTTTGTGCCTAGAGATACAAAGTCCGTCACTTACTCCGCATTTTCTCCCTCTATTTGCCTGTTATCAATCAGTCTGGTTGCCATAAACTTGTTTTTTTATGTTTCACTGCAACCCAGCTTTTGCACTTTCTTCATTCACTGCCCCAGAGTGTGGTGGAGGCTCCTTCTTTGGAGGCTTTTAAACAGAGGCTGGGTGGCCATCTGTTGGGGTGCTTTGAATGCAGTTTTCCTGCTTCTTGGCAGGGGGTTGGACTGGATGGCACACGTGGTCTCTTCCAACTCTATGATTCTATGATTCATCTTGGTTAGAAGGCTCCTCAACTCCTCCTCACTTTCAACCATCAAAGTGGTATCATCTGCATATCTAAGATTGTTAATGTTTCTTCCAGCAATGTATGGAAAAGCACAAGTTATTTATTTATTTATTTACATCACTTATATCCCACCCATTTCAGCCCGCAGGCGACTTAGGGCGGTCTACATATTGGCACAATTCGATGCCATCAATACAATACAACAGCAAAAACAATTAAGTGCATTTAGACAAAAAAGACAAAAAAACAGTGCAATAACAATTTTAAAAGAGCTATATCCTCTCATTCCAATCCTCATCCATTTCATCGTCTTGGCCGTTCCTGGGTCATTCTCCATCTCAAGCTTGACTATCTATTCTGGGGTTCCGAATGCTTGCTCAAAGAGCCAGGTTTTTACTCTCTTCTGAAAAGTCAGAAGGGAGGGGGCTGATCTAATATCCCTAGGCAGGGAGTTCCACAGCCAAGGGGCCACCACAGAGAAGGCCCTGTCCCTCGTCCCCGCCAAGCATGCTTGTGAAGCAGACGGGATCGAGGGCAGGGCCTCCTCAGATGATCTTAACTTCCTGGAGGGTTCATAGGAAGAGATGCGTTCGGATAGGTAGGCTGGGCCAGAACCGTTTAGGGCTTTATAGGCTAAAGCCAGCCCTTTGAATTGCAAACTGGCGCCGCTCCTGTTAGCAACCTGGCTGCTGCACGCTGGACCATTTGAAACTTCCGGGCCGTCTTCAAAGGCAACCCCACATAGAGCGCGTTGCAGTAATCTATGTGTGATGTAACCAGAGCGTGGACTACCGTGGCCAAGTCAGACTTCCCAAGGTACGGGCGCAGCTGGCGCACAAGTTTTAGTTCAATAGTTCAATAGTCTTATGCCTGATATGTATATGTATGTGTGTGCTTGTGTATAATGGGATGTGTTGATAAAAATTTTGATATTTTTTTTTATGTAACAACATTGTTTCTAGAGCAGTGGCCTCGACTTGGCCTTCCCTGCTTTAGAAAATACAGAGTTACTGATGCAAACGTCCTCTATAGTTACAGTATCCCCAAACTGTCTAAAGTGTATCCAGAGTATTCTCAAGACAGGGTGACTGAAGAAGAGCATTCTTTCCCTCTTTTTCTTTAAGCAAGGGCATAATTAAATGCATATTTATAATGAGAACTTAATCATTTCCATCAGGGACAAATGAATCCCGGTTCCAATCTGTAGCGCATTTAGATTTGCCCAAAGATAGCACCATGTGATGTTTTATAGCCCTCCTCTCTCTCAGATTAGGAAGTAATACAGTCCTCTTTGTAAGCCGTGGAGCGTGTGTGCCTGCGCATGTGTGTGGAGTGCACTAAGGAGAAAATTGCAATGAAAATGTTTGACAACGCAAAAGCAACCATAAATTACATGACAACTGTGTAAAAGTCATGATGAAACAAATAAAGAGCTGACCTATAATGCATCTGATTCATTGCGGCGGGAAAGAACTCCCCGGCTCTTCTTCTTCTTCGTGCCTCTGCTGCAAACTCCTTCTCAGAAGCAGAACTACTTAGCACTGGAGAGAACTGTAAATTATCGCAAGTCAACAGCATTGATTTTTAGTCGACATTTCAATCAGTTTGAACTAGAAATACTATGCCGCTCATCCGGCAGCCTCTTAAGCGGAGCTGCCTGCTCCTCTCTGGAGCCCTTTCCTTCACTTACAGCGCTCTTTAAATCCCCCCAATGTCTCCACAGTAGACTATTTATGGTGGACTCTCAAGGCCCAGGTACCTGAACCAAAGGATGCTGGCTCGACTCATGGGTCACTGCAGGTTTGCAGGGCAGGAAATGCACCCCACGGCAGGAAGGACAGAGCCACAGTTAGAAGGGCAAGGAGCCCTGCGCGGAGGGTGACAAATGACATACTACATATATGCTCATGCACAACTCGACGACATGCAAGATGAGGATGGAATTTGGAGCCACAATTATGCGTTTCAGGATGATGATGATGATAATCTATATAAATAAAAATGTAATTTTTTGTGGGATTAACATAAAACAAAAACCACTGGACAAATTGTCATGTGGCCAGCACGACTGCATGGAGTGCCGTTACCTTCCCGCAGAAGCTGTACCTATTGATCTACTCACATTTGCATGTTGGACCTAACAGCGGGAGCTCACCCCGCTCCCTGGATTCGAACTGCCAACCTTTCGGTCAGCAAGTTCAGCAGCTCAGTGGTTTAACCTATTGTGCCACCAGGAGGTTAAATTTGATTCCGAAGCATGTAATTTTGCTCTTTGAACTCTACAGGAATAGAAGCAAGCTGAGGACAAAGGAGGAGAGAGAATCTGGGACATTGGAAAAGCAGTTGAAAAAGTGGGATAGCAGGGGATTAATTTAGGCCCCTTCCACACAGCCATATAATGCAGAATTTCAAGGTAGATAATCCACAATATCTGCTTTGAATTGGGCTATCTGAATCCACACTACCATATAACCCAGTTCAAAACAGATAATGTGGGTTTTTATACTTCACTTCACCTAGGCGATCCCTCGTTGGCCGAGTAGGATAGTCTTCCAGGATCAGAATTCTTGTGAGTCTGTAGGTGGCTGTGGAGCCCTATTCTTGATCTGCATCTTCTCCCGCAGTGAGGGCATTGGTTTCCAGGTGGAAGGCGGTCCTGGTTGGGGTTGGCTTGACGCGCCTTCCTCTTGGCACGTTTCTTTCTTTCACCCTCCATTCGTACCTTTTCAAAATCTGCAGCACTGCTGGTCACATCTGACCTCCAGCTGGAGTGCTCAAGGACCAGGGCTTCCCAGTTCTCCGTGTCTATGCCACAGTTTTAAAGGTTGGCTTTGAGCCCATCTTTAAATCTCTTTTCCTATCCACCAACATTTCATTTTCCATTCTTGAGTTCGGAGTAGAGCAACTGCTTTGGGAGATGGTGGTCGGGCATCCAGACAACGTGGCCGGTCCAGCGGAGTTGATGGTGGAGGACCATTGCTTCAATGCTGGTGGTCTTTGCTTCTTCCAGCACGCTGACATTTGTCCGCCTGTCTTCCCAAGAGATTTACAGGATTTTCCGGAGGCAGCACTGATGGAATTGTTCCAGGAGTTGCATGTGACGTCTGTAGACAGTTCACGTTTCGCAGGCATCTTTGCAGGGTTTTTATACAGCTGTGTGTGGAAGGGGCCTGATTGGAACAATGGAGAGTATGCTGTTGTGGCTTTTGATATTCCTGAGCTGCTTCAATATGATAAAAGAGGGAGGAATTTTGTTTCTTTGGAGTAACACTTCGACAAATGGCAGAAGCCACTGTTTCTTCCCTTCTGCTTTCCTCTGTGTGTGGGTTTGGTAACAGCACTTTCGGGAACTGGCTGTGGCTGGCCACAGCACATGCAACATGAATTTGGCCGGTCTGTAGTAAAAGCCAAATGGCTTCCAAAGGACTGCTGCTGACCAAAATGTATAATCTGGCTTGAAACAGAATTTTTGACTATGAAGTCATTAAATATTTATATTGTGTAGGCAAGCGATACTACACTTAAAAAAAAAACCAGAGCTAGAAGTCTTATTTCCTCCTGGGATGTTTTCTGGCATTTAACCACAAAGGAATGAACCGTTTTTGAGCATTTTTGATTAATCTAAATGACTCCGCCCGGTATCTCGAAATGTTCTTTACTTTTTTCGGAGTCTCCTAGCAGCGCCTGGGGCCCAGAGGTCCTCTTCGTAGTAATAGTGAGCTCATATATATGATATAGGTCGGAGGAAAGTACCTGTAATCGCTTCTGCTTCATTGCCGTGGAACATCTCTATTCTAGAAACTCAACAAAATTGAAACTGGTGCTGCTGGAAACTTTTCAGAAAGTTTGCCGTGGCATTTCCTAGGTCCTCCAGTGTGACTTTGTAGTATATATGTAGATATGATAGCCATGTATAAATATGTGAGAGGAAGCCACAGGGAGGAGGGAGCAAGCTTGTTTTCTGCTTCCTTGGAGACTAGGACGCGGAACAATGGCTTCAAACTACAAGAGAGGAGATTCCATCTGAACATTAGGAAGAACTTCCTGACTGTGAGAGCCGTTCAGCAGTGGAACTCTCTGCCCCGGAGTGTGGTGGAGGCTCCTTCTTTGGAAGCTTTTAAGCAGAGGCTGGATGGCCATTTGTCAGGGGTGATTTGAATGCAATATTCCTGCTTCTTGGCGGAATGGGGTTGGACTGGATGGCCCATGAGGTCTCTTCCAAATCTTTGATTCTATGATTCTATGATTCTTCATTCAGGAGGGTTTGCTATTATCTGTGATTTTTGCAAAAAGTGGTAAATCTGGGAACTTATCTCCTGTAGATATCAGTATATGCTGGTATAAACTGTTTCTAAACTGATAGAAAATATTTTGGGATACACAATATGAATCTCCAAAAATAGAATTGGAATAAAATCTAACACTTTCTGATCTTTTTATTCACTCTGGATGTGTTCATTGTTCCTTATAACTCTTGTACGTCTTGTTGTATCCCAGACTGGGAAGAAGGTGGAATATAAACAAATATTGTCATCATTGTGTTACAGTTTTAGAAGCTTGATTTGTTTGCTTTTTGACCTGCTTACTCATTTATCTATGTATCTACCACATTTCTCTCCTGTTTAATTTCATATTTATCTACCTATCGTTAAGGTTACTTAATTTCTTTCTTTTTTTAGTTGGAGAATAGCAACTTCATTACATCTCTAGATTTAAAAAACTCTATTTGTTTTAATTAAGTGATAATAATAATAATAATAATAATAATGAATAATTCCAAATAAACATATAATATTAATATTATAATATTGTAAGTATTTTTGTCACCTTTTGGAATAGATAATTTTCCTATTTTGTTGGAGGTCTAATGATTGCTTGTGTTTGAAAAACAAAACACAACATCTTACACTTTTATGAAGTTATAATAACAATAATACAATAATACACTTTTTAAATATTCTGTTCTATCTCCCCAAGGGGACTCAGAGCGGATTACAGTATACACATATATAGGCAAACATTCAGTGCCTTTTATACAGTGACCAACAATAACATACAATACACAAACAAAGGCAAATGTTTCCCTTTCCATCTCCGGTGTCTGGAGGCAATGCCTAACTCTGGCCATGGGGAGGTGCTGTTGTTCCATTTTCCATGCTGAAGAGTCTGTTGTCCGTAGAAACCTCCTGGTCAAGTTGCCAGCATGGTTTCATGGATGCCTTTTACCTTTCCCGCCAAGGCAGTACCTATTGATCTATCCATACTGCATGTTTTCAAACTGCTAGGTTGGCAGGAGCTAGGGCTAACAGCGGGAGCTTACCACAACCCACGGCTTCAAACTGCCAACCTTCTGGTCAGCAAGTTTTTCCTCAGCTAGCAGTTTAACCCACTGTGCTACCATGGCCCCCAAGTTATATAAATGAATGAGAGCTGGACCATGGATGCTGGGATAGATTTGGAATTAGGTGTTCAGCTCACCTTGACAAAGTGGGGTCTTCTACCTAATCTTACCCATGGCAGCCACTTGCCCATAGCAGTCCCTAAAAATGCTGATGGGCAGGTTGTGTATGGATGTGTTTGTGAAAGACAGAGATTTAAATCTTTTTAGATGAGACAGAGTGGGATGCACTTGAAAACTGTGTGGTGGTCTCCTTCACAAGTGCAACCCTCCACTACCATCCAAAAGAAGACCAATGCTGGACGCAAGTGTTCTATAATCCACTTCCTTCCTTATATCTTTACTTAAAACAAGCCATAGAAAAGTTGTAGCCACCTTTTGAAAAACTAAACAATAATACTAGTTTTTGAAGGGAGCAGAGAGGAATGGGAAAGAACTCAGGATACACACACACACACACACACACACACACACACACACACACTAGTTGTACTCGCCACGCGTTGCTGTGGTCAACCTTCCCTCCATCTTTCTCTCCTTCTTTCTTTCTCTCCTTCCTCCCTTCTCTCTTTTTCTTTCCCTTCTTCTTTCTTCCTTGTCTACCTGTTTCTTTTCTTGCTTCCTTTGCTCTTTGGTTTCATCCTGTCTTGTCCCCTTCCTTCCTTCCTTCCTTCCTTCCTTCCTTCCTTCCCTCCGTCCCTCCCTCCCTTCCTCCCTCCCTCTTTTTCTCTTTTGTTCCTTCTCTCCTTCCTTGCTTCTTTCACTTTTATTTCATTCTCTCCCTCCTTCTCTCCTTCCTTGCCTTTTCACTTTTTTATTTCATTCTCTCCCTCCTTCTCTCCTTCCTTCTCTACTCTTCTGTCTTTCCTTCTTTATCTCCTTCCCTCCTTCTTTCCCTCCTTCTCTCCTTCCTTCCTTCTCTACCCTTCTTTCTTTCCTTCCTTCTCTCCTTCCCTCCTTCTTTCCCTTCTTCTCTCCCTCTTTCTTTTCCTCTTTCTCTCCCTCCTTCCTTCTCTACCTTTCTTTCTTTCCTTCTTTCTCTCCTTCCCTCCTTCTTTCCCTCTTTCCTTCTCTACCCTTCTTTCTTTCCTTCCTGCTCTCCTTCCATCCCTCCTTCTCTCCCTTCCTTCGTCCTTTCTGTGTATGTGTTTTGTGTATGTATATGATATATGTGTGTATATATGTGTGTTTGTGTATATATATATGTGGTTTTGTGCATGCGTTGTAATGTTGTTGTTTTTAAGTCCCTTCTGTTGTGTTTTTCAGTGTTTTTATGAGTGCTGGTCACTTGTTGACCTGAGAGGTGTCTTGTGTCCAAATTTGGTGTCAATTCACCCAGTGGTTTTTGAGTTCTGTTAATACCACAACAAACGAACATTACATATATATATATGAGATGTTATAGCATTCCAAAATATAGAAAGGAGGAATCAGTAAATGGGAAAAGGAATGAAAGTTATTTTTGAAAAGAAAAAATACATTTTATCTTCTTACTAAATGAATATGTCTCAGCTATTCCGAAGGTACCTTTTTAAATACACGGGAGCTGTTTTTTATTTCCTTCCATTGTGCTGCTTTTGAGTTGAAACGCACGTTGGCTCTTTGTTGTCCTTCCAGACGCAACTTCATTTCTTGTGTGCACAATAACCCATTTCAGATTTTTGCATCTTATCGTACCTGTTGTGAAAAAGAGTTAAACATTCCATAAGGCCCTGACAGTCGGATAAAGGGAAAAGTCTAATTTATATGTAGCGTGTTATTATGTGCAGGGTTTAAAACGTAGATTAAATCCTTTGTCTGCGGAGAATATCGAGAGGCGGAAATACATGATGTGGACAAAAACAAATCTAGCAATTTACCCTATATAGCCTCCTCACTACCTTTTCAAAAAGTTATTATGATGATAATAAGCATGTTTTCTGGTGTTATTCTGTTGCTGACCGAGCCATTGCATTGTCCTGGTATAGCCGGGTATTCATACTGTGACAGCCTTGAGTAGCTAATGGGGTCAGTAATGTCACCATGTGATATATGGATTATGTTTACTGTGGCATATTTGGTTTGTGAGCCAAGGTACAAGAGCAGAGTAGATGATAAATAAAGATACACATCACTTTCCCACTCTCTGCCCTTCTCCCCACAACGCCTCCCCCTAAACAACAATGTGCTTCTCATCTTGGAGAGGTATTTGCGGGCAGGTAATTCACTTAAAAGTTGAAAATCCACGGACGACATTGAAGCCACGGGGAGTTTGTGCAAAGCTTTTCCTTGATCCAGATAAATTAAGGGGAAAACAGAAGTGATGTTTGTACAATGGTGGAGCCTCAGTGGAAGCACCTTTACCGCTTTTGGCGCATGCATCTCTGTGCTCAGAGCTTGGATGTGCTATGTTGCCCTTGGGAGATGCTGGGAGTTGTAATCTGAAAAGTAGTATTCTTAAGCTCTGTGTGGGCAATGGTGTTTACAGGCTGTGGTATCATCAAACCAGATCCCTTTCAGTTGCTGGAGCAAGGATCTTTTTTAACTGTGTTAGAACCAGAATAAAAGAGGTGCAGCAGCATCCTATTCCTAAGGCAGCAAACCACTAAATAATCCAACGTTCACCATAGTAAAGATGAATGTTTTAATCCAACATTCACCATAGTAAAGATGAAGGACATGACTGGCATTAAGTCCAGTCATGTCCAACCCTGGGGGTTGGTGCTCATCTCCATTTCTAAGCCGAAGAGCCGGCGTGTTCCGTAGACAACTCCAAGGTCATGTGGTCAGCATGGCTGCATGGAGCACCGTTACCTTCCTGCCAGAGAGGTGCCTATTGATCGACTCACATTTGCATGTTTTCGAACTGCTAGGTTAGCAGAAGCTGGGGCTAACAGCGGGAGCTCAAAACACTCCCCGGATTCAAACCTGCAACCTTTCGGTCAGCAACCTTTCGGTCAGCGTGACCACATCTCCATCTACGAACCCATGCGTTCACTTCGGTCATCTCGAGAGGCCCTGCTCGTGATCCTGCCTGCGTCGCAAGCGTGCTTGGTGGGGACTCGAGACAGGGCCTTCTCTGTGGTGGCCCCTCGACTCTGGAACGCCCTCCCAAAAGATCTTAGACAGGCCCCTTCATTGGCAGTCTTCAGAAAGAACTTGAAGACCTGGCTGTTCCGATGTGCCTTCTCAGATTAGGAATCTCCAATACCAAGTCCTAGAAGCACTTTAGTAGAACTAAGATTGCTGCACACCGCACACTGCACTTACTTTATAATCCTACATACCTCCTGCCACATCAGCACTTTTAATCTTGCACCCATTACCCTGGCCCGGCCCAGTTTTATAGTGTCTTGATGTATTGTTTATTGTCTGTTGTTTATACTGCTTAACTGTTTTTAATTTGCTTTAGGTATTGTATTGTTGTATTGTGTTTTGAGGCCTTGGCCGATGTAAGCCGCATCGAGTCCTTCGGGAGATGTTAGCGGGGTACAAATAAAGTTATAATAATAATAATAATAATAATAATAATAATAAGTTCAGCAGCTCAGCACTTTAAAACACTGCGCCACCAGGGGCTCCAACATTCACCATATATATATATATATGGCTCAGGGTCCACACAAAAGTTTCAAAACCTGCTATAAGTTGGAAATGACACAGCAGCAGCTGAGGGCCTGTCCAGACAGTACCTATTTTATCAAGACTGGTCATTGCTCTCCTCCCAAGAAGTAAGCGTCTCCTGATTTCCTGGCTGCAGTCTGCGTCTGCAGTAATCTTTGCACCTAGAAATACAAAGTCTGTCACTGCCTCCACGTTTTTCTCCCTCTATTTCCCAGTTGTCAATCATTCTTGTTGCCACAATCTTGTTTTTTTATGTTTAACCTGGGGACCCCAAAATCCCGCAACAAAGCAGCAAGTATGGCTGACAGAATCAAATTCTGGGACCAACAAGTCTGTATTTGAACATCTTCTCAGATCCCGGGTTTTTGTTTTTTTGCCCCGACTAAAGTGCACAATTTGGTGCTGTCTGGAAGCGCCCAGAAATGCACACATACACACTCTTTCTTCAAGGAGTTCAGAGGGTTACATATAATTCTGTTCCTTCTCATAGGAACGACTAACTCAGGGATTATGGGAATTGTAGGTCAAAAAAGTAACTTTTTTCATTTTCCAGTTTTATGTTGCTGATTCAGTGTCATAATAGTTGATTTGTTGATGAAGAGTTGGCATTCTTATTTAGAATGTAATCAACTTAGAATAAAGATGCTACTGCTGATAATGTTGTCTGAATGATGTGGGCAGTGAGCTGTTTAGGTGGATTCGTAGTCTCTGAGAGCTCTGTGGGTGTCCTCCGACCCTGTCTTTGCAAGAAAAGTGAATAGAAGCTTGACAACAATAAGTGACACTGATGTCCCTCTTCCACTAATATGGATTGTTTAGAAAGTCTTCCAAGTTTAGGGAGTTTCTGGGTTGTTGTAGGTTTTTCGGACTATATGGCCATGTTCTAGAAGCATTCTCCCCTGACATTTTGCCTGCATCTATGGCAGGCATCATCAGAGGTTGTGTTTAGGGAGTTTGCTTATAATGCAACCATGGCTATTTCTTTTGGAAAATATGATGCCAATGGATAGGTGTCTTGCTGCTCTGTTTCCGTCCTGCTGAACCTCTTCTTTCCACCCCACCCAGCGCCAAGCTGTTGTGCTTGATGGGCATTGAGTGACACTTCTTACCTTTCCGATTGCTTGCTTGTGGAATGGCAGCGAGCAAGTGAGAAAGAGAGTTAGCAGCCTGCTGGTGAACCCTTGCTCTTTTGAACAGTGTTTTGAGTTCATTGGCCTTGGAGGTGAAATTACTGTGCCACTTGTTACTGTTGAACAGCTGTATTCTCCATCACTCTGCTCACAACCGCGCCATTATTTAATCTCTGCCTTTTTCTTCTCCGTTGCCAAATGCTCCCTTTTTTCTTTTCCTACATTTTGCATGTGGCTAAATGGATTGAAAGTGTGCACGGTTACTTCTTTTGTGCATGTGTGTGTGTGTGTCCTGAAAGATGTTAAGTCCAACAAGCTTTTACCCACCGAGTCTGTGGAGAAAACGGCGAAGCAATTTCTGTTTCAATCTACATGTCTCTCTGGAGCACTAGTTCCACAGTCTGATCAATAGGTTTTATCGTAGACCTCACTGTCTCTAAAAGCTCTGTGACCTTATCCTGTCTAAAAATAGCATGTGCTCTCGCAGCCGACAGAACCTTGACCTGCAAAAGCCCATTTGGAACATAACTGACACATCCAGTCAGCTGTGTATCCAAGACACGCTTGGAGGACAGATTCTGTCCAGCTTCACCACAACACTGACTTACAAGTCCTTAGAAGGGAAAATACCAGCTTGGGGAAAAGGGGGCCAGGCCGGGGGGTGCGGGGAAGAGGGAAACTTGGGTAATATCCTTGGCAAGAGATAGGATGCTCATGTAAGGATCCAAGTCTTAGCTCAGCACTTAGAAAAGTTTCTGCTTTGGGTTGCAGTTCCCAAAATCCCCTGGCCAGCATGCTGCCTAGGAGATTCTCAGAGTTCACAACTGAAATCAGGGAGCTGGCGTTATTGTTTTATTCTCATCTATTTATCCATCCATCTATCCCTTTATATATATCCTGACTTTTTCACAGACTGTAGTGTCATAAGGAAACCCCATAGAATAACATTTTCAAAAATGGCAATAATTATTTATTATTTTATTTCCAAAATTTGTACCTGGTCCTTCTCAACCCCCGAAGGGGGACTCAGAGCGACTTACAACGGCAACAATTCAACAACAACAACAATGTATTGTCGAAGGCTTTCATGGCCGGAATCACTGGGTTGTTGTAGGTTTTTTTCGGGCTATATGGCCATGTTCTAGAGGCATTTCTCCTGACATTTCTCCTCAGATGCTTGCCATAGATGTTGGCTGTGTTTTGATTTCATTTACTTCCTTGGTGTTCTCGCAATCATTTTCATGGGAAAGTTTTCTTTAATCTTGAAGGTCTAGGCTGGGAAAAGGGCTAAAACTTACCACCACTCCAACAGCCACCATGTCAGACTACACAGAGAAGCCATTGAAATCCACAATTTCAACAGAAAGGAGGAAACCATGAAAATGAATAAAATTTGGCTACCAGTATTAAAAAAACTCTAAAATTAGAACAGCACAACAACAGAGAGGAAACAAACAAGGACATCTAATCACCTCTCAACAAAAGATTGCTCCAGGCACTGCCAGGCAATCAAATGCTAATCAAGGTGATCAGTTGAAACATTCACACCTAGCTCCAACAGACAAGAGTCCTTTGTCCCACCCTTGTCATTCCACAGATATATAAACCTTTTTTCTTAGTTCCAACAGACCTCACTACCTCTGAGGATGCTTGCCATGGATGCAGGTGAAACGTTAGGAGAAAATGCCTTTAGAACATGGCCATATAGCCTGAAAAAACCTACAACAACCCAGTATCCACCTCATTACTTCTGTTGTTGTTGTTGTTGTTATCATCAGCATCATGTCAAAAGCAAATTGAGAATACAGCTATAACGTATAGAAAACCCACAAACAAAGTCAAAAACTTGACATTATACTAGATGTCCTTTGACAAGTAGCTGGCCACTTGGAGTGCCTCTGGTGTCACTGTCAGAAGGTCCTCCATTGTGCATGGGGCAGGGCTCAGGCTGCATTGTAGAAGATGGTCTGTGGTTTGCTCTTCTCCACTCTCGCATGTCCATTACTTCATTCTCCACTGGCAGCAGAAAGCCTTCTAAGGTATGTTGGGAAAGGCATACAGAGTAATGCCCAGCATAGAGGCATGGCTGACCTCATCTGGTTGGCAGGGAACCAGACAATGCCTCACACCCAAGTGGACTCCTCTGTTGCCATTTCATCGACTATTTCCTCCTTTGGGTCAGGACACTGGGCTGGGTTGAATGCCGTCGATCACTTGGTTTCTGGGATCTGTGCCTCATGCCAGGCTGGCTATAATGACATGTTGTGGCCATGTTGCCTCCAAGCCAATTGTTTGTGGTGGTTAATAGTTGTTGCCTTTGTATTGTCGACCCAGTGATTCATGGCTGGAATCACTGGGTTGTTGCTTTTTCGGGCTGTATGGCCATGTTCTAGAATCATTCTCTCCCGACCTTTCATCTGCATCTATGGCAGGCATCCTCAGAGGTTGTGAGGTTTGTTGGAAACTAAGAAAAATGAGTTTATATGTCTGTGGAAAGTCCAGGGTGGGAGAAAGAACTCTTGTGTGTTGGAGCTAGGTGTGAATGTTTCAATTGGCCACCTTGATTAGCATTTGATGGTCCAGCAGTTTCAAGGTCTGGCTTGTTACTGCCTGGAGGAATCCTTTGTTAAGAGATGATTACCTGTTCCTGTTTGTTTCTTGTCTGGAGTTCCCCTGTGTTTTAGTTTTCTTCTTTATTTACTGTTATAATTTTAGGGTTTTAAAATACTGGTCTATGAAGTGGGCTGAATCCTTGATGTAGTGCATAGTGAGCCCAATATGGCATTGTAACTATGCAGCCACAGTTACAATCCCATATTGGTTGCACAGTTACAATCCCATATTGGGCTCACTACGCATTACATCAGGGACCCATTGCCTTTGTCTCCTTCTTCCTCTGTGCTGTCACGTGCTGGGCCTGTAGCAGTTGGCTTTTGAACAGGACGTGCTCTTTGTGCCCAGTGGGAAGCCAGGGTGCCTCGAGTGAGAGGCCCTAAGGATTTTCCTATACAGAGTCTTTAGAAGCTTGAAAGGTTTAACAAAGTTCTTTATTATTGCTTAAGTTTTCAACAAACAATCAAATACTTCTTAGATCTTCAACAAATTATACAAATGCTTCAAGGCTTTGAATCAACTGGTGGTGTTCTTAATCTTGTCCACAAGGGACAGGCAACTGTCTTTGTGAACTGTTTCTTTTCTTTAAGAGGAAAACCCTTTTTAACCCCTCCTTGGGCAATCTACTTTCTAAACTTAGCTGGTGTGGGCTCTACTCCCGGCTCCAAACTGCTTCTTGGGTCCCAAGTAGACCTACCAGTCAAGGCTTTGTAGATTCTCCAGCTGGAGTCCTTTGGAACTGTTTCCCCCCGGAATTTCCCCCGGATGCTGTGAGAAACGAAGCTTCTCTACAGGTGGAGCTAATCCACGTCCTGTAGCTAAGATTTCCAGTGCAAGACTGACCTAAAATGGCTCCCTCTCCTCCCAGAGCCCCGGGGAAAGGGGCGGAACCAAAACTTAACAATGATTGATGGGTCATTGGCCCTATAATTGCAAACCAAGGGAAGCCACCTTATTGCAAAATGCATGGAACTTTGGAATGCATGCAAACACTCAATAGAAAGAAATGAAGTTGGAGCTCCTGGTACAGCTGTACCAGCACATCCTCGCTTCTCTCAGCATATTGCTACTTACTTACTTACTTAGGCGATCCCTCGTTGGACGAGTAAGATGGTCTTCCATTATGCGTTTCTTTATGGGTTCGTAGGTGGCTGTGGAGCCCTATTCTTGACCCGCATCTTCTCCCACAGTGAGGGCATTGGTCCCAGGTGGAAGGTGGTCCCGGTCGGGGTTGGCTTGACGCGCCTTCCTCCTGGCACGTTTCTCTCTTTCGTCCTCCACTCATGCCTCCTCGAATTCTGTAGCACTGCTGGTCACAGCTGACCTCCAGCTGGAGCGCTCAAGGGCCAGGGCTTCCCAGTTCTCAGTGTCTAGCGCTCAAGGGCCAGGGCTTCCCAGTTCTCAGTGTCTATGCCAGAGATTTTAAGGTTGGCTTTGAGGCCATCTTTAAATCTCTTTTCCTGTCCACCAACATTCTATTTTCCGTTCTTAAGTTCAGAGTAGAGCAACTGCTTTGGGAGGCGGTGGTCAGGCATCCGGAGTTGATGGCAGAGGACCATCGCTTCAATGCTGGTGGTCTTTGCTTCTTCCAGCATGCTGATGTTTGTCCACTTGTGTTCCCAGGAGATTTGCAGGATTTTCCGGAGGCAGCGCTGATGGAATCGTTCCAGGAGTAGCATGTGACGTCTGTAGACAGTCCACGTTTCGCAGGCATATAGCAGGGTTGGGAGGACAATAGCTTTGTAGACAAGCACCTTGGTATCCCTACGGATGTTGCATATTGCTACTAGGGCCACAATAACCCCATTGTGGACATGCTAATTTCCACTGTCACCATCAGTTCCTCCAAACCACATAGTTCTTTACTCTGCAGTTGACCTTGGAGAATGTTCCCTTTGGAAAAGAAAAAAAGGAAGAAGTGACAAGCACCTGAAGCTTGTCCAATGAAGGGTTAAGCAACTTGTCTGGCAAGAGAAAGAGGACTGGCACCCTAGCTTTGAGAAAGATGAAAAGGGACAAGAGAGAGAAAGAAAGAGCAGCAATGATTGTAAAGCTGTACAAGGTGGCATTTTGTTCTCCAGCTAACAAAGGCTGGGGCCCCCATTGTCACCTCCCAGCCTGAAAGGGAGGTCGGTGGTAGGTATTAGCACGGCTAATCACACAAAGAGCCGGGTGGGCTTCTTCCAGCCAGCCAACATGCATGGACTCTCTTTGCAGCCTGAGAAACGGGAGAAATTGGGACTGGCCCTGACTCTCAGTTCCCATGTATGGGTTATTCTCTTTTGGTTACGCAAAATGTCTGCTTTGATCCCTTCAAGCGCAAGACTATTATTAGCAAACTGTCAGGATCCTAGAAAGAAGAGAGTGGCATTTTAACTGCCACCTCTATGCCTTGACTATTTGGTTTACAGAAAAGTATGTCCAATTCTAAGCTGGAAGGGCTCCACTGGTAGAAGACAAAGGCTGCATGGATGACGAACAAGGGGTTGCCTTGCTCAGTGTCTTGCATTTCTTCGATTCCCATGCTTTTTCATCCTCTCTGGTGGATGCATCCAGAGATGTAGGTGGCTCTTTGGAAAGTAGCAGTTTACCTGATGGAGATTTTCCTGTTATGTTTAGAATTGATGTGTGTGCATCCATCCTAAGAGGCCAGGTGATATTGCCTTCAACAATATTGAAAGAGCATGACCTCATGCAATGTCCTGAACAATTTCCAAGACGGACATAGGTGCTAAAATCCAGGCAAGGACAAACAGTTGCTTGTATATATTTTGCTTGTGTTCTTATCATACGAAACCGTTGCACTGATGCCTTCTACTGATTTGGCTAAATCTGTTGTCTTCTATTGTTATGCATTGTCATTGCGATATTCTGAGTTAGAACGCTATTCCACATAGGATGGAGCTACACAGCCATATAATGCAGTTTTCATAATGCAGATTAATTGCATTGGACTAGATTATATGAGTCTACACTGCCATATAATCCAGTTCAATGCAGTTAATTTGCATTCTGGAACTACATTATAAGGAAGTGTAAAGTAAAGGTTTTCCCCTGACATTAAGTCCAGTCGTGTTGCTGCTCCACCACGGCCCCAGTAATTCAACCCTTTACTATGCGGAAAAAGACAGCTAAAACACTCTGAAAAGATGACTGTCCAACCTGTTCAAAGAAGAGGAGTCCATCACCCTACAAGGCAATCTATTCTACTGCCAAACCGCTCTTACAGTAAAAAGTTCTTCCTAATGTTTAGGTTGCTCCATGCAGTCATGCTGGACACATGACCTTGGAGGACAACGCTGGCTCTTCAGCTTAGAAATGGAGATGAGCGCCAATCCCCAGAGTCGGACATGACTGGACTTAATGTCAGGGGAAAACCTTTACCTAATGTTTAGGTGGCATCTCTCGTCTTGTGATTTGAATCCATTGGTTTGTGTTGTAGTCTCTGAAGTAGCAAGAATCAAGCCCGCCCTATCTTCTACATAACCTCCCTTTGGGGATAGAAAAAAAAGAGAGTGATAGATAATAGGTGTGTTATTCTTTGCTACTTATTGTCAAGTGTTACCACTGAAGGAATGTGATCCTTGTCTGAAAAAAAGGCTACCCATCCTTGTTCTTGCTAAACCATATACAGGTAGCAACAGGATGACCAGATCGTAGCTGGTGGAACAAAGGTATTTTGGAGCCTTGATAGTCATTTGTGTAGCTGGGTCTATGTTTGTACAATATTTGTTTAGTTTATTGAAGTGAGATATGCCTGTTGTTTTGAGCTGAAGCCAATCTGTCGTCGGTTTCCATCAGATGCAGAGACTTTGACAACCGCTTTTCCAGTAGCCAGGACAAGGCAAGTCCATTCGCTGGTTGTTTGTCATGCAGCTCTTCAGATACTCTTTCACCCGTTGAAGGCATTATTAATGCGTGTGCCCCATCCCCTTCAAATTAAACATTAAATGGAGGAGTGCTGTCACCAATCACACATAATTTATATAGACCAAGAAAGGCAAGTTTGTATTTGTCTCGAAAAATAAATAAAAGAATTACATATGGTCGCAAACTGTCAAGTTTGGTCTTCTGGGTTTCTTCATGATCCTTGTTTACTTTGACAAGAGTTTTGTTCTTCATTATCTACACTGACTATATCATATTCATAGTGTTTTAGGATGAAATGGAGAGGGCAAAACAGTTAATAGGTAAACATCCTTGCCCGATAAAAAGTACCGTATATACTTGAGTATAAGCCAACCCAAATACAAGCCTATGCACCTAATTTTATCACAAAAACTGGGAAAACACATTGACACGAGTATAAGCCGGGAGTGGGAAATGCAGGAGCTACTGGTAAATTTCAAAATAAAAATAAATACCAATAAAATTACATTAATTGAGGCATCAGTAGGTTTAATGTTTTTGAATACATTACATAAAACTGTAATTTAAGATATAACTGCTCAACTCTAATAAAAACATTATTCTATTATTTATATTTATTTACAGTATTTGTATACTGCTTTTCTCAGCCCGATGGGGACTCATGTAGTGGTTGGTGCTCTTCAATTTTTATCCAGTTTGGCTCCCCAGATGTTGCTGAACAGCAACACCCATCACTTTTTATTATCCATCATGCAGACTGGGAATGATGGGAATTACAACACAATAGCACTTAGTAAAGGTAAATGTTTCTCCTTGACACTAAGTCTAGTTGTATCCGACTCTGGGGGATGGTGCTCATCTCCATTTCTAAGCCGAAGAGCTGGCATTGTCCGTAGACACCTCCAAGGCTATGTGGCCGGCATGACTGCATGGAGTGCCGTTACCTTCCCGCTGAAGCGGTAACTATTGCTCTACTTATATTTGCATATTTTCGAACTGCTATGTTGGCAGAAGCTGGGGCTAACAGCGGGGGCTCACCCTCCTCCCCAGATTCGAACCACCGACCTTTCGGCCAGCAAGTTCAGCAGCTCACCAGTTTAATCTGTTGCACTACTGGGGGCTCCTAATAGCACTTAGAATAATAGAGTTGGAAGAGACCACATGGGTCATCTAGTCTAACCCCTTGCCATGCAGGAAAAGCACGCAGTACCGCTGACAGATGGCTATCCAGCCTTTGTTTATAAACGTCTAAGGAAGGAGGTTCTATACACTCTGGGGCAGAGTTTTCCATCGCTGAACAGCTCTTACAGTCAGCAAGTTCTTCCTAATGTTCAGGTGAAATCTCATTTCCTGTAATTTTAACCTATTGCTCAGAGTCCTAGTCCTACTCTCCAGGGCAGCAGAAAACAAGCCTGCTTGTGGTTCTGATGTTGAGGAAAGTTTAAAGGACATTTTAAAGTCCGACATCCTATTCCCAAGCCTTGTACCTTGTACCTACATCTAAAGCTCACAATCCTGATTAAACAGGATGTAGTCTCCCATCAACTCTGGTCATGATGTAATGATGAGGAATGCATTTGTAGTTGTAGTTGGGGAATTGTAGTCCAGCATTTGTAGTCCACCTTATTATTATTATTATCCAGAGAGCCACATAAAGTGACATAGTGGGTTGGATTTGGCCCGTGGGCCTTGAGTTTGACACATGTGATTTAGAGAATGTACAAATTGTGACTTTGCAATTAAGCATGGGGATTATGTAGTAGACAATACTTACCATATACTACATAGGTATATATATTGCTATGTTATTTCTGTTTGTCGTGTATGTGTGTGTGTGTATTGATCTGCTTGACCTTCCTGTCCAGGTGAAAAGTGGATTGCAGATAAAAGAGTCCAGTAAAATATTACCTATAGGTCGACTGTACAAGGACTTTGATGTAGTCATTCCTTTTACATCCTGTTGCGTTTTCTGTGATCCATTGAGCAGTTTCTTATGTGTGAATCCAGATAATTTAGAAAGATGTGGCCCTCTTCTGAGAAATTATGCTCATCTTATCCAAACAGCTCCAACTTTTCTTGGAGTAGCTTTTTGTCTTGCGTTAGGCAAGATTCAGGGGCACAGAAATGCAGAGTCTTTCTTTCCATACTAATCAATGTCTCCATGCTTGTGAAATGCTGTCAATGATAAATATTTTCCTTGATCTGCCAATAGATTTAACTCCCCATGTTTGTTCTGTGTTTTCCTTTAAAAGCAATCCAAACACAGTACTATCAGTTTTCCTAACAACCGGTCCTTAAACTGAGGTGTGCTTTCAGGACATGTCTCACCTTAAGGACCTCTTGGTACAGCAATTGCCTTGTTGTCCCAGTTTGGTGCTTAAACGTAAGTGAAGAAGCTGAACCTGGAAACAGTCATGACCATGCGGTGGTGCAGTTGCCTCTCTCTCTCCTTGATGTTCAACTGGCCAAGAATAAACAAATACATCTGCCCAGATAATGTTTAATCTGTTCTCATAAACTTCCAGAAGTTGTGGTTTCCTCTTAAAACAGGTTACAGCTATCCCACCCACCCCACAAAGCCACATTGTGTGGAGTCCCTCTTACGTGGACTCCGTTATCTGGAGCCATTTTGGATCCTCCTGGACTCTGCCTCCTCCATATGCTGTGGCACACTTTGGCAGATCTCTGATAGTAGGCCCTCCACATTCAGTGGAGTTCAGTGGACAGACTGAATTAAAAAGAAAACACTTTTGCTTATTTAACACATGGAAACAGTCCCTATTGAGCCTTCATGTCTTTTCTCAGCCAATGCCAAAAATGGGCATCGAACAGAATCACTAATATAAATTCTCCATTTCTGTAGCTCTTAATATCTGACTGTCATGCTAACAAGGACAAGAGGGCTTGGAAACTAGGCTTTGAATTCTGGTCAGCTGTACAAATCACTGAAGCACCTTGGGCAGCTCTGTCCCTTGAAATCATCTTACTATGCACACTGCACATATCTTATTTGTAGTGCAAAAACGACTTTAAAAAGTACAATAATTAAAATTAAGAACAATGTTAACAAATATAAACTTATCAGTATTCCACTGGGAAGTGTGGGCCTGCTTTTGGCTGATGAGATAGGATTGTTGTTGTTGTTGTTGTTGCATGCTTTTAAGTCTGAGCAAGGGCCGGGTAAATGACCTTGAAGGGCCGTATCCGGCCCCTTGGGCCTTAGTTTGAGGACCCCTTGTCTAGATCTAAGGAAGTCCTGCTACTGATCAGACCACATCTGGAATACTGTTTCCGATTCTGGGCACCTCAATTTAAGGGAGATGTTGACAAACTGAAAGGTGTCCAGAGAAGGGCGACTAAAATGATCAAGAATCTGGAGAACAAGCCCTAGGAGGAGTGGCTTAAAGGGCTGAGCATGTTTAGCCTGCAGAAGAGAAGGCTGAGATATGATGAGGGCCATGTATAAATATGTGAGGGGAAGTCACAGGGAGGAGGGAGCGAGCTTGTTTTCTGCTGCTCTGGAGACTAGAACACAATGGAACAATGGCTTCAAACGACAGGAAAGGAGATTACACCTGAACATTAGGAAGAAGTTCCTAAGTGTGAGAGGAGCTGTTCAGAAGTGGAACTTTTCTCCAGAGTGTGATGGCGGCTCTTTCTTTGGAGGCTTTTTAACAGAGGCTGGATGGCCATCTGTCAGGGGTGCTTTGAATGTGATTTTCCTGTTTCTTGGCAGAGGGTTGGCCCATGAGGTCTCTTCCAACTCTATCATTCTTTCTCATAATCTGAGCAAGCCCAATTCCTTCCAATATTGTAACTGCTTGCCTAAAGACAAGGCAGCTGCCCAACCTAGGGAGGCTGCCTGTGTCCATAAATCAGATCCCGAAGTGAGCAGGCATCCGACCACAGCGAAATACACTGAGATAAATCCCCCGTAATGGAGAGATGACTGCAGACAGGTTGTCCGCTGCACTCCTTTCCTTGTAGCCACAGCCCCACGTGTAATCAGTGGTCTGTAATTTGGATGCAGATGGCACTGTCGAGGGGGTCATTTTAGTGCAGAACTTGCTTATTTGTAGCTGCAGAGAAGAACAGTTTTAGGTCGGGGAAATCAAAGAAGAAAGGAAAGAAAGAAGGGAAGAATCACGGTTGGCTTTTGGCTTCTTGAAATAAAGAATATTCCTCTTCCTCTTCCGTTTATTCAAAAAGCAAGCAAGATCTTAGGGGGCATGGTGTGTTGATGGATCATGGATGGCTTGCCAGATGGAGATGCAGTTGGACATAGTCCAAGACCACTTTCTCAAAAATACCTGTCCTCAGCAATGGAAAGGTTAAGGCAAGAACCTTTAATGCCAAGATGTGTACATTATGGATATTCTATTAGCCACATGGCATTGCGTTTTGTGGGAATTGGCATCTTGCCCTCTGGAAACGATACTCTGAGCAAAGGAAAACCCTGATGGATTGGAGAGAGTGTGGGTTCCTGCCTTTGAGCATCCTTCCACACATACACATACCTGCCAAGTGTAGTTTGATGTGAGCTTTCCTGGAGATAAATGGTTTTCAGCCCAGAATTCATTCTGGTTCCCCCCCCCCCCCCGGTTCTGGGCAGAAAGATGGCAAATAAATCAAGATTTTTAAAAGTATATCTTGAATGTTGAATCAGGATTCTGGGAGACCTGGGTTTGAATCCCTGCTCAGCTGTGGAAATCCATTTGGTGACCTTGACAAGTCACATCATCTTACCCGTTTCTAAACAAATCTTGCCCAGGAGTAAATGAAGGTAGAGACACATGAGACAATATTCTGCCAGTCCTTTACAGAATTAAGCACACGGAGGCACCTGAAGACGAAGAAATGGATGCCAGTGTTCAGTTTCCTGGGCTTTCAAATACAGAGCTTGGCAGAGCTTTTCTCAATCACAGCCAGGCCATTTAGCAATTCTGGGAGTTGCAGTCAAAAAATTAATTTTCAGAGGGTCTGGAATAGTTATAGAGTTGGGCTTCTGTGATAAATGAGTGAACTTTTCTCTTAAATTGCACATATAGATAAATCCAGTTTTTTTAATTGGATAGAAACAGGAATTAGAATCAAAGAGTTGGAAGAGACCTCATGGGCCATCCAGTCCAATTACTTCCCAAAGTCTTCATCCTTTCCTTTCCTTTCTTTTCCTTTCCTTTCCTTTCCTTTCCCCTTTCCCCTTTCCCCCTTCTCCCTCTTCCCTCTTCCCTTTTCCCCTTTCTTTCTTCCTTTCTTTCTCCGTTCTCCCTCCTCCTTTCTTCTTTTTTCTCCTTTTTCCTTTCTCCCTTCTTTCTCCTTTCTCCCTCCTCACTTCTCCTTTTATCTTTTATCTTTTCTCCTTTCTCCCTTCTTTCTCCTTTCTTCTTTCTCCCTTCTCCCTTCTCCCTTCTTTCTCCCTCCTCACTTCTCCTTTTGTCTTTTATCTTTTCTCCCTTCTTTCTCCTTTCTTCTTTCTCCCCTCTCCCTTCTTTCTCCTTTCTCCCTCCTCACTTCTCCTTTTATCTTTTCTCCTTTCTCCCTTCTTTCTCCTTTTTTCTTTCTCCCTTCTCCCTTCTTTCTCCTTTCTCCCTCCTCACTTCTCCTTTTATCTTTTCTCCTTTCTCCCTTCTTTCTCCTTTCTCCTTTCTTCTTTCTCCCTTCTTTCTCCTTTCTCCCTCCTCACTTCTCCTTTTGTCTTTTCTTCTTTCTCCCTCATTTCTCCTTTCTCCCTTCTTTCTCCTTTCTCCCTCCTCACTTCTCCTTTTATCTTTTCTTCTTTCTCCCTCATTTCTCCTTTCTCCCATCTTTCTCCTTTCTCCCTCCTCACTTTTCCCTTTATCTTTTCTCCTTTCTCCCTTTTTCTCCTTTCTTATTTCTCCCTCTTCACTTCCCCTTCACCCTTTATCTTTTCTCCTTTCTGCCTTCTTTCTCCTTTCTCCCTTTCTCCCCTTCCCCCTTTCCTTCCTAGCATACCATCTAAAAGTGCTGTCACAACCCTTTAGGATTTATTTGTTGAAAGACGGCATTGTTTAATAAACTTGGACACTTTTATCATAAAGCTGACCTCTGTCCGCCCTCCCCACCAGGGTCAGTATCTTAAAGTAAGTAGAATTATTAAAGACAAGACAAGAGCTCCGGGGCTAAAAGTGACAGGCTTGTTATCATTTATATTTTGTGTACTGCTTTGAATGTGTAATGTTGGCTTTACCTGGTACCAGTTAGGAATGTGTTATCTTCTGAAACAATTCCCTTGTATTATGACTGCAGTGTCCCATACTTTACAGCAACTTTTCCCAGCCTAGTGCCCTCTGGGTATGCCAGACTGGAACTTGCATCATCTTAAGCCGCCATGTGAGCCCACAGTGCAAGCAATCTAACGTCATCCTGGGCTGCATTTACAGAAGCAGTGTCCATATCAAAGAAAATAACTCACAGAAACCCCTTGTTCTCTGTTGCTTCAGAAACTAGGACTAGAATGAATGGGTGGAAACTGTAAGAGAGCAGATTTTGGCTGAATATTGGAAAAAATATCGTAACAGCGAAACCTGATTGACAGCGGAAAAGACTGCCTTTGGTTCTTGTATGTTTTTCTTCTTTGGAAGTTTGTGTGTGTGTGTGTGTGTTCTTTGGAAGCTTGATGGGCATCTGTCAGGGATTCTGTATTTTGCATTGAGTGTTTGTATTCTAGGTGTCTAGCGCCACGTTGGATGGGTAACAGTAGGAGACAGGCACAGTAGTTCATGCTCTGGTTACATCCCTAATAGATTACTGCAACACACTCTATGTGGGGTTGCCTTTGAAGGCTGTTTGGAAACTTCAACTAATCCAACGGGTAGCAGCCAGATTGGTCACTGGAGCGCCATACAGGGAGCACACCACCCCCCTGCTATGTCAGCTTCACTGGCTGCCAATCCATTTCCAAGCACAATTCAAAGTGCTGGTCTTGGCCTATAAAACCCTATACAGCTCCGGCCCAGCTTACTTGTCTGAACATATCTCCCTCTACGTTCCACCTCATAGTTTAAGATCCACTAGGGAGGCCCTGCTCTTGGTCCCACCGGCTTCACAAATGCGGCTGGTGGGAACGAGGGACAGGACCTTCTCAGTGGTGACCCCCCCACTTGTGGAATTTGCTCCCCAGCAAGATTAGATCGGCATCCTCCCTCCTTTCCTTTAGGAAAAAATTGAAATCATGGTTTTGGAACCAGGCTTTTGGCTAGGAGGCACAACGGCACTTTGGACATTGAACTGGACCATATGATTGTTATGATAATGGAAATGGCTATGTGACTGTATAATTAATGTTATTGTTTTTCATCTATTAGTGCATTTATAATTTTATATTCTTGTTATATTATGATATTGCGGCATCGAATTGTTGCCAGTGTTAGCTTCTCTGAGTTTCCCCCTCGGGGGTTGAGAAGGGCGGGGTTGAAATGTTGTAAATAAATAAATGTAAATAAATATTATCTGACATTTTCGTTTATCTGACTTTCTGCCAGCCAGTTTATGTCGAATAAGTGAGACTCTACTGTACTTTACTTTTACTTACTTACTTGGAGGATGATGGTCCTCCAAGTTCGGTGTCCTGGGGGTGGGTTCGTAGGTGGTTGTGGAGCCCTATTCTTGACCTGCGTCTTCTCCCACAGTGAGGGCATTGGTTTCCAGGTGGGAGGCAGTCTCGGTCGGGGTTGGCTTGATGCACCTTCCTCTTGGCACGTTTCTCTCTTTCACCCTCCATTCGTGCCTCTTCAAATTCTGCAGCACTGCTGGTCACAGCTGACCTCTACTGTAACTATTGTAACTACATTTGTAACTAGTTGCTTCCATCCTGTTGCCATGTATTTTGCTATCTCAGCTAGTAATGCAGTGGTTGTAGTCAGTTGTTGCCTGTTTCTGAGCATTGCTTGAGTTCAGTAGACGGGTATCCTGCCGGTGAGCTTGACTGTATCTCGCTAGTCAATATAGCCAATGACCACATTGCTCAAGAATAATGGGAATTGATCTTGGGGGCACCAAGTTAGAGAAGGCTGGCTTCATTTCTTCCGGTCTTCAGTGATGGTAAAAATGCTCATTTGTTTTAAGCGAAATAGTAGTTTTTTGGTCTTGTTTACATGGATTAATCAATTCTGTTTAACAAAACCTTTAACATGTTTTAAATCCTGTACAGTTCGCTCTGGGAGTTAAAAGCAGGACCGGGAGCTTGATGAGATTGCCCTACATAAGCATAAAATGAAAGAAGAAAAATCGTTTTGTACTTTAGTGTGTTCATGTTTTGAGATATCACAGAACTGATGAATATCTTCATAGCATATTGAGAGCTCTGGGGGGAAATTCTAAAATAAAACGAAATAATGTCAAGAGTAGATTACACCGATTCCATAATGTCATTGCACAAATGCAGAAACTAGGCTCGTAATTAACATCCTGATGACCTCATTTCCATTTGAAAAGGTAAAACATGCCTCCACATGATGTTGAACTACAACTCCCATCATTCCTTGGCAGAATGTCTAATTCATCTGATGAGTCCTTGGTTATGAGGAGTTTTTGTTTTAATCTGGTCACACTCCGCAGATAGACCTGAAGTTTAGCATATGCAACCAATGACTAGAATCCCACTGGTGACAGACACAGACACTTGTCTTATCTGCGGTTGTGTGAGCACATTTAATTTTAGGTTGTTGCGGAAGGAGATATTTAGTCCTTACGCAATGCCACAGCAATTTCCTCTGTGTAGCAATGTCACAACAAAGGAAAGTGAGAGAGCTTTTGCATATGGAAACCACTCTTACTTTATGGTGAGACTGGAAGTTTTGTCGCTAATGTATCTTGATTTTTTAAAAAAATATTAATTAAATGCTGGTGTTGAAACAGCTACACTCCTTTTAAAAACACGCTGCAGTATGTAAACTAAGGGGTTCCCATACATCGTAATTGGCCTGTGGCAGAATTCTTATTCTGACCAAACTTCATTGAAGAAACTCCTTATCATAACCTCACTTTGTGACATGTATAGACAGGCTGGAAAAATAAGCTTTGCAGAGTAGTAAGCAACTGGTGTGCAGCAACACCGCTTGACTACAGCCTACTTTTGTGGCCGTGGTTCCATAATTCAAGCATTTGTGTGCCAGATTTTGATACCAAAATAGCTGGACAGGGAGAGAAGCAGCCAGAACCTGAACACAGCAAGACAGAGACAAAGGGTTGTTGTTATTTACTTTTTCAGTCACTTCCAACTCTTTGTGACCTCATGGACCAGCCCATGCCAGAGCTCCTTGTCAGCCGTGGCCACCCCCAGCTCCTTCAAGGTAAAGCTGGTCACTTCAAGGATACCATCCATCCATCTTGCCCTTGGTTGGCCCCTCTTCCTTTTGCCTTCCATTTCTCCCAGCATCATTACCTTCTCCAAGCTTTCTTGTCTTCTCATTATGTGTCCAAAGTACTTCATGTTTGCCTCCAATATGTTGTTGTTGTTCATTCGTTCAGTCGTCTCCGACTCTTCGTGACCTCATGGACCAGCCCACGCCAGAGCTCCCTGTTGGCCGTCACCACCCCCAACTCCTTCAAGGTCAGTCCAGTCACTTCAAGGATGCCATCCATCCACCTTGCCCTTGGTCGGCCCCTCTTCAAGGATGCCTCCAATATACATCCCCCCAATGAGCAACCAGGCATTATTTCTTAGAATATGGACTGGTTTGATCTTCATTGCGGTCCAAGGCACTCTCAGAATTTTCCTCCAACATCACAGTTCAAATGCATCTATCTTCCTTTGCTCAGCCTTCCTTATGGTCCAGCTCTCGCATTCATAGGTTACTGTGAGTAGAAGGGGGAAATGCATGGAGCATTGGTAGGTTAAGTGGGCAGAGACAAGAAAGATCCCCAAGCAAGAGTGGCCAAAATGTGTCTCTGCTTCTGTTGTTGGAATTAAGCTCCAAACAGACTTAGCCAGAATATGATGGCAGTCTTGTTTATGTAAGGTTCTGGACTTTGGAATCCTGTCCAAAATGCTGGGAACTGGAAATCAAGAGTATTAGAGGGTTTGCAAGGATTACCACATATTACTGGATAAGAGAGAAAAAACTGGTAGAATCTTAGAGTCTGTGACAAGGAGTTATGCTAGAACCAAACTATATAGCAGCTAATGCCTGTTTCCTTGCAGAAGGCAGTTCTGTCTAATTGGTAATACAGTACAGTCTCACTTATCCAACATAAACGAGCCAGCAGAGTGTTGGATAAACAAAAATGTTGGATAATACGAAGTCTCCTACTGTTACGCATCCGACACAGCACTAGACACCTAGAATAGTAACAACAGGGACTTAAAGAGTTAAAGCAAGGCAATGCATCAGGGCTAGGGTGGCCCACCAGGAAGTGCCTGGATCCGGAAGGGGAGCATGGAAATCACAGAAGGAAGGAGGGAGGATGCTTCCGCTTCCGGTCCTGCCTCTTTCCCCTCTTTCCTCCTTCCTCCATTCCTTGTCTTGCCTTTTTCAGTTATTGGGAATGGAGAGAGAGTTGAGGAGTGCTCCTTTAATTGAAGGGGAAATGCTGGAGGAAAAGGGGGTGTCAGATAAGAGTGTCGGATAAGACGGAATGTCAAATAAGTTAAGATTGGATAAGTGAGACTCTACTGTACTAAGGGCAACATGAATGGATGGTATCCTTGAGGTGACTGGCTTGACTCTGAAGGAGCTGGAGGTGGCGACGGCCAAGAGGGAGCTCTGGCGTGGGCTGGTCCATGAGGTCACAAAGAGCTGGAAGTGACTGAACGAACAAACAACAACAAACTGTACATTCTGTATCTCTGTATACGCAAGGAGGCATTTTGCAAGTGATAACAGAACTATAGACTTTGGAAATGTTACATGTTTTTGGATTATATCTCCAATAATCTATGAAAATTTCCAAAACTCTGCAGAAATAAAAGCAGTAATCCATAGTATTGTTGAAGGCTTTCATGGCTGGAATCACTGGGTTGTTGTAGGTTTTTTGGGCTATATGGCCATGTTCTAGAGGCATTCTCTCCTGACGTTTCGCCTGCATCTATGGCAAACATCCCAGAGATTGTGAGAATGCGTCTAGAACATGGCCATATAGCCCGAAAACCCTACAAAATCTAGTAATCCATAGTGATTCTACCACTAATTGGCAGTAGTAGTAGTATCAAGAGGTGTAGCAACTCGGAGTAGAATAGTAAAGTAGCTACATTTCATGAATGAGGCTTTTCGCATGTTCTTTGCATACCTTCCCCTGAAAACATGGTTTCAGCAAACACCGCTGCAGTAGATTGAGAAGGACAGGCGGAGAGCTGTTGGTTTAAACATGTTGGAACACTTCCCTCGGCCAGTGCCAAAAATGTGTCCGTCTCTCTAACCTGTAGGTAGGCAGGAATGGGTGTGGTGCTCCTTTCACAAAGGAGATCTTGGCAGTCAGAGAATCTTCCCCTCTCCTGAATGTTGACGTCTCTCCCCCCCCCCCCCCCCAATTCCCCAGCTTCCAACCACGACTATTTCTTTAGCAGAGGAATGAAAACAAATCCAGTGGAGAAGGTGTCGAGGAAGAGGAAGAGACTGAAGGAAGAATCCCATTCAGTAGTTCAGTGAAAGGCTACCATCTGAAAAAGTTTGCAGCTTTCAGAATCCCCTAGTCAGTCAGTCTATCTATCTATCTATCTATCTATCTATCTATCTATCTATCAATGCTCTGTTCATTTTGAGTGACATCATAACACAAAATCTGCTGGATGAATTGCCTCCAAATTTGACCACAAGATACTTATTAGCCCAAGGAGTGACCATCACTCAAAAAAAGTGATTTTGTCATTTGTGGGTTGTAGTTGTTTGGATTTATAGTTAACCTACAATCAAAGAGCATTCTGAACTCCACCAACGATGGAATTGAGCCAAACTTGGCACACAGGACTCCTATGACCAAGAGAAAACACTAGAAGTGTTTGGTGGGCATTGACCTTGAGTTCTGGAGTTGTAGTTCACCTACATCTAGAGAGCACTGTGGACTCAGACAATGAAGGATCTAGACCAAACTTGCCACGAATACTCCATATGCCCAAATATGAACACAGATGGAGTTTGGGGGGAAATAGATCTTGCCATTTGGGAGTTGTAGTTCCTGGGATTTATAGTTCATCTACAATCAAAGAGCGTTTGGAACCCCACCAACGATAGAATTGGGCCAAACCAACCACACAGAACCCCCATGACCAACAGAAAATACAGTGTTTTCTGGTGGTCTTTGATGACCCTTCTGACACCCCCTCACAACCCCCCCAGGGGTCCCAACCCCCAGTTTGAGAAATGCTGCCTTAAGGCCATCCAGTCCAACTCCCTTCACCAGGGCAACAAAACATAATCAAAGCCCTCCTGACAAAGAGCCATCCAACCATAGATATAGATAGATATATATAATTCACGCAAACAAGTATATATGTATATGACAGATATAGTATCATAGATTTGAAAGAGACCCCTAAAGAAGGACAATTACAGATATCCCTCGCTACTTTGTGATTTGCTTTTTGCGGACTTGCTTTTTCGTGGTTTTTCAGTATGGACTTGAGATCATTTGTCTGTATGGAGAGGCTGCCTCTACAGATAAATCCGGAGCCGAGGATTACGTGAACAACACGTTCAAGGAGGGTTATGTAGTGTATAAGTGTGTGAGGAGGGTTTATAAAATAGTGTATAACTACTAAAATAACGTATAAATATTAAAATAAATATAGCATCCTTACTTTGTGGATTTTCACTTTTCGCGGGTGGTCCTGGAATATAACACCAGCGATAAGTGAGGGAACACCGTATATGTGGCATGTTCCAGAGTAGGCAAACCAGACAATCTCTTATGAACACCGACAAAGAAACAACAAGAAATACTGTTTACCCACAAGCATAAAGAAATTACAGATATTAGAAACGAACACTTTCTCATTACTTTATTTTCCAGATCACGAGACTGGGCCACAGCAACACGTGGCAGGGGATGGCTAGTTTATTATAGAACTTGAACATAGAAGCTAGCATTCCATGGCAGAGAACCTAGAACCGAAGGTCACTTTTATCCCATGGATACCCCGTATCGTTTGAGAACTTGAGTTGCCTTGTTTGAATGAATGAATGGAGAAAATCCATTGCTGGCTACCCATGTTGATAGGAAAGGGATAAAAGTACTTGAACACATTCACATCCCTCTCCAGTGCCATGTATACCGTGCAAGACTTCAGGCTGTGTTTGGGCAGCTCTTCGGTGGCGAGGTTTTGAAAAAGGTGTGTTCTGACATGTTCCCCACCACCCAGCAGCCGCTTGGGATTCTCTCTCTTAATGTGATGCTGATCGTCAGTTGCTTTGTTCAAAAGCCATTCAGGAAATGGCGTCTGGCGCTGTTAAGGGGGGAGGGGGGCTAATCCTGGAAAGGTGAAGCAAAGATGAATCACTAATTAAACTACTATAACACTGAAAAGCCACAAGCTACATCACCTTAAGTTCAAAGAAGAACAACAAAGGCCGTATTCATGCGGAGAAAGAAGATGGCAAGAGCCCTTCGGGGACAGATATGCCTTTAGAGTTAACTTTTTGAGTCAACAACTTCCAGAATCCCCCAAAAACTAAGCTCCATAGTAAAATTACATGGACAATGGAGAGCTTGAAATATTTTATTGTGTGTGTGTGTGTGTGTGGGGGGGGGGGGGGGTGGTATCTCCTGGGGTTTAATTCCAAAATCCCCCATCACAAAATCCATTTATGCACATGTCCCATTATTTACATTTTTTTCGCATCACGAGCGACTTGGGAAATGGTGAGAGAATTGGCCGTCTGCAAAGACGTTGCCCAGGGGATGCCTGGATGTTTAAACATCCTGTGAGAGGCTTCTCTCATGTGTGTGCATGGGAAGCTGGAGCTGACAGACGGGAGCTCACCCTGCTCACCGGTTTTGAACCTCTGACCTTTCGGTCAGCAGTTCAGCCAACACAGCGGGAAGGTAATGGCGCTCCATGCAGTCATGCTGACCACATGACCTTGGAGGGGTCTAACAACAATGCCAGCTCTCTGGTTTAGAAATGGAGATGTGCACCATCCCCCAGAGTTGGATACGACTAGACGTAATGTCAAGGGGCAACCTTTACCTTTAAGAGCATGTATGTCAACACTATGATGTATTACAGGTCATTCTGGATTTCTTTAAAACTCCATACTGCTTGTGAAAATGGAAGGAAAAAGGAAGAAATGGTCGAATAGTATCCTTGATATGACTGGCTTGACCTTGAAGGAGCTGGGGGTGGCCACGGCCAACAGGGAGCTCTGGCGTGAGCTGGTCCATGAAATTATGAAGAGTCGGAAGTGACTCAACAAATAAACAACAACTTCTTGTATTTGGAGTACCCCAGCTATCTCCCTTTCCTAGATGAACCTATCTTCCTCCGAAGGGACCCTTCTCTGAGGATCTTTCTTTGTTTGAGGCAAGACTCCTTTCTTGCCAGACCTTATTGGTGATGGCACCTCCCTTGTTGTCAAACTGGACTTTTGAGTCCTGTGAGCGAGGTGCTTATTGGCCGCTCCATAAATAAATAAAGAGGGCACGTTTATTTTTTATCGCATCTCTGAGGAACAGATCTCTGCCCTTTTTTTTTACTATGCTTTGGTGTACTGTAGAAACATATAGAGCTTTATGTTTTATTATTTGTAACGGTCATAAAAATGGCTGTTTGTATTTTATTTCTTAGACGTTTTAGGGGCTGCAAGCTGCTTGCTGGACCCGTCGTGAAGAATGGCAGAATATAAACGGAGCTATATAAAATGAAACATTAAATAAATTCTGCACTTTCTTGAAAAAGGGGGAAGTCTGTGTGCGAGCCTGGATATGGACTTATCTTTATAGATTATCAAAATTCTGCTTCTAGTTGGAGACACTGAGAAAACAACCTGACTGCATTCTTCAGCCTGACTACATTTTCTGCAAATATGTATACTGCATGAGATAACTTAGTTTTGCTTCTAATCATTATAGGGAAGGGACCAGGTGCGGACAGTTGGAAATCCTGCTTAACCTTGTATTTCTATCATATTTTGGGTGCAATTATTCACGAGGCAACTTCCAATGTGCCACAGCCATTTTGTGACCGAGGGAAAGTGGATAATGCCTGGGTAGCATTGGCTGCAGAATTGCAGCTGGAGACTGCTGTAATATGTCATATGCCCCATGGGAAGAAACATGTTTTTATGGCAAGCATAAGCCTGAATCCTATTACAGTGAGCCCTTGGTATCTGCTGGGGTTTGGTTCCAGGACTCCCCGTGGATACCAAAATCCATGGATGCTCAAGTTTCATAGTATACAATGGCATATTAAAATAGTTCCCCTTCTATAAAATAGCAAAATCAAGGTTTGCTTTTTGGATTTTTTTTTTTTGGAGGGGGAAATATTTTCAAGTCACGGATGATTGAATTTGTGGATACAGAATCTACTCTTTTCCGGGTTCCCATTGCTATGCCCATATATTGGTTGTTTTCAACTTTTAAAACATTTGAAAACATACTTAAGAAGTGCAATGGGGCAAGAAAGACTGACTGTTTATCAATGGAGCCTGATTTCAGTCAAAGTGTATTTACACAGGGTTGTTGTAGGATTTTTTGGGCTATATGGCCATGGTCTAGAGGCATTCTCTCCAGATGTTTCACCTGCATCTATGGCAAGCATCCTCAGAGGTAGTGAGGTCTGTTGGAACTAGGAAAAAGGGTTTATATATCTGTGGAACGACCAGGGTGGGACAAAGGACTCTTGTCTGCTAGAGCTAGGTGTGAATGCAGGCGAAACTTCAGGAGAGAATGCCTCTAGACCATGGCCATATAGCCTGAAAAAACCTACAACAACCCAGTGATTCTGGCCATGAAAGCCTTCGACAATACATTGTATTGACACAGTTTTCAAGTGTTTCCAACAGATGTTGTGGTATTCTTTTGTAACTATAAATTACCAATTAATAGTCATCTTCAGTTGTTTTAAGACTTGAAACTTTGTAACTGAAATAGAAAATTGATTTAATTAAGTCTATATAAAAATATAGAATGAATCATACTATTTTAATTATTTAGTTTTGTAGAACTACTTTTCGTGATTCACTTTGTAAAAGTTTCAACCCTCCCTCAATTTTTTTTCTGGCTATGGCCTTGGTCAGAACCTCTTGTGTTTTGGTTTGGAGCAGCAAAGGACAAGCTCACTCCATCTTCCACAAGATAATTTAAAGATGGTTGTCATATCACCTCAAAGTCTTCTCTTCTCCAGACTAAACATGCTCGACTTCCTTAAAACGTTCCCAATCGTGCTTAGTTTTGGTGACCCTTGGTTTCCAGTCCTTTTTGAAAAGCAATGCTTCCTTTTTCTAACCTCACACAATTTGAGCGTATTTGCCGTTTCATTTCGGCAGTGAGAAATAAGGAGAGCGTCTCCGGTACCGTGTGGGGTGAAGACGGATGAGCCTCTTCTTGTTATGTGAAGATCTGAGTGTTCACCCTTGGCTGTTCCCCCCCTTTGGGCTAGCATTTGAGGTTACAGATTTTAGTCTCCTTTCCAAAGTGTCAGCGTTTAGGAGCTCCATTAGAAACGCTCGAGATGGATGGCCAGAATGAAGTGAGAGAATACATTAGCCAGTTGGAAATGGCGCAAAGGAGAGGCCATTTGTGAAGGGGACGATGCACTTTTCCATCTGGGCCTCCTCCTCCTCCGACGTATGCCACGACTCCTTATAAATCAGGAAATGTTCAAGCAGTCCCTTCCTCTCCTCCCCACCCTCCTTGAAACCTACAGCAGACAATATTAATCCCAGGGGTGGCCGGCAGCATTTTGCTTCCAGAGTCTTGGGAAACTCAGCAGACCTCACAACCTTTGAGCATGCTTGTCATAGATGCAGGCAAAATGTCAGGAGAGAATGCTTCTAGAATATGGCCTTATAGCCTAAAAAACCTACAACAACCCAGTGATTCCAGCCAGGAAAGCCTTTGACTATACAACTCAGCAGAACTTGGAGAAGTTACTTTTTTGAAGTAAAGATCCTTGAATCTCCCAGCCAGTATGACCACAGTCCAGAAGATTAGCTACTCCAAGTTTAGGGGAATGGGCCCAGGGGCTGCTGTGGGTTTTTCATATTCTTTTCTGATGCTTTGCCCTGTTTTTGTTGTGTTCTATTGCTGTTAGCTGCCTATATCGGGAGAAAGGTGGGATAGAAACAAAATAAATAAAAATAAATAAATGCAAGATACTCCATTTAGGCAGAGAGTTCCACTGAAGAACAGCTCTCACAGTTGGGAAGTTCTTCCTAATGTTCAGGTGGGATCTCCTTTCTTTCCTGTAGTTTGAAGCCATTGTCCTGTAGTTTGAAGCCATTGTTCTCCAAGGCAGCAGAAAACAAGTCTGCTCCCTCCTCCCTATGACTTCCTCTCACTTATTTATCCATGACACTCATCATGTCTCCTCTCAGCCTTCTCTTCTGCAGGCTAAACATGCCCAGGTCTTTCAGGGCTTGATCATTTTAGTCCCCATCCTCTGGACAAATTCCAGCTTAGAGTAAACATCTCACTTCAGTTGCAGTGTTCAGAATGGGTCACAGTGTGATTCCAGGTGTGGTTTGACCAAGGCGGAAGAGAGGGTTAGCATGACTTCCCTGGATCTAGACACTAGACTCCTATTTATGCAGGCTAAAATCCCATTACAGGTCAGAGGTCTATAACTTAGAAGTAAGCTGAGGGTTCTTGTCTCATAAGACTTGTTCTGAACTTGAGGAAAGATACTTTTTGAGACTGCAACTTCCAGATTTCCCTAGGCAATATTGGTCAGCTGGATGGGAAATTCTGGGACATGTAACGTGACACCTCTTAGGTCCCTTAATTCCAGATAGCCAACCTCTTTTATGAGTAATGCAAACAAGAACCCCTCTTGTTATGGTGTTTCAGCTTCTTGTGCCAGTGGATATCAACTCCAAAGGCCTGGCATCTCTCCCTCCTACCTGTGCGAGAAAATTGGGCATCTCATGCTGTTCACCTTTCCTTTGTCGGTCGGCTTGCCTTTGGGAGAAGGGACCATGCCATCTTTTATGTCTGGAAAGTGCCTCGTGTGCTTTCAGGACTCTGCTGGAAACAAATAATAAATCTTTCATATTATTAATAATAAATATTTCACCAAAGCAAGGAGAGTTCTAAACACTGCTTGCAGAGTCAAAAGTCGGCATGTCAGAGTTTGCCCCCACGGTAAAAGTTCGCTGTTGAAGGCAGAAGCATCCTTACTCAGGGATTTTTTGGAAGGGAAAGAACTTTTGCAGTTGGGGACAATGGACATCTGTAGAGCTGCAAGCTGGCTAGTTTAAAAAGTTCTGACTTCTGTGAGATTCGAGTGCAGGAATTAAAACCACACATTTCTGATGATGTATTTGGAATAGTACCTTTTCTAGACTAAAGCTCATAGCTACTGGTTATTCTGGTTTAGGTAATTGGGGAGGGGAAGGGAATGGGACGACACAACAACTCCCTCTGATATGTCCCCCTCCCCACTTCCAGGGGCACATGTGTGTCACTAATGTGGTTGAAGGAGGAGGAGCAAGGATCTTTGAAGGAGGTTGAAGGAGGAGAAACAAGGATCTTGTTTGCCAGCCAAATATGAGAATGATATCTTTTTCTCCCCATCTCCCCAGTCTCTATTGTTGTTGTTGTTTATTCGTTCAGTCATTTCCAACTCTTTGTGACTTCATGGACCAGCTCACGATATAGCTCCATATAGGCCGTCGCAACCCCCAGCTCCTGCAGAGTCAAACCAGGCACTTCAAGGATGCCATCCATCCATCTTGCCCTTGGTCTGCCCCTCTTCCTTTTCCCTTCCATTTTCCTCAGCATCATTGTCTTCTTCGAGCTTTCCTATCTTCTCATTCGTTGGCCAAAGTACTTCAACTTTGCCTCTAATATCCTTCCCTCCAGTGAGCAGCCGGGCATTATTTCCTGGAGGATGGACTGGTTGGATCTTCTTGCGGGTCAAGACACTTTCAGAATTTTCCTCCAAAATGAGACACTTTGAAATTGTCTTATTTTCTTTCACTCAGCTTTCCTCAGCTTTCACATCCATAGGTTATTACAGGGAATATCATTGCTTTAACTATCTGGATCTTTGTTCTATATTGTAGAAGATGAAAAAGAGGAGAATGAGGAACACAATGGTGCCATTAGCATTATGAGAAAGGACCTCTCTTTTTCGTCTTTCTGGCTATCCTTTATTCCAGATAGAAAATGGAGTGTATTGGCTTTCTGCTGCTCCAGAGCAGCATAAACCAATGGATTCAAGTTGCAAGACATTCCCCTAAACATTAGGAAGAAATTGAGTTTAAGAGCGGTCTGGAAGTGAAATAGATTTCCACAGAGTCTCCTTTGTAGTTCTTTAAACAGATTGGACCTCTATTTTTGGGAGTGCTTTAGCTGTCTGTTCCTACTTGCCAGTGGGAGTTGGACCAGACAGCACTTGCAGTCCCTTCCAACTGTATGATTTTTATTCATTCATTTATTTATTTATGACATTTATATTTCACCTTTCTCAACCCGGGGGGGGGGGGGGATCAAGGCGGCTTTACACATAGGCAACTATTCGGTGGCACAATGAGTTAAACTGCTGAGCCGCTGAACTTGCTAACTGAAAGGTCGCAGGTTCGAATACGGGGAGCGGGATTGTGCCAACCTAGCAGTTTGAAAACATACAAATGTGAGTAGATCAATAGGTACCACTCCGGCGGGAAGGTAACACCGCTCCATGCAGACATGCTGGCCACATGACCTTTGAGGTGTCTAAGGACAATGCCGGCTCTTTGGCTTAGAAATGGAGACGAGCACCAACCCCCAGAGTCGGACACAACTGGACTTAATATCAAGAGGAAACTTTTAACTTTGCCTAACGTATCGATGCCTTAAAACAATTTACAACCAAAATAAACATTAAGATAGAATCTAAAATACATTAAAACATTTAAAACAATACCTTCACTATTAACCACACTATCCTCAATTGTAATCCGGGCTGTTCCAGTAGTCATTACATATCTATCTATTGCACTAGCTCTCCAAAGGCTTGTTCCCAAAACCATGTTTTCACACTCTTACGGAAAGTCAGGAAGGAGGGGGGGGGGGTGATCGAATATCGCTTGGGGGGGGATTCCACAGCCAAGGGACCACCACTGAGAAGGCCCTGTCTCTCATCCCTGCCAGTCATGCCTGAGAAGGAGATGGGACCAAGAGCAGGGCCTCCCCAGATGATCTTAAACTCCAAAATAGCTCATAGGGGAATTTTATGAACCCAACAACATATGAAGCATCAGAATTACTACTACACTTGTCTTTTCTCCTCTTTGTGGCAGGGAAGCTATAGACATTTTGTGTGTGTGTTTTTTGTGGCTTTTAGGGTAGGAGATGGCTTTCAAGAGAGGCAGTTCTTCCTGAGGCTTTGGTTGCAAAGTCATGACAAAGCAAGAAAGGGCATTTCTTTTTCTTGCCCCTGGACCACCAAACCGTCTGTGGTGAAATATCCTTCCCTTAGAGACCCAGCGGGCACCAATGCTGGAATCATTTGGGTGCCAATTAAAAACTTGGCTTTTAATTAAAGCCTTTGTGGCTGCATTTCTGTTACCCAAATCAGTTATGGTTTCAAATTGTTTTCAGCTGTTTTAACTTATTTTAACTGCCTTGTTTTCACTTGCCAAATTGTTTAATATGCTTCTAGTGGTTTAAGGTTTTTGTTTTTTTAAAAAAATTGCCTAAACTGGCTCCATATATTGCACTGTGATCTTAAAATATATGGTGAGTAATAAGTATTTTAATAAAACGAGTACATGCATAAATAAGTTACATCCTCTCACTGGACAGCTGACAAATGTTGAGTCCTTGGCATCTGTTTTGTTTTGTTTTTTTTCTCCTGGTGAACCTTTCTAAATCTCACATAATTTTTAAAAAAATGCTGAGTTACTGGAGTTAGTTTTTCAAAAAACTCAGGGAAGAAGAGCTTCGGTTCAGGCTTGCCAGCTGCCCGAGGTGAGGCAGAGGTCGCTTACACGGCCCCGTTCACGTTCGAATTGAGGCCACCGTCTTCGTCGCTGCCACACCTTTTATCCCAGTTACTGCAAAACCTTTGAAAGGTCAGGGTTTTGAAAGAGAACGTGCATCTCCGCTTTGCTTTTCAGGCTCAATTGCTGGTTATTCAAGGCGTTTAAATGGATTTCTCTATTCTCCCAAACCCTCTTCCTCTTTCTCTCTCTCTCCTTCTCTTGGTATGAGTCTTTTGAAAGTTGAGCAGGGAAATCCTTCCTTATCAGCAGACACCACCTCCACCTTGTGTTGTATTGCAGGAGAAAATGCACCTTTTGTGTTCAGAACTGGGACTCTGCCCGTATCTTGGTTGGTACACAGAGGTCTACGGAAAGCGAGGAAGTGACCACTTCAAAAAGATTATCCTGCAGCTTAGGCCTATCAGCCGGGGCTTATAATACTCCTGTAATTTAGGACCAGAAAAAAAGAGAAAGAGGCAGAAAAGCCCTTCACAGAGAAAATAAAGTGATAACTTCCTCTCTCTCTCTCTCTCTCTCTTTTTGGACCAGCTTATGCTCAACATCCTGAAGCTGATCCTTTTCTGATTTTCACGGGTCTTCTTTTCTCCCAGATGTAGGGTTAAAGATGGGGTAGGTAAAGGTAAAGGTAGTCCCCTAACATTAAGTCCAGTCATGTCTGACTCTGGGGTGTGGTGCTCATCTCCATTTCTAAGCCGAAGAGCCAGCGTTGTCCGTAGACACCTCCAAGGTCATGTGGCCGTCATGACTGCATGGAGTGCCGTTACCTTCCCGCCGGAGCGGTACCTATTGATCTACTCACATTTGCATGTTTTCGAACTGCTAGGTTGGCAGAAGCCAGGGCTGACAGCGGAAGCTCACGCCGCTCCCCGTAATCGAACCTGCGACCTTTCGATCAACAAGCTCAGCAGCTCAGTGCTTTAACCCACTGCGCCACCGGGAGGGAGAGGGAAAAGAAGGGAAGGATTAATAATAGTCATAGTAATAATAACTTTTGTTTGTAGACTATCCTATCTCCCCAAAGGGATTCAGGGTGGTTTCCAGCATATAGTAGAGTCTCGCTTATCCAATTTTCTGTATTATCCAACACAGTCTGCCTCCCACCCAAATCCACAGATGTTTCAATACATCTGTGGTTCTCACGTGGTTTGGGTCCAAGTTACCATCTAGGACAGGGGTCCTCAAACTAAGGCCCGGGGGCCAGATGCGGCCCTCCAAGGTCATTTACCCGGCCCTCGTTCAGAGTCAACCTAAGTCTGAAACAACTTGAAAGCACGCAACAACAACAACAATCCTAAGTCTGAAACAACTTGAAAGCACGCAACAACAACAACAATCCTAGCCAAAAGCAGGTCCACACTTCCCACTGAAATAATAATAAGTTTATATTTGGTAAAATTGTTCTCCATTTTAATTATTGTATTGTTTTTAAGTGATTTTTGCAGTACAAATAAAATATGTGCAGTGTGCAAAGAAATTAATTCATTTTTTTCAAGTTATACTTCGGCCCTCCAACAGTTTGAGGGACTGTGACCTGGCCCTCTGTTTAAAACGTTTGTGGACCCCTGATTTAGGATGTTAAGATCTTCTGGGGAGGGCCTGCACTCGCTCCCGCCTTCTTCGCAGATGTATTTGGCGGGGATGAGAGACAGGGCCTTCTCAGTGGTGGCCTCTTGACTGTGGAATACCCTGCCTAGTGATATAAGATTGGCTCTCTCCCTCCTGACTTTTCGAAAAAAGGTGAAAACCTGGCTTTTTGAGCAGGCCTATCCAAATATGGCATAGCTAAATGGAATTATGGAACTACTTGATAACGCAATGGAATAATGATTTGATATGGAGATGGTCATGATAATGTTTTATGGCTTGGTAGAGTTTATATGTTTTTTATATCACATGCTAGGAGCCCCTGGTGGCGCAGTGGGTTAAACCCAGGTTGAGAAACGCTTCTCTAGAAAATAGATAGCAGGGAGTAAGCTGTTTTTCGAGAAAGCACAATCTGCTCATGGAGGAGTCTCTAATCAGCTTTCATGTTTTGTGTTCCAGAGGCATTGCGGTGGTCTCTGGAATGTTGCCTGAAAGCCAGTGATCTGTTAGACTTTCTTTGTTAGTTCACCGAACAATACAAGTGCATTTTGCTTTCCACTCATTGTATGTTGCCTGCACATCACTCTCTGTGTTACTTCTTTTGTGGTGTGACTGTCACAGCTCCTAAGGATTCAAAATACCCTTTTGTACCTGACCATGTGCAACCTCATGGATTCCTTTTGGGATGCATGTGTGAAGGAATGTTGGGTTCCTTTGTCACTTAATTTTTTTGGAAAATGACTTTTTGGATTACATTTTCCAGAACATACGAACTGGCGTAGCCAAGGTGTTTAAGAACAAAAACACCCAGTGTGCCCGCATCCCTTTTTCATTCTTTTTCATTTTAATTTTGTGGCATTTAATTAAAATAAGAAATCATGAAGATATGAACTCTTTCACAGTGCAACTAGTGTACAAGATGATATGTCTAGCTTTTTTAAAAAGTAGTTTTTAACAAGGTCAGCCAATGCCACAGCAAATTTCTGCAGCACTCTCCCATTACTGGAACCCATTCTAAATTTTTTAAACGTGGATTGCTTTGTGTGTTTTGCAAAGATCTCTCAGTTGTCAAAGATCTATTATGAATTTGTGAAAGCCATGTTCAGAGGCACTATATCACTCAGAACTGGTGTGGCATCTCATTCTTCCCCTGATGGAACATCTGCTCTGTTAAAACTATTTTTAATATGTTTTATTGCATTTATATGTTTTAATTGTTTATAATTTTGATATGTTATATTTATTATTTGTTGTATGATGCGACATTGAATGTTGCCATAATCTGTAAGCTACTCTGAGTCCCCTTTGGGGTTGAGAAGAGCAGGGTATAAATACAGTTAATAATAAACAAATAAATAAATAAATTTCACAAGCTTTTGGATGGGGGTGTAGTTCTTAGCTAGTAACAATTACCTGTAATTTTAGTTATTTTCTTCCTACTGTCAGAAAATACTTGAAAAATTAACACGAGTTCATTTTCCATAAAACACACATTTTTTTCATGCAGGTAACATCATTTTCTAAGTAGCAAAACAGTATTTTTTTTTGTATAGAAATATTATTTTGTGCAAAGTACTGCCAATTTTATTTCCTAATAGGAAAAAACTATTCTTAGGTGATCCCGCATTGTCCAAGTAAGATTGTCCTCCAAGTGCGGTGTCCTGGTGGTGGATACGTAGGTGACTGTGGAGCCCTATTCTTGACCTGCATGTTCTCCCACAGTGAGGGCATCTGCAGGTGGAAGGCAGTACCGGTCGGGGTTAGTTTGTTGTGCCTTCCTCTTGGCACATTTCTCTCTTTCACCCTCCATTCATGCCTCGTCAAATTCAACAGCACTGCTGGTCACAGCTGACCTCCGGCTAGAGCGTTCAAGGGCCAGGGCGTCCCAGTTCGGTGTCTATGCCACAGTTTTTAAGGTTGGCTTTGAGACCATCTTTAAATCTCTTTTTCTGTCCTCCAACATTCCATTTTCCATTCTTGAATTTGGAGTAGAGCAACTACTTTGGGAGACGGTGATAGGAAGCAACCATGTGTACCAAACAACCATGTGTGAGTTGTGTGTAGAATAAGTCCTGAACTACAAATATCCTTGTCAGTCCAAGATTCCACTTCCCCCTTCCCAGGTTTTCTGAATATTTTCAAATATTCTTTCTATCTCTCTTGCTGTGGGAGGACAGAAATAATAGATCTAATAATAGGAACATTGGAAGAAGGCTGTTAGGGGCATATGTTTGATTCCTCAGAGTCCAGAAGTTGACCAGTTGTGGTCTAATCTGGCGATATTTTTCATGTATTTGCACATCTATCTCACAGCTTAGATGTGTGCTTGCTTCCAGACTTCTCCAACCACATACCAGGCTGTCCACTGACTGGTATTCTGATTGTTGTAATTTTAAAGAAGGCAGTTTCCTAATTGTGGTCTATCCAGCATTTTTGGTATCTCTTTAAGCCTTAAAGTGAGGAGGTTTTACTACGATCGTAAGTTTTGGATCACAAAGACCTTTCTTTCTGGTTATTGTCCACTCTTGAAAAGCATAATATATCTCGAAGGGATTGAAGTTGTGATTATGATAGTATTCAGATACTGGATATGATGCTAAAATGTGCATTCTGGAGATGCTTATGCTATTTGTGCACAACCACTACCACAACTAGCATGTATCTAGGGTGGATTTGCTCTGAGAAGTCCTCTATATCAATGGTTGTCTGATGTGAGGGACCATCAGGTTTCTCTCTCTCTAATATGCCGAGACCATTATTGTATTTGGAACCACTGGCACCCACTGCTGCTCCCCCCCCCCCCCGGGAATGAGCTATAGACCAACAGTCTATGGTTTGTAGGCTAGCGTCAGTCCATAACCTGCCACTTTAGTAGCACTGCTGGTGATGACATGGAAGAGCAACATATAGTGGAATGGAACTTTTCAGGTCAGTGGTGTACAGCAAATAAGATGGGGTGAGCATACAGATAAGTTAATATGCTCTGGGATAAGATTCTGTGAGTTGTAGTGCTAACTATAGTTTTTGGAGTTTTAATGCTGTAGAGCAGTGTTTCTCAACCTGGGGATTGGGACCCCTGGGGGGGTCACAAGGGGCTATCAGAGGGGTCGCCAAGGACCATCAGAAAACATTGTATTTTCTGTTGGTCATTGAGGTCCTGTGTGGGAAGTTTGGCCCAATTCTATCCTTGGTGGGATTCAGCATGCTCTTTGAACTATAAATCCCAGCAACTACAAATGTCAAGTCTATTTTCCCCAAACTCCACCAGTGTTCACATTTGGGCATATTGAGTATTCGTGTCAAGTTTGGTCCAGATCTAACATTGTTTGAGTCCACTGTGTTCTCAGGATGTAAGTGAACTACAATTCCGAAACTCAAGGTCAATGCCCACCAAACCCTTCTAGTATTTTCTGTTGGTCATGGGAGTTCTGTGTGCCAAGTTTGATTCAACTCCATCATTGGTGGAGTTCAGAATGCTCTTTGATTGTAGGTGAACTATAAATTCCAGCAACTGTGACTCCCAAACGACAAAAACAACCCCCCTCCCAACCCCACCAGTATTCAAATGTGGGCGTATCAGGTATTTGTGCCAAATTTGGTCCATTGAATGAAAATACAGCCTGCATATCAGATATTTAAATTACGATACATAACAGGAGCAAAATTGGAGTTGTGAAGTAGCAACGAATATAATCTTATGGTTGGGGGTCACCACAATATGAGGAACTGTATGAAGGGGTTGCGGCTTAAGGGAGGTTGAGAAACACTGCTGTAGAATTACTTGAGCATAATACTAAAGGCAAGGATCACATTTACCCAGTGCATTAAATGCATACTCACATTCAATAAGTTTGTTTTTGTTAAATAGCAGTTCCTCCAATAAGGTTGGATCCACATTGCCTGGAGTGCCAGGTTTAACTCTGCCACCTTTGTACCATGGCCTTAATGAAAATCATTCCTCTGTTGCTGTTGCAATAACAACAATGAGACTTAATCCTCTATTGAATGCATGGTGTGGTCTGGAGCACATTTGTGTTTTGGAAAGTAAGAAAGGAAACCTCTAGTGTTGAGGTTTTCGGAGAAAGGAAAAGTCGATTGAGGTAGTGCAACAGGTAAAGGGATGCCTGCCGTTCTTGGTATCATTTAAAAAGGAGAGAGCGAGACTGCGTTTCTTTTATACCTTTTCAGCTTCAAATGCACATTGAAAGCTTCTGTTAAGTAGAAGGAGAACTGTTGGAATCAGAGAGAAAATATTAGCATTATGAAGCATGTTAACAAGCAAGCCATTTGCACTTTAAGCCTGCGTGAATGGTAGCTTTTAGGTGTTTTATCGGAGGCAGAGCAGATGGGCGGCGTGGAAAATGGCCTTGTTTGCTTCTTCCCCCCCTCCACCCCCCACCTACTTCTTATCGTCACTTAACACAGACCATATTCTTACAAGGTTGCATACTGCTTTGTGTGTGTGTATGAGTGTATGTGGGGATGGCTGTCATAAATAAACACCGCCAAACAGGGAGGGAGTGGGTACTGATCCTGAGGTACGACGTAGAACCATCAGAAAACAATCAGTTTGGGGAGTCCTAGTATGCAGAGTCTATTGAACTGAAGAGACTGCATCTTTTTGTTGTGAAGTGTGCATTTCCTTAAAATGCCTTGTTTCTTACAGTGTGATAGTTGTACTCTCCATAACAGAAATGACTGGAGTAATTTTTATTACCAGTTCTCCAGGTGTGTTCATGTTTACCCAATATGACACCAGAACAAGATCTAGGACTTTTTAATTGGTCTGTATGTGTCCACAGATGGGCACAAATTTCATACCAATCCTTGGCACATTTGGAAAAATTGTGCTTATTTCCTCCTACTTCTGAAGCTCAGAAAGTGCAATTTGTCCAACGTCTCCTGGCTTACTCTGCCTCCAATACTTTTTTGAGCTCTTCAATTGCGGTGGTACAATGGGTTAAACCAGGGGTCCTCAAACTACGGCCCGGGGGCCAGATGCGGCCCTCCAAGGTAATTTACCCGGCCCTCACTCAGGGTCAACCTAAGTCTGAAACGACTTGAAAGCACACAACAACAACAACAACAACAACAATCTTATCTCATCAGCCAAAAGCAGGCCCACACTTCCCAATGAAATACTAATAAGTTTATATTTGTTAAAATTGTTCTTCAATTTAATTATTGTATTGTTTTTAAGTGTGGTTTTTTTTTTGCACTACAAATAAGATACGTGCAGTGTGCATAGGAATTCATTCATTTTTTTCCCCAAATTATAATCTGGCCCTCCAACAGTTTGAAGGACTATGACTTGGCCCTCTGTTTAAAAGGTTTGTGGACCCCTGGGTTAAACCCTTGTGCAGCTGAACTGCTGACCTGAAGATTGGCAGTTCAAATCCTTGGGGCGGGGTGAGCTCCTGCTGTTAGCCCCAACTCCTGCCAGCCTAGCAGTTCGAAAATATGCAAATGTGAATAGATCAATAGGTACCATGTCTGTGGGGAAAAGGCAA